>NC_059278.1:6290575-6328075 GCF_017591435.1 Portunus trituberculatus | reverse complement strand
CTGAACGTTCTCCACTCCGCTCCGCCCACAGCTTTGCTCCCCTCTTTAACGCCGCCGCCTCGCTTTCCTTCTTTTCTCCCTTCACGCACCCTTCACTAACTTTCCCATCCATCCTTGCCTGCCTCGCCTCCTACCAGCTGATTTGCATTCATCTACAGTTTTGCTTACGAAGTTTCCTCTTCTTCCTCTTCTTCTTTCTCCCCTCCTCCTCCTCCTCCTCCTCCTCCTCCTCATTCTCAAGTGCATACGATATCCAGGATATTATATTGAGTCTTCAGAAACTCCCAGCACTTTGTCATAATTTTTTGGACTATATCCTGTGATGCTGTCAACATCACGCACACTCAGCGTCACTCCGCCGCCACATGACCGTGCTGTAATAATATCCACCTGCGTCCTAGATCTTTTAGTTTTGCTCGCCTATTATCCTCCTTCTCCTTTTCCTTCTTCTGTTCCTAGTCTCCAGTGTCGCTCCTAAGCATAAGCATCTCACTCCTTCCTTCCTCCAGTTTCTCATCTTATCTCAACTCCTCTCTTTTCCTCTCCTCTCCTCACCTTCCATGCAGTTTCCTAAATCCACTCCTTTCATCCCGCACTGCATCCAAACTCGTTCTCCTTTTCTCTACACGACCTCCTTCTCCCCCCTCATCTTCCCCTCCATTTCCCCGTCCTCTTTACTCCCCACTTTGCCTCCCCCTTTCCGTCACTTCCTGAGGCCCCCGCCGTCACCGTCTCCCTCCCTCCGCCGCGACCGTCAACACAGGCTAAGAGCTCTTTCGACGTGTGATTGAAAAGCCGCGGGCGGTCCCAAATCTGTTTCTCCGCCTGCAATCACCAATTCACGGGAGCGACGTTGACGATACGGCCATCTTTCCCTGCCGCCCAAAGACTGAAATCCTCCGGCGGGCGTGCGAGGGTGAGGGTCTGCCCGGCGGGTGTGGGCGCGGGAGGGACGGGGCCGAGGGTGACTCACGCATGAGGGCGCCAAATGCAGAGTGATTGTTTGCAAATATACATCAATTACTGACCCAGATTTGGTTGTGAAGGGGACGACATAGAAAGCGAGAGAGGACGAGAGAAGGAAATAGAGGAAGAGAGGGATCAGGGAGGGGGGTGGGAGGTATGCAAGACCTCCTGGTGAGCCGCTGATCGCCTCCATTATCATTATCATCACTCTCTGCATCATCATCCGAACACCCGTACTCTCCGTGACACCTTCCTTGCAATGTGACGCCTTCACCTGCCGCCTCCTGACGGTGCTCCGAGGCGCGCACTCAGTTGGGTGTCTATGTCATCATTTGTCTGGAAATTTCGCTACAATCTCGGGATAAAAGAATGATAATGAATAAATTCATTGAATAAATAAAAAAAATATATATGAAATAAAATAATAATAAAAGACACAAATTAGATTAGGAAACCGAACGAAGAAATGCTAACTCTTGTTTTTTGGGTCATAAATTAATCGATTTCTCTCTTTTTATAAGTAAGATAATTAAGTTATGTAAATTTCAAGTACATTTTTCATTTATCTATGCTTATGCTTCGATTTTCAACATCTATTTCCGTTTATTTGTTCCGTGCTTCCTTCACTGCATTAGAAGTTTTCATTCAAGTCGTGTTTTCTTATTCATTCACTTCCGTGTTGATATTACTTTTCTGGATTACATGCATGACGTGACCGAGTTGGAAATGCAAGAGGTAAAAAAAATATTGAGTTCAATTTTCTTTTTCAATCTTGTCTCCACATCAAAATTCCTTTCACACACACACACACACACACACACACACACACACACACACACACACACACACACATACTTTCCTCATAAAGTTCATACTATACGCAATAGTTTCAAGGATTTTCGCTGTAAATAAAATTCTGCTCCCTTATTCTTTACGATGATCAGCACATTCTCCCTCTCTCTCTCTCTCTCTCTCTCTCTCTCTCTCTCTCTCTCTCTCTCTCTCTCTCTCTTTCATCCTGGCCACTGATAATGATGTCAGGCTGACAGGATTAAGTCTTCGGGAACATGAGACATAGAAAGCAAGAGAGAGAGAGAGAGAGAGAGAGAGAGAGAGAGAGAGAGAGAGAGAGAGAGAGAGAGAGAGAGAGAGAGAGAGAGAGAGAGAGAGAGAGAGAGAGAGAGAGTACTACAGCTGGTCTTAAAAGATGTTGATGCTGATGGTAATGATGATGTTGACAGTGATAATGGTGATGAAAAAGACTAGGAGGAAGACGGAACATAATTTTGATGATGACGATGATGATGATGATAGTGATGGTTGATAATGACGAAGGTGAAAGCGATACCATGGAAGACAGTCTTTTGTACACTATCATCTCAATAATGACGATGAAAAGACAAAAAAAGAGAAGAGAAAATGGATATAATGATGTTTATAATGATGAGTTTACTTCCGGTTGGTAATGGGAGACTGAAGTACTTGATGGAGGGATTAGAGGAGGAGGAGGAGGAGGAGGAGGAGGAGGAGGAGGAGGAGGAGGAGGAGGAGGAGGAGGAGGAGGAGGAGGAGGAGGAGGAGGAGGAGGAGGAGGAGGAGGAGGAGGAGGAGGAGGAGGAGGAGGAGGAAGATGAAGAAGGAAAAGAAGAGATCGTGGTGGTGTAACTGATGTGAATGTGAATATGTTATGTGTGTGTTTCACTGTTTGATCTGCTGCAGTCTCTGACGAGACAGCCAGACGTTACCCTACGGAGCGAGCTCAGAGCTCATTATTTCCGATCTTTGGATAGGCCTGAGACCAGGCACACACCACACACCGGAACAACAAGGTCACAACTCCTCGTTTTACATTCCGTACCTACTCACTGCTAGGTGAACAGGGGCTACACGTGAAAGGAGACACACCCAAATATCTCCACCCGGCCGAGGAATCGAACCCCGGTCCTCTGGCTTGTGAAGCCAGCGCTCTAACCACTGAGCTACCGGGCGTGTGTGTGTGTGTGTGTGTGTGTGTGTGTGTGTGTGTGTGTGTGTGTGTGTGTGTGTGTGTGTGTGTGTGTGTGTGTGCGGGCCGGGCCAGTGTCCGTATTCACACTCGGCCTACAAAAGCCTCCTCACCCGCCGGCCACCACTCCTTCCCCTGGGCCTGTTCTGTTCCACACTCCTTCACTCACTCCTTCTTGCTCTCTTGTTCCTTTTCACTTATCATTATATTTTCTTCTCACCCTTGCGCTCTTATCTTTTTTTAGCTCTTTCACACAATTTCGCACATTTTTTCCATCCCATTTCTGTAGTCTTTGTAACTCCATTATGTATTTATTTTTTTCGCATACTCGTTTCCCTTCACTTTTCAACATTACATAGGCCTTCTGTCCCTTCGTTCCCTCTCATTCGTGTACTTCTCTTGATCCTTCGTCTCTCCTTTACTTATTCATCCCCTTTCTTGCCCCCGCCACTCGTCTTACAGCTTTTTCTTTCCTTCTCTCCCCTCATGTTCTTATTCATTTTCCCTACCTCCTTTCCTTCACTTTCTTCACTCCCATATCCGCCGTGCCCTCATTCCCTGCACTTTCTCTTTTCTTTGACACTCCTTCATTGCTCCTTCGCTGCTCCGCTCCTCTCTCACTCCCGTCTTACGCCTTTTCTTCTTGTCTTCTCCCACTTTTCTTTTATCTCCTCACGCACTCACTTCTTTCTCACACTTCTTATTTTTTTCTCCTTCCCTCATGCTTTCGTTTTTTTTATTTTGCGTGTGCTTAGTAATTTTTGGAACACTTTTTTAACATTTCACACCTCACTGCTGCGCACACACACACACACACACACACACACACACACACACACACACACACACACGCACATACACACACACACACACACACACACACACACACACACACACACACACACACACACACACACACACACACACACACATCACTACAATACACCAGCAACACCACACCACACCATACCACACCACACCACACCAGCGCTGGTCTCACAACACCACCACAGCGTCAGTAATCACAAACTGACGCAGGAGAGGGCCGAGGAGGAGAGGCTGGGGCCGAGGCGCCAACACCGACGGCTTACAGAATGCATTTCGGTTTACAAATTAGCCATCATTAGTAGGCTTAAACCAATCATGGGTAGCTGGACTCACAATACCCCGTGGCCTCCTCCTCTTCTTCCTCCTCCTCCTTCTCTCCCTCCTCCTCCTTCCCTCCCTCCCCGTACCACCAGCACCACCACCGCTACCACCACCACCACCACCGTTACCGCAGCCGCCGTCGTCTTCAGATAGAGATAATTGCACCACCGCTCGTTTAATTCTAATTGCTTGGCCACGGGTGACTGCCGGGAGTGTGCCGCGCCCGCCGGGAGGCACTGGGTGATTGGTTAATGAGGCGCTGTTGTGGAGCCGCCGCCCCTATTGCTACTAATTTGATGCCGTGGCGTAACACAGCACCCACCGCCACTCGTATGTCTGTGTGACGCTGTGGCGGTGGTGGTGGTGGTGGTGTTAGTGGATGTGTGGTGGTTAAGGGTGCACTGTTCGTGTGTGTGTGTGTGTGTGTGTGTGTGTGTGTGTGTGTGTGTGTCGTGGAGTAGGAGGGAAATGCGAGGTTGTACGTAGTTCGTCTAATGAGTCGCAGAACCTCACCTCAAGGGCCGCGCCAGGTGAAGCGGAATCATCAACATTAATTTAAAGTCGCTGACGAGTATTGCTCCACAGCCACCACCACTACCACCACCACCACTACAACCACTCCTACCACCACCACTGCCGCCGCCGCCACCACCACCGTCACCACCGCGGGTCACGGGGTGTGGGGGCGGCCTGGCGAGGTGTGAGGACGGTCACGCCTGCCTCGACGCGTGAGATATTCTTCGCTCGAGCCAACACGTCTCCCCACGCCGCCTTCAACCCACCCGTCGCCTTGCCCTGCTCAGTGTCCCGACCCCTTGAGCTCCTAATGCATGCAAACGCTGCAGGACAGTGAAGAGCACACGTGCTTGCTAGTGTGACGATTAATTTCTCCTCACGACTCTTCTCCAAGCGTCCATAAATTACAGAAAGGAAACGAAGTGAGGGAGGAGGACGGTCGGAGCTGTGGTGTGAATGTCGAAGGTAACCCGAGCTGGCCCTTTCACCCCGCGCCGCGGGGGGGACAGCCTTCTCCGGGCGGGCTGCTGGAGGCTGCCCTCACCCCGCTACCGCTAGGAGACCTCAGGCTACGGTCAGGTTGCGGACGAGGATGATACAATGTAGAGGAAGGTCAAGAAGAAACCACTACTGTCCACTGCGTCTTGAGATTACTTTTTTCTCTTTTTTTTCGCTTCGCACGTGGAGACCTAAGGGAGAGTGAGAGAGAGAGAGAGGGATAGAAGAGAGTGAGGGACGCCTGGGATGACGAGCGAGTCATTAGGTGCAGCTGCTGTGGACTGTCGGAGCGAGAACCAGTATGAGGAGGGAGGCTGTGGTACAGACTGAGTCAACCCCCTGGAACACACCCCGCCCCTGCCTGTCTGCCTGTCTGCCTGTTCCGTGTGCCCCTTCCTATGTTTCCACTGTCTTTGGCTCACAACTGCCATCTCTCCCTCTTAACATACCCCGCCCCCGCCTGTCTGCTTGTCTGCCTGCCCCTGTGTTTGCCTGCCCTTGTGCTTCCACTGTCTTTGCCTCACAACTGCCATCTCTCCCTGCTGTTCCTCCCTCATCCCCACTTCCTCCTCCTCCTGCTCCTCCTCCTCCTCCTCTTCCACTACCTCCTGTACCCAGCCCAGTTCTCCAGCGCTCTTAATTACTGTCGACAGCAAATTTCACGCATGGAGAAGTAATCAAAATTCTGGAAGGAAAATCTGTGGAATCCTTATATACACACGAGCGATACAGCGAAGGTGGTAAATAAATAAATAAATTTCCTGAGCGAATAAGAGACGTGGTTGCTTGGATGGTTGGTTGGTTGGTGGGAAGGTTGGGTGGTTGGATGGTTGGCTGGAGGGTCGGTACTCCTCGCCCAGCCATACTCGCGCGGCACTATCATCGTCATTATCATCACCATCACCACACTTGAGCTCACCGCCTTCTTGCGAGTCATGGGAGGCGACGCATTTGCTCCACACTTCAACACTGCTGCATCACCACCGCCTCCTCCCCGCCCGCTGTACGTACCTCCTCCTCCTCCTCCTCCTCCTCCTCCTCCTCCTCCCCTTCCTCCTCCACACCACCATTACTGTCTCTCGCTGTCTGTCTGCTTGAATGTTTGTCCTTCTGAATTTCTCTCTCTCTCTCTCTCTCTCTCTCTCTCTCTCTCTCTCTCTCTCTCTCTCAACCAATAAACCTCTTCACCTTTTTTCTCCCTTCCATCCAGCTACCCTCCCTCCCCTAATAGAGAGAGTGAGTGGGTGGTGGTGGTGGTGGTGGTGGTGGTGGTGGTGGTGGTGGTGGTGTAGTGTCAGGAAGGCGTCACTACCAGGCTACCGTCTCGCCTCGTCGACCATTCGAGTTAAATAAACATTATGACAAGAGTGGCGGCTGCTGGCGGCTGGGTTCTGTCGCCGCCACCTCAGTCTCCACTCGTAATCCTGTTATACCCTGCCGACCGCCTGCCGGGGGGTGATGGGGGGGAAGGGCAGGGTGAGGGACACGGGGGCATAAAGAACAGGGACAATTTGTGAGCCTCACCCCAACACTTCCTCTCATACAAACTTGAAGGGGGAATAAAATCAAACATGTATATTTATTTTCTCCTCCCTTTGTCATCATATACATTGACTGCGTGTGTAAGTGTGTGAGTGTGTGTGTGTGTTTGTGGGTACGCGGTAGGTGGTGGGAGGGGGTCTGGTGGGGACTGGTAGATGGGGTGGTTATAATTAATTGGCCACCACGATCAGATGTTGAGAGGTAGAAAAATGCGGCTGTGGTGGGCCTGGTGGTGGTGGTGGTCTTGGTGGTGAGGGTTGGTGCGGTGGGTGCCTTTGTCCCGCGCCACAACACGGCTTTGTGCGCCTCCCGAATCCTGGAAGTGTGTGAAAGGCGCCACAATGAGCTGGTGGGGCGGTCAAGTACGAGTCCCATTTCGGAGGAGGTGACAGGGACATTGATTAGCACGGTATGTGTGGCCCGCAACTGCATTCTCCTCCTCCTCCTCTTCCTCCTCTTCCTCCTCTTCCTCCTCCTCCTCCTCTTTCTCCTCCTCTTGCTCCTGCTCCTCTTACTTCTCTTACTCCTTCTCAACACTCTAGTAAGGACCTCAAGATCTGTTACAGTTTGTCTCTTCTCTGTGTTCCTTTGTATTTCTTTTCTCCCATGTTCCTCTTACTCCTGTAATTTCCCCTCCTTCTGCTTCTGGTTCTTCTTTTCCTTTAGCCTTTTTATTTTACTCCTACTTCTTTGTTAGTCTTTCTTCTCCTTCTCTTTTTCCCCCTTTCTCCTCCTCCTACTCCTTCTTCTGCTACTACTTCTCCTCCTCCTCCTCTTTCTCTTGCTGTTCCTTCTGCTGCTCCTTCTTTGATCCTATTCGTTAACTGTTGTAGAATCAGTGACATAGTATCTTTTCTCTCCATATAGTATCGTCATGGCCTTGTCTCCTCTTCTCTCTTTCCTCTCTGTTCTTCCCTTTTTTTCTCTCCTTTTTGTCTATTATCTCTTCTCTAGTTTCACCCACATTTTTTTTTTCACATCTCAGTTGCTTCTGGTTGTTACTAGAGAACTGCTATCTTTCTCTGTATGTGTGAGATGAATAGGAGTTATGGGGGTTCTCCTAGGTATGCGTGATTGGAATTAGCTAAACCTCATCGTATCTCACAGTACTAGTGCATTTTATTCTTATATTCTCATTTATATATTTTTTTTTTCTACGTTTGTGTGAAATGACGGGTAGTTGTGATTCCTTATACCTTCCTTCCTGTGTGTGTTATTACGTTAATGTACATTGTTGTATTGTTGTAAACTGACACTATTTACTTGTGCTAATAGGAGCTGAATTCGCGATAGATATATATTAATAGACACATTAGGATACTTCAGGCGATGTACATCTTTGACTCCCTACCATTCTAAAGCCAATATTCAGAGAAGCTTTTTCTTTCTCACCACAACAAATTTCAAAGAACTTAGAGATGATTATGCATGTTTTCAAGAGTGGTTCTCCTCTAAATGATATACAAATCTTGTCAATCTACCTCTAGAATCACAGAAACACCTTTAAAAACCCGTATAACCTCAACTAGAGTCTTTTCAATGTAGCGAAGGTGCTGAAAGAAAGTGTTTTGAGCTACGGTTCTAAGTCTTACGTATACAAAATGTTAATGCTTGCTGGTTCTGCACCTTGGAACAGGCTATTCTGAACGCTTGGGAAAGGACAAAGTGTAGCGCCGCGTATTAAAGAGAGAAGGAAGATGGGAGGTGAGGAGATGAGGTGTGGATGAGATTTTAATGAGTAGTGCAGGTATTTAGGTGGAAGAGGTGCAGGAGAGAGCCTCATTCGGGTACTTTGATTATCAGGGTATGAGCAGAGGGAGCACATGGTTAAAGTGAAGGAGAGAAGGGGCTGTGACCGGGCAGTGTGTAGTGGAGGGTGTGGAGTATGGCAGTGTGAATGGTGGTATCTTTATAAGGTTCCTCTGTCTTGTCCTCTGGTTTGGGTCTGGCTTTCTATCTTCCTCTTAACGTTCCTGCCGATTCTAGTTCCTATTCTTACTTCCTCGCTGTCTTGTGTTCGCCTCCTCCTTCTCCTCCTCCTTCTTTCCTTATCATTTCTTCCATTCTTTTGTATTATATTCTGTTGACCTTCTCTCTCTCTCTCTCTCTCTCTCTCTCTCTCTCTCTCTCTCTCTCTCTCTCTCTCTCTCTCTCTCTCTCTCTCTCTCTCTCTCTCTCTCTCTCTCTCTCCTCCATTTCTTCCTTTTCCTCCTCCTCCTCCACAAAGATTCTTCTCTATGGTACACTTTTTTTCTTTACTCTAGTTTTCTTTTCCACCTCAACATATTTTTTACCTCTCTTGTCTTCCCATCCATCTCCATCACTCTTCTCGTAACGTTTCCCTTTTTTCTATCTCCCTCTCTCTCTCCTTTTCTGTTAGTTTGCTTTTATATATATACGTAATTTTTTTTCTATTTTATTTTTCATTTCATATTATCATTAGCTTCTCACCAAATTTCCTTTCCACCATTGCCATAAAGATTTAACCTCTTCAGTGGTATGACGCGTTTTCATATTCATTCTACTTACTATTTGGAAATTTTATACAGCTTCAGAAACTTATGTGGGGGATTAAAGTAGTGAAGACTCTGTCCATTAATCTTCTGACCTCCATAAACCTTTCCCAATGTAAATAAAATAGTCTAATCATACCCAAACTCATGGTAAAAATATGTCCCAGTACTGAAGGGGTTAAGCCAAATAAGTATTGACAAGTCAGAGACGGAGAAACTGAATATAACAAGAAGAAAGTTGACAAACATTAAAAAGAAGACATACTAACAATAATAGAACATGTATATATGAACGACAAAAGAGAGAGAGAGAGAGAGAGAGAGAGAGAGAGAGAGAGAGAGAGAGAGAGAGAGAGAGAGAGAGAGAGAGCCAAGACAGCACCTTCACTCCCCTCTTGCCACTAAGTCCTCTCCACTTTCACGCTCACACTTGGCCGAGGCTCAGCACCATTCGATAACCAGAAATATATAATGACAGCAGCGAGAGAAGGGAGCGAGTTTTTAGCCATTTTCTGCGCGAGGAATTACTGGAGGTGCAGACAGCCAGGCAGGAGAGGCGCCATGAACCAGGGGACGAAGTAAGGGAGAGGAAGAGAGAGAAGGGAGAGAAACTGAGGGATTAAAGGAAGGAGAGAAGGAACACACACACACACACACACACACACACACACACACACACACAGCCTCTGACAACAACAATGGCCACCACCTTTTCCCTCCGTTTCCTCTTCCCGTCTCTTATAATGTTTTTTCCTCCCGGTCTCTGTGTGTCTCTCTGTGCGCCACCTCCGCCCTTCCTCCTCTTCATAATGCAGAAATTAATAATAACTCACGCCAGATGATCACCGTGATGATACAGATGTTTCTTGATAAGGAAATGATAATTGTGAGGGCGTGGATGACAAGCATTGCGCGTGGTCACATCCGGGCTTTGATACCGCGTCTGAATCCCTTACGTGGCCTTGCCTTCCGCCCCGCCACCGCCCTCTGCAACCGCCCCCAATTAGCAGCTTCCGCCGCCAGGTTGATGAGCAGTCATAAGGGCGCTTAAGAGTAATTCAGAACGCACAGGAAGGCGATGAGTGGCGTGAAATGCACAGAAACACGAGTAACGACTAGCGGGGTGGAGCAGAATGTCTCTTGTGTTCATTTACTGGGGTGACACAGGGGATCTGAGAGTGTGATGCTATCTCCCGCCCGGTCTGTCATTACCACGCCCTCCGACACCCACTGAACACGCCCACACTCTCTACCACCCCACCAGCCCGCCTGTCCTCCTCCTCCACACTGTTCCCTGAGATGGTGAGGCTGAAGTGGAACAGAGAAAGAAATAGACACGAGGGTACACATGACTACACATAATACATACATGGGTACTCTCTCTCTCTCTCTCTCTCTCTCTCTCTCTCTCTCTCTCTCTCTCTCTCTCTCTCTCTCTCTCTCTCTCAATACTTGCTAAGCCTCTTAAGCCGCCGCCTGCCTCCCTAAGCCTATTGTCCAGTCCTCACCTTACCTGGAGGCTCGGACGGACGCCCACCTTTAATTAAGCTTCCAGTCGTACACCTGCATTCTGGAAGGGTAATGGAGGCCTATTAAGAGAAATAAACATGCATTCACCATTCATATTAGGCCAACGCAAAGGTTAAGTGAATTATAGATGTAGGCTTAGGAAATTTCTTAATACTGAGTGATTTTTTTCTCTTTTCGGTGATTCGTACGTGACTCAGGTGTGATTCTGTGAGCCAGGTGTTGCTAGAATGTAGAGGAGAAAGGAAATCGTATGTGTGTGTGTGTGTGTGTGTGTGTGTGTGTGTGTGTGTGTGTGTGTGTGTGTGTATTAATGTGGTTTAAAATATATAGGAAGTTGTATGGACCTCATTCAGCCATTTGGAAGGTGTATGGACGTGTATTGAGAGTATATTGAGCCTATTCAATTTGCATGCCTATTCGTAAAGCCGTATTCAGTAGGCTATTTTGTGTGTGTAAATACATGGTTAGAGGCCACATACACACACACACACACACACACACACACACACACACACACACACACACACACACACACACACACACACACACACAGAATTGCTTGCACTTCCCAAGCTGGACATTTACACCCATTAAATCCACATGCCTTGACTGTAACTTGGAATACAAGCAAACATTGTCGACTGTCAATATAGAAACTATAACAGCAAGTACCCAGCACACCTGGCCACACCTTGATGGAGGAAGGTGCTGGGAAACAAAGAAGAAACCTTTTACCTGTGGCCAATTGAGAAAGGTGTAGTGGTGGTGGTGGTGATGGTGGTGGTATAGTTAACAGTATAGTAGAAGCAGTAGTCGTGACGGTAGTGGTGGTGAGTGTGATTGTGGTGATAATAATGATGGTTATGATGATGACGGTGATTAAGTCGTTACTAAAAGCTTTTCACTAGTGACATTTTGTGCTTCACTATTACGTAACACACACACACACACACACACACACACACACACACACACACACACACACACACACACACACACACACACACACACACACGTAGTACATAGTTGACTCATGACTTTAATCTCAAACACAAGGCCCCTCACTCCCCAGTACTCCCTCTTCCAACTACCTGAACCCCATAACACATCCCACAACACATCCTCTTGGCGATCACCTGCGCGTGGACACCCCTGGGCGCCTCCTCCCCATAAATTGGACAGGTAGAGGCGGGCGCATCATCATCACGAGCACAGCAGCGAGTGAAATTGTCCCTGACGTCACGCGTACGATTCGATAACTGCCGACTGGGGAGTTGCCTTGGCTGCTGAGTGGGCCGAGGGGGACGAGGAGCTGAAGGAAGGGAACGAGAGGTAAGGGGAAGAGGAGAGAGAACCTTGTGGCATTGTGGGTGGGAGGAACGAGGAGGGAAAGGGAAGAGGAGAAGGGATCATTGTTGATGCAGTGGGTGATGAGATTAAGAAGAGAAGGAAGAGGTGGAAGAGGAAAGGGGAATATCGTGAGTGGGAGGGAAGAGGTTAGGGAAGAAGAAAAAGGAAATGAAAGAGGAAAGAGGAACGTTAAAAAGAAGTTAAGGAAAAGGAAGAGGAAAAGGGAAAGCGGGATGGAGGGAAGGATGAGAGAAGTAAAATGTCAAGGGAACATTGTAGGTAGATGGGACGACAGCCGGAAGAAATTAAAGGAAGGAGGAAGCAGAGATATATGATGAAAATATAATGATTTGTGGGTGGGATAGAGAGAAGAAAGAAGTAGGAAAAAATAAATGCAGGAAACGAGGAAGCAAAACAATAAGGAAAAAAGAGATTTTGTGGGTGGGATAGAGAATAAAAAATAGAAAAAAAAATGTGAAGAAACAAGAAGATTTATATATAACATAGAAAGAAAAAAATAGGGAAAAAATGGGAGGAAAGAGAGAATAGAGAGAGAAGGAAGAAGTAGAAGGATGGCAGAAATGTTGAACAAGGGAAGAAGCAGAAGAAAATTTCGAAGCGATGAAGGAGAGAGGAAGTACAAAAGGAGAAATTTGAGGCGAGTGAGTGAAGCTGAATAAAAAGAAAATGGAAAGTTATTGCGATAGACGGTAAAGAAAGTATCGTAAGTACGAGATAAAACTGAGATGTGATTAATATTTTCTTATCATCACCCAATTTATTATCACTACTACTACTACTACTATTACTACTACTACTACTACTACCACCACCACTACTACTACTACTACTACTACTACTACTACTACTACTACTACTACTACTACTACTACTACTACCACTACCACTACTACTACTACTACTACTACTACTACTACTACTACTACTACTACTACTACCACTAATACTACTACTAGAGAAAACGGTGATTACAAGAAAAAGGAGAAAGAGAAAACAAATCAAACACAAAAAAAGAAACAATAGAACAACGAACAGAGAAAAACCCAAAAAATAATATAAAAAAGGAAATATCAAGAATTAAAAAAAGAAAAGAACAAGGGAGGAAGAAACTAAAAAAAAAATCCCATTCTTTATATCAGCACGCACTGGGCAAATTCAGAGACTGCAAATAGATCAAATAAATCATAAAAAAAAGTACCATAGGAAGCAATTACTAGATGCAAAACCCGTAGAGCTTCGAAAAATTATTCCCACAGCGTACCCAAGAACTCAGGAGGAGGAGGAGGAGGAGGAGGAGGAGGAGGAGGAGGAGGAGGAGGAATGAACGAAGGAATGAGTAGAGTCGAACTGGAGATATCGGTTTTAAGTGGGGCGGAGCTTTAGAAGGAAGAGGAAGACGGGAAGAGGAGGAGGAAGAGGAGGTGGTTGTAGTGGTAGCGGTGGTGGTGGTGGTGGTGGTGGTGGTTGTAGTAGTAGCGGTGGTGGTGGTGGTGGTTGTAGTAGAAGAGGTGGTGGTGGTGGTTGTAAAATTGAGGAGAGAGAAAAGTAACAGGAACGGAATAACCAGCAGCGAGAGAGAGAGAGAGAGAGAGAGAGAGAGAGAGAGAGAGAGAGAGAGAGAGAGAGAGAGAAAGTTATGTTTGCCGTCTTTATGGTCGCCCTGATGAGGTATTGATGCGAATCATAAACTGTGGCGATAATGTCTTGGGTCAACGCGCCACCACCACCATCACCACCACCACCACCACCACTTGCACTACTACCACCATCACTACCACCAACACCACCACCACCATCATCATCAGCGCCACCACTTGCACCACTATCACCATCACTGCCAACACCACCACCACTTGCCAGACGCTTTACTACTACCACCACCATTTCCTACCCCATCACTACCTTTACCACTACCACCACTAACAATGCCACTCTTTCTGCCACCACCACAACAATGCCGCCTCACCACCATTTTCATCTTTACTACCACCACCATCACCTATACTAATTGTATTACTACTATTACTACTACTACTACTACTACTACTACTACTAAATACTAACTATAAAAACAACAACAACAGCAACAATAACCTACTACTACTACTACTACTACTACTACTACTACTACTACTATTACTACTCACCATCACCACTATGACCACTACCATAGCTACCACCTACTACTACTATCAATAACATCACATTTTATCATTGATCCTCCTACACACACACACACACACACACACACACACACACACACACGTAGCAGACAGTTGCTTCGCCTGCGAGGAAATGACGAAGGAGTATTGGAACGGCTAAAACCTCCCTCTTGTTCCTCGTTTCCTGGCGTAGAACAGCAAACACTTCAGAAACACCCACTAAACGAGAGAGAGAGAGAGAGAGAGAGAGAGAGAGAGAGAGTCATTAATCAATATTGCACTTTAATCTATTTTATCTTTCGTGCTGTTTGTTGTTTGTTGGTTCACACACAGGTCATTAAAACACTTACATAAACACGTGGTACACCTTCCTGCTGACAGGTAGAAATGCTATACCTGTATCCTGGGTAATGGAGAAATATAGGTGGTGATTTTGTGAAGTTGAAAGTTGAAGGAGAGTTTTTTCATTTTGGTGTCGTTGTCGAAATTGTTATCATTATTGTTGCTATTGTTTAGTAGTAGTAGTAGTAGTAGTAGTTGTAGTTGTAGTAGTAGTAGTAGTTTTTGTTGTTGTTGTACTACTACTACTACTATTACTATTATTACTACTACTACTACTACTACTACTACTACTACGGCTTTGCAAGAATTTTGTCGGTAAAGAATAGAAACACTCAAAATCAGGACCTAACTAGTAAAGAATGCACACACGCACACACACACACACACACACACACACACACACACACACACACACACACACACACACACACACACACACACACACTTTAAAGGTCTCTGAAATCGAGGGTATTACTCCCTAGCGACCCAAAAAAGTGTTTCTCATAACTCCTGGAGGCCTATCAAATATCTCAGTCTTCAGGGGCCTATTGAGGCGAGGCGTGCCGACCCAGGCCTCTGTGGACCACGGCATGCACCACCACCACCATTACCATTACCTTCACCATCCCTACTGCCAATACCACCACCACCACCACTACCAATACCACCACCATTATCATTACCTTCACTATCACTACTACCACCACCAGTATTAACATCATCACCACCACCACCACTACCACCACCACCATTACCATTACCTTCACCATCACTGCTACCAATACCACCACCACCACCACAATTATTAGCATCACCACCACCACCAACAACATTACCATCACCACTGCCACCATCTACGTATTAGTAAACCGTATTTTTTTCTTCTCTTTCTGCAGTGTTGCAAGGGTTTGTAGCAAAATAACTTCCCGAAACAGAGACGTTATGGAATAAACTGAATACCTGATCAAAGCTCCAAGCCAGCGTCTAAAGTCTGTGAAACTATCGCAGAAGGAAGTCACGTACAGTAGAATGATACCCAAAGCTTAAGGGAAAATTGAGAACATGGCATGAAAGAAGACATTGCACGAATCATTGTAATCATGAAGAAAGGCTCAAGATCATTATATATTTCTGGTGCAAGTCAGTCAATTAGAAAAATAGAATTGAAGGGAAAGACGATGACCTATTGTAATATTTGAAAATCTTATATTCTTCCTTTACCTGAGTAACCTTTGAAGAATGTAATGAGTAAGAAATATTAGTACAAGCAGTGAAAGCGAATAATCACACAATCACTCTTACTTAGCTTTGAAAATGACACTTTAGACGCGCTAAATTATCTATTAAAAATTAATAGTCTGTCAAAAAACATAGAAACAAAAAAAAAAAAGATAAAGTTCAAAAGATGTAAGTGTGTTCTTGTCCAGTGTGGCAGTGTGTTGCGTGTGTAGCGTGTGTTGTGTGGTGTGTGTGGCGCGCCTCTCACAGCATTGCGTGTCCCTGAACCAGACCTGCAGTGTGTACCAGTGAGGATGAGGAGAGTTTTCGGAGAGGCTTACTGTCTGATACATTGATCTAATGCTCCGAAGCAACGAGATTTTGTTTTCATTTTCTTCGTCAGTTGGTGATAATGAAAATATATAGATTTGAGATAGGGCCTTGAGTATCCCAGAACACGATAAATAAAGAAGAAAGAAAAGTAATGAACGTGTAAATTCTTCTCTGAAAAAATATAATTAGACCGAAGTTTCAAGGTTCATCATAACAGAAAGATAATAAAAAAGAAAATGTCAGTCTGCTCACGCTGGTGTATTCATCTAAAAAGACTTTCAAAGAATTGTATAGGTAAAGGTGAAAAAAAAAGTTCCAGCTCCATTAGGCTTACAAACAGTGGCCCCGTGAAGGAAGCAGAAGACGAAGGTCGTTGGCGCTTCCCAGGAGCAGGCAGTGGCCCACAAAGCCCCAGAAGGCCAGCCAGCGCGGCGGCTCGGCGGCGGCCAGGTGCTGCGCCCTTGTGACGCGCGGCTAACTTGAGCTTATTAACGCCGCAGCGGAAATGACAAGGAGAAAAAATGGACGGCGCAGGAACGCTATGAGGGCCGTGTGTGTGTGTGTGTGTGTGTGTGTGTGTGTGTGTGTGTGTGTGTGTGTGTGTGTGTTGAGGTCCACGTGTTGTTTTGCTTGAGATGAGATAGTGTGCACAGGTTACTAAAAGACAGAGCCTTGTGCGGGACAACAGGTCTGTGGTATACTTTTTTTCTCTCTTCTGTGTTATTCTGTGCTGAGTTACCAGTTGTGTCATGTCAGACTGTGTACAGGTCATGTCATCCCGGGGTGTTAGTGACGATAAGGTCTTCACACATGCACCACGCGTCACCTCACTCACAACACATCCTCTCACACCACTCATCCCAACCTCACTCACCACACAGTCCATTCCATCTCTCACATCACTCACCCCATTCTCACTCACCCATTAATCCCATCATTTCTCTCATTATTCATCCCATCTTTTCTTTCACCACACATCTCATATTCTCTCATCACTCATCCCATTCTCACTCACCACACATTCAATCTTCTCTCACCACTCAGCTCGTCCTCCTCCACAAAGGCATAAACAGTTCTCTCGTCACTAATAACTGTCAGCAACGTGGGCGGTGCTCGAACCTCATTCTAGCAAGTGTCAGTCAAGGACGTTACCAAGGAGCTACATAAATCATTATTGTTGTTTATCTATTTATTTACGTTGACTTTTCTTTCTAAGTGTGTGTTTCCTGTGATAATTGGTGCTGTATTGTGTGTGTGTGTGTGTGTGTGTGTGTGTGTGTGTGTGTGTGTGTGTGTGTGTGTGTAATTCACTGTTTGATCTGCTGCAGTCTCTGACGAGACAGCCAGACGTTACCCTACGGAACGAGCTCAGAGCTCATTATTTCCGATCTTGGGATAGGTCTGAGACCAGGCACACACCACACACCGGGACAACAAGGTCACAACTCCTCGATTTACATCCCGTACCTACTCACTGCTAGGTGAACAGGGGCTACACGTGAAAGGAGACACACCCAAATATCTCCACCCGGCCGGGAAATCGAACCCCGGTCCTCTGGCTTGTGAAGCCAGCGCTCTAACCACTGAGCTACCGGGCCGTGTGTGTGTGTGTGTGTGTGTGTGTGTGTGTGTGTGTGTGTGTGTGTGTGTGTGTGTGTGTGTGTGTATCATTGTCTCCGAGTTTTGCACCTGACAATTGGTGTTGCATCTCTTTTGTAGAGTATTTCATCCTTCCTTTCGCTTTCCTCTCCATCTCTCGCCTCCGCTTGTCATTAATTTCCATTACCTTCCTCTGTTAATCTATTCCTCTCCACTCTGCTCTGTTATTCCCTCTTTTATTAACCCTTCCTTCTGCTCCTCCTCCTCCTCGTCCTCCTCCACACACCTGAGGACATTAATCACGTACCTGCCATAATTACCTTACAGGAACCTTATTAGCGGCATTATTTTGTCACACTTTGCGAAGAGGATGAAAGAGGAATTTTCGGAGGAGAGGTTAATTAAGGTGGAGGAGGAGGACGAGGAGGAGAGGAGGAGGAGAAGGAGGAGGTAGCAGTAGTTATAGAGCTAATGACGAAGTGATATGAAGTTTTATTACTCTTTGCTTCCACTTTTATCGTGTTTTCTTCCATGTCCACGTTATCTATTTTGTTCATGATTTTTTTTTTTTTTTGCTTTATTTGTCTATTTTCTTTGTCATCATCGTGTGATTTGTTTCTTTTTCTACTGTTTTTCTTGTTCTATTTTCTTTTTTTATTTATTCTTGTATTTTTCTTCTTTCTTTTTTATACAAGTTCTTTCGTTTTTTTTTATTTCAACAAACGATTAGATCAGAATATTTAACCTTCTGACACCACATTTAATTATTCTTAATTGTTGTATCTCCTTTTACTTCTATTCTCTATTTTATCTCTGTGTGCGTCACTGCTTTCTCACCTTGACACTCTCATTATCTTATCAATGTTATCGTCTCCCTTTCTTATCTATTTACCCCTTTCACCATCTCTCTTCTTTAGAATCTATCCTATATTCACACTTTCTAACCTTTTAATCGTCTCTTTCACTATTCTCTTTTACTTCTTTTGTGTATCCTTCTCCATTATTCTCCGTTATTCATTTCCGTCCTTATTTCCCTCTCTCTTACTCCTCCTTTTCCTTCATTCACTCTCTAACTTTTCTTATCCAATTTTTTCTGGTTTCCTGTGTCTTTTCTTTCCTTTATCTCTCCTTTGCCTTTCCTCACATTTCTTTTTTGGTTACGGTTCTCACTGTTCTTCTCTTTTTCCTTCTATCTTTTGTTTCCCTTTTCGTTTTATTTTTGTTTTCTCTGGTCTTCTCTCTCTCTCTCTCTCTCTCTCTCTCTCTCTCTCTCTCTCTCTCTCTCTCTCTCTCTCTCTCTCTCTCTCTTCTTTCCTTTCAGTTCTCCAGATAATACTTTCTTTTCCTGTTTTTCTCTCTCTTTTTTTTTCTTTCTCCCTTCTCTCACTTCTCTCTCTTTATAAGTGTCAGCAGTATTGCCATGTGTCCTTGCGGTGGGGATTAGCAAGGTGCCGAACATCTGGTAACACTGATGCACCGTCATTCTCCTCTATGTGTGTCCCGCGAGAGATGACGTAATGTGTGTGTGTGTGTGTGTGTGTGTGTGTGTGTGTGTGTGTGTGTGTGTGTGTGTGTGTGTGTGAGAGAGAGAGAGAGAAAGAGAGAGAGAGAGAGAGGCACAAAATCTAAGTGGAAGTCTCAGTCTCTCTCTCTCTCTCTCTCTCTCTCTCTCTCTCTCTCTCTCTCTCTCTCTCTCTCTCTCTCTCTCTCTCTCTCTCTCTCTCTCTCCTCAATTCAACATATTTTCTTTTCAAAAACGACCTTAATGTTATTTTTCCATCCTTGATATTATTCATTCGTTATTCTTTTGTTTACCTAATGAATTATTATTGTCAGTTCTTTATTGCTCGTTTCCTCTCACTTCTTCGTATCATTTCCATCCCTCCTTATCCTCTTTAGCGTCCATTCACACCTCCCTTCCTCCTTTCCTCTCTTCCTCCCCACCCTCTTCCTCTCTCCATCCTTCCTCCTCACCTTCACCCCTTTCCATCCTTCACACTCTTGCCTCTCTCCCGCCTTCCTATTCATCTTTCTTTCCTTTTAAGTCTATATTCAATTTATTTTACTCTCCTGTTCTTTCTTTCTTCTCTAAACTCTCTCTAATCTGTGACTAGTGTCTTTCCCCTTCCTTTCTTCCCTATTCGTTCCACCATTGCTACTGTCTTGCCTCTTCTCTTCCTTCTTCTCACCTGTTATCCTTCCTTCTCTTCCCGTCTCCTCCATCCTGTCCTCCTCTTCCGCTGCTTCACTCTTTATCCCCCATCTTGCCTCCTCCTCCCCTCTCCACCTCCTCCCTCACCTGCCCGGCCGGCAATTAGAGGTATTGTTGCCATCTAAGGACAGGTGTTGATGGTGGGGCATCTTGGTGCGACGCGGTGGACGGCAATTAGACAGAATACCAGACGAGAGAGAGGCGGTACATAATGAATGAACACCTGTCGAAGGGTACTTGTGACGGCGGCGGTAGTGCTGTTGGTGATGGTGGTAGTGGTGAGTGTTCTTGGAAGAGAAAATAAAACTGGGTGTTGATTTGTAGCACCACAGCGAAACAAGTTCATATGTGGCTGGCTATAGAGAGCAGGGTTGCGCTACTTCTGTTTCTGTCAAACTCATGTGATTCAAAGTCGTATTCGTGTCCTTAAGCTAAGAGAGAGAGAGAGAGAGAGAGAGAGAGAGAGAGAGATGCGATGTTTATGAGAAGTTAAGTCATAGAAGAAAAGAAGGAAAAATAGAACAACAAGATTAAAAAAAACATGAGAATTTAGGATTAGATAATTAAGTTTAGAATACACAAATTCAGGATGAGATGGTGCTCAGATTACCAAACGAAACGAAGTAAAAGTAAGTACAAGAGGCAACACATCCACTGAGTATTCCAAATCGCTCCGCTCTCTCACCTCGACTATTTTCAAACGCCACAGAGATGATTAATATTCTGGTTCTCATGATTGTTTCTCCTGCTAACAATCTAGAAATTTCGTTACCCTATCACTAGAACCACAAAAAACATTAAAAAACCCGTGTAACATCAACTAAAGCCTTCTGAAAATAGAGATGTTGCGGAAATGTTTGAGAATACGGTGCCAGTTGCCGTGGTGTAGGGGAGAGGTGAGGGTCGAGGGGCGGGCGTACGGCAGGTGACGTCACGAAGGGCGGGGCTTGCGTGCACAGACCCCACGCCCCCTCATCCTCCCCCACCCACCATACACAATGGTAGACACTCCTACACGCACAGACGTACACACGTGTTTGCCTTCCCCGTGTTACCTGGTGAGGGAATTATTCATGTTAGTGCAGGAAGAAAGGAGTGAGGGTTACCTGGCCTGCTGGAGGAACTATGGAGGAAATTCTCTCTCTCTCTCTCTCTCTCTCTCTCTCTCTCTCTCTCTCTCTCTCTCTCTCTCTCTCTCTCTCTCTCTCTCTCTCTCTCTCTCTCTTTTCCTTTTTATTTTTTTCAGAAATTCATATTTACTATAATTTTTTTCTTTACATTTTTTATCTTGTTTTATCAACACACACACACACACACACACACACACACACACACACACACACACGGCCCGGTAGCTAAATGGTTTGAGCGCTGGCTTCACAAACCAGATGACCGGGGTTCGATTCCCCGGCCGGGTGGAGATATTTGGGTGTGTCTCCTTTCACGTGTAGCCCCTGTTCACCTAGCAGTGAGTAGGTACAGGATGTAAATCGAGGAGTTGTGACCTTGTTGTCCGGTGTGTGGTGTGTGCCTGGTCTCAGGCCTATCCGAAGATCGAAAAATGAGCTCTGAGCTCGTTCCGTAGGCTAACGTCTGGCTGTCTCGTCAGACACTGCAGCAGACCAAACAGTGAATTACAGTCCAGATCTAGAGGATGAACTATGGAGGAAATCTCTCTCTCTCTCTCTCTCTCTCTCTCTCTCTCTCTCTCTTCATTGATCCTTTCACCTCATTTTACCAACACACACACACACACACACACACACACACACACACACACACACACACGCCATCAGACAAAATCCCAAGGGAAGAAGCGAGAAATATTTGGTCTTCGATACTGACCCTCAATTGCCTTTTAGCGGATTGCCTTACACTGCCTAATGGCCAGTTAGACCCGCCGGGGAGGGAGGGAGAGGCGGGGGACAGAGGAAAGAAAAAGTGAGGGAGGGAGAGCGGGAGGGAGAGGCGCCGAGAAAGAAGAAAGACAGCGGAATGTAGTGTTCAGTGGAGGTAAGAAGTGGGCGTCAGAACAGGAGGAGGAGGAGGAGGAGGAGGAGGAGGAGATGGAAGAGGAGGACATTGATAAGGTTAAAGAGTGTGAAAGGATGGTTTAATGTCGACAGTGTGTGTGTGTGTGTGTGTGTGTGTGTGTGTGTGTGTGTGTGTGTGTGTGTGTGTGTGTGTGTGAGAGAGAGAGAGAGAGAGAGAGAGAGAGAGAGAGAGAGAGAGAGAGAGAGAGAGAGAGAGAGAGAGAGAGAGAGAGAGAGAGAGAGAGAGAGAGAGAGAGAGAGAGAGAGAGAGAGAGAGAGAGAGTACAGAAGTAATAATGATAATAACATCAATGATATCAACAACAACAACAACAACAACAACATCATCATCATCATCATCATCATCATCAGGGCGAGAGGCATTACCAACACAAAGTCATACCTTAACTGTGGCTTTTTTTTAAGTACTGCTGTTGGCTCTGAGCGCTTGCATTGTCACATCTGTTAGTTGCAGTTGACGTGGCAACGCTGCGTACGTACCATAAACAACGCGCTTGTGTTTCAGGTGTGTACCGCAGAAGGTGTGGGCGCCCTGTGTGTTTGGTTCGTTTCTCTCTTTTCTTTCTTTTTTTCTTCAGCATTTTATCCAGTAATTTCTTTTATTTTCTTTCTGCGAGTATCTTTTTTTTCTCTCTAATTCTTCACCATTTTTTTCAGTATTTATTTTATTTTCCTTCTACGAGTAATTCTTGTTTATCGTATCCCTTTTTTTTTTTCTTTTACATTCTGATTCTTGTTCATCTCATTTTTCCCTTTTCCTTCTAATTTATCATATTTTTTGTGTTATGTTGTTTTTTCCCTCACTCCTCTTAGATTTTTTATTTATCATGGTCTTCATTATATATTCGTTGTCACGCATTTTTTTTCTCCATTTTTCCTTTAAATTCTGTTTTATTCATATTTTTGGTGCTGGTTCTTCCTCTTTCATCTCGTAGTCTTTGTTCGTTTTCCATTTACTATATTCTCAGTGCCTTCATTTTTTCTCTTTTATTTCTCTATTTTTTCATCATATTTTTGTCTTCATTTCTTTTCACATGTTTTCGTCTGTTGTCTTTTTTTTCATATTCTTGTTACTTGAGTTGTTTACAGAACTCTGACATTTCGTTCTATCCATAATTTCTACCTTTGTCTTTCTTCTTTTCTCTATTTTTGACCTCATTTGTCTTTCCTTATTATTTTTTTGCCAATAAGTATTCTTCTATATTTTTTCCCCCTATAGAAGAGTTTGTCCTACATATCTTTCTATTTCTTGTCTTCTTTCTTCTTACTATTAAATTATCATACTACTACTACTACTACTACTACTACTACTACTACTACTACTACTATTTCTACTACTAGTACTGATGCTACTACTACTACTACTATTAATACTATTACTACTATACCACCATCACCACCACTAGCAACATCATCCCCAAATCCTCCTCCTCCTCCTCCTCCTCCTCCTCCTACTCCTCCCAATTAAGTCCATGCACACACCTGAATCTACACCTGTTTCACTACAGTGCTCACATCTGCACACACACACACACACACACACACACACACACACACACACACACACACACACACACACACACACACACACACACACACACACACACACTCACAGACTTCAATTCACTAATAAATCTTGAGAGACATGTAAAATCCCTCATATTTACCGTTTTTTTTCCTTATCTAGTACTACTTAAGTCTCTCTCTCTCTCTCTCTCTCTCTCTCTCTCTCTCTCTCTCTCTCTCTCTCTCTCTCTCTCTCTCTCTCTCTCTCTCTCTCTCTCTCTCTCTCTCTCTCTCTCTCTCTCTCTCTCTCTCTCTCTCTCTCTCAGGCCTCCCTAAATATCCATCCTACCTCTCTTCTTCCCCTCTTCTCTCCACTCTTCTCTTCCCCTGCACTCCACCAAACAACCCTTCCAGTTCCCCCACTCCTCTCTCTCCCTCTCCGCTCTCTGTCTCTCTCTCTCTCTCTCCGGTCTCCCTAGCAGTAGCGGGTAAGGGTCCTCAAGAACGATTGGATGAAGATATACAGGTGGATCAGTGAGGTATTTAGGAAAACGTTTTAAGTAGCTCGTTGATGCCCAGCTGACGGGAAACAAGGGGCAGAGGCAGGAGAGAGGAAGAGAGAGAGCCAGGGGAAATTAGAGAAAAGGTGAATAAGGAAGGAGAGAAATAGGAAGAGAAGGGAAGAAGGGATGTGAGATGATTTTTTTATTAATAAGTGATAGGAATAGGTGAAGGGAAGAAAGAAGGGAGAATAATAGCAAAGGTACATACGGAAAGGACAGATATGAGATGGAAGGATAGGAGGAATAGGTGAAGGGAAGGAAGAAGGGAGAATAAAAGGAAAGATAGATAAAGAAAGGACAGAGATGGGATGGAAGGATAGGATGTATAAGATGAATTACGGAAAAGAAAGGAAGGAAAGAAGAAAGGAAGGAATAAATAATAAAAGATCGAAAGGATGGAAAATAAGGAAGGGAAAAAGAAGGAAGTAAGTAAAAGATAAATGAACAGAAATTTGTACGAGGGAATAGTGAGACATGATAAATAAGAGAAGAAACAGAGGAATCTAAAGAAACAGGAAAGAAAATGAAAACTAGAAAATCAAATACAAAAAGACGAACAGAGAATCATGGCGAGAGGAAGAGAACATAAACAAAGAACAAAAGAACAGTGAAAATGGATAAAAAAAGAATAGGGAAAGGAGAATAAAAGGTGAATGAAAGAGAATAGGGCGAAAGGAAGGGGAGAAGTGAGGGGAAAGACAGAGAGGGGACCAGATGTTTTGTGATGTCACCTCCCTAACCAACGAGAGAGAGAGAGAGAGAGAGAGAGAGAGAGAGAGAGAGAGAGAGAGAGAGAGAGAGAGAGAGAGAGTGGGAGCGACCGTCGGTACCTAAATCAGCGCAAAACAAATGGTGTGTGCTAATGATAGTTATAAATTCTCTCTCTCTCTCTCTCTCTCTCTCTCTCTCTCTCTCTCTCTCTCTCTCTCCAATTTCACTCCTAATGTAGCCAAACTTAACATTTTCTTTTCTTTTTGCCATTTTCGTGATTAGGTTTTGGAGTCTTTCTTTTCCTTTTCTTTTTATAATTTTCTCTTTCGTTTATTTTCATCTTTTTGTCTTTTGTCTTTGTCTTTTCTTCCTTACCATTCATTCACTTTTTCCTCTCTGTCTCTCGTGCTTTCCCTGTTTTCTCTCTTTTCCTTACTCTTTTCTCTAGTTTATTTCTCTCTCTGTGACTCTATCTCTCCATCTCTCCATTTCCTACCCCTAAGGTTTTTTCCTCTTTACCTCTTCTTTCCCGCCTTCCTTTTTCCCTTTCTGTCTTTATTTTTCATACCTATGGACCTTCCTTTTCCTCTCACCATCCTGTCTGTTCCTCTTTTCCCTATCCTCTACCTACGCTTTTCATTTTCTGTGCCACTCTGTCTCTCATTTCTCTTTAAGCATCTCTTTTCCTTTACCCTCCTCTCTACTTTACTTTCACTACCAACCTAGCATAACATAAACTAACCTAACATTTGTCTTATCTCCTTTTTCTCGCTTCCCTTCAGTCACACGTGCTGTTCACACTGAGAGGAGACATTCTGGCTTTCAAATAACAGTTAGTCTACTTAGGATTATTTTGGGGTGTTTATGTTAGGGTGTTGTTTACTTAGTTTACGTGAACGATCGCAGCCAACCAGCCAGCCAGTCAGGTAGCGCTTTGAAATGGTGTTGGTCCTTTGTGTCCGTGCTAGTTTTTTTTTTTTTGTGGCGAGATTATTCTGGGGGGAGGTTTCATTTTATTTAACTAAAGGTTGGTTTTGTTCGGTCTCTCTCTCTCTCTCTCTCTCTCTCTCTCTCTCTCTCTCTCTCTCTCTCTCTCTCTCTCTCTCTCTCTCTCTCTCTCTCCATCTATCTATCTATCTACCTTTATTCACGCCTAGCAAATGGGGAGCGAGGAATGGGGAAGAGAAAGAGAAAGGGGCAGTGGCAAGACAGAGAGGGAAGGGGGAGCTGAAGGTTCATATATCTCCGTCACTTATCTGATCGGGTTTGGCTAATTGGTTGGGTGAAATATGCATGTGATGACGTCAGGCGCTTGGCTGTTGCTTCATTCTGTCTTGCCGTCGATCGAAGAGCCTTGTGTGTGTGTGTGTGTGTGTGTGTGTGTGTGTGTGTGTGTGTGTGTGTGTGTGTGTGTGTGTGTGTTAGTCATATCAGTCTTACACTACTTACGTATACCTACCATACGACACACACACACACACACACACACACACACACACACACACACACACACACACACACACAGTATTTAGTTAAAGAAAAAAACTTGAGAGAAAAAAAGAAGCGTACTTTATATGTAGGTAATATTTCACGCACAGGACTCGCCGACTATTTCCCATAAAATCCACTTTTTACGCACTAAAGGGAGATGGAAAGGGGCGTAGCTTCTCCTTTCTCCTACCTTCTCCTTTGCTTCTTTTATTCTCTTTCATTTTTTTCTTTTTTTGCCACTTTACCTCCCTTTTTTCTTTTCTGTCTTCTTTTTCTCCCTCTTTTCTCCTTTCTGTTAATATTCTTCTTTGTTTTATTACCTTCTTTTTTCCCTTTCTTTTAATTTTATCCACTCCTTTCTTCCGGTATTTTTTTGCTTCCACTGCATCAGTAACGTGAGTGTGTGGGAAACCAATAATAGGTGTTGATGTTCTTGTTGCTTCCTTTCTTGTAACTCTCAGTGGTTGACAGCAATGGTTTTAGAGGAAGGGAAGAAAAGTTGCTTAATCCTTTGACTGGTATTTGGTGCATCGATCATTAATTACTAATCACCCTGAAACATCTTTACTTTTTCTACAGCCACCTCCACTCTTTAAACTACTTAAAACTTACACGATCAATTCTTTCTAATGTGTCTAAAGATTCCATGCATTACTTCTGGTGGTGGTAATTGCTTCGTATCGCGGTGAAAGGCTTGAACAATGTGGAATGTCAGTGATTGATAACTTTAAACACTTAGACACAGTTAGTTTTCGTATTCTTACATTCTTGTCTTCACGTTTCTTAATTCCTACACGTCATGCATTCGAATATTTCAGATCTTGTACCATCATCCTGCTCTTTAAAGTTGTTCTTTTCACCCTTTCTTTGTTTTTGTGTCCTTTTTCCATTTTATCCTCACTTTTTTTCTTTTTTGGTAATTTTCCTGTCTCCTTCACATTAGTAGCGTGAGAGTCTCCACCAGTTGTCTCTATCCCTTGCATCTTCCAGCGTGACTTCCATCCTTTACAGCTCTCCCACAATTCCATCCCATGACCTCACTCTGTCTCTCGATCTTCCTTTCCCTTCGAACACACCCAACCCAACCATGGCTTACTAATAGAGCCTTTTGTTTCCTTCTCCAGCTCTCAAGTCTGACCAAGTGTACGCAAGGGACTGTGAACTGTATCGAATTAGACTCTTGGGCAGCAGCAGCGAAAGGCAGGGCAGGGGAGGGCTGGGGGCTGTGGAGCATGGCGCGGTTGATCAGATTAAAATGTTGATGTGCTAATACAGGCGGCGAGAGTCCCAGGCGGTAGTGACGGCGAGAATTGAGTTAGGATGCAAATACGCCAATTCCCAGAGCGGCGACGAGAGAGAGAGAGAGAGAGAGAGAGAGAGAGAGAGAGAGAGAGAGAGAGAGGTATCCTTATTCCATCATTCACATGTCCTCTCTCTCTCTCTCTCTCTCTCTCTCTCTCTCTCTCTCTCTCTCTCGCTCCTTCACCCTTTCAGCATCCGATCCTCTTTCTCTCCCTTTCTCCTTCCCTTTCACGTTCCTACTTCCCTCTCTCCCTCCTCCTCTTCCTCTTCCTCCTCCTCCTCCTCCTCCTCCTCCTCCTCCTCCTCCTCCTTCTCCTCCTGACCCTCCCTCCCCCCCTCTCCCTTCGTCCCGCTCCAGCTCTACTAAAATGTCCTATTATACGACTAATTATCTCTAAAATCTATTGATCAATTAGCCGTCCATCTGGTCCTTCCATTTCATTCAAAAGTCTTATACAACATCATTTATTTGCTTCCTTCCTTCTCCTCAATTTATTAAGCTTTTATTTCCCTTCACTGTCGCTTAGAATCACTTATTATTCATTTTCTTCTCTTTTTTTTTTCTTCTATTTTGTTTGTTTTTATGTTCAATGTTAATTTTTTTTTCTTTCACCACAGACTCCGTGTAAGTGATTTGCCTATTCATTTATAGTGTATCTATTTTCCGTTTTGATTATATTGGTTCTCTCTCTCTCTCTCTCTCTCTCTCTCTCTCTCTCTCTCTCTCTCTCTCTCTCTCACACACACACACACACACACTCACACACACGTTTCATTTACTATATAATTAACTATCAATCTACCTTTCCTCTATTACCTCGTTGTTTATATTCAAGTGTGATTCATTTGACCTCGTAAAAGTCAATATTTTTCTTAGCTTTATTTTCCCTTGTTTTTCTCCACATTTTTTTTCTTTCCTTTTTCGGCAAGGGAGTGTAGGGCAGAATCTCTTTAATCCTATTATACTAATTTCATCCAATCACTTTACCTGGCCTGACCTGTGGAGAGAGAGGGAGAGAGAGAGAGAGAGAGAGAGAGAGAGAGAGAGAGAGAGAGAGAGAGAGAGAGAGAGAGAGAGAGAGAGAGAGAGAGAGAGAGAGAGAGAGAGAGAGAGAGAGAGAGAGAGAGAGAGAGAGAGAGAGAGAGAGAGAGAGAGAGAGAGAGAGAGAGAGAGAGAGATAGGTTGGGGACGCATGTTATGGGAGGGGCTGAAAGGGGAGGGTACAGGGAGGGGGAGGTGATGGAGAGAAGAGAAGGAGGTGAGGGAGAAAGAGAAAGAGGCAAGGAAGGAGAGTGCGATAGAAGAAGGCAAAGGAAGAGATATAGAGAAAGAAAGTGTGGAAGTGACTGTGGAGGAGGAGGAGGAGAAGGAGGAGGAGGAGGAGGAGGAGGAGGAGGAGGAGGAGGAGGAGGAGGAGAAAGAGGAGGAGAAAGGGAAACTGAAGGAGTACAGGGAAGAAAAAAACAAGAGAAGACTGTCGATTTTCATAGAGAGAGAGAGAGAGAGAGAGAGAGAGAGAGAGAGAGAGAGAGAGAGAGAGAGAGAGAATAGACCTGATGCTTTCTCTACAAGTTATCGGCAGTTTAATCTCCCTTCTCCTCCTTTATCTCACCCCCCTCCTCCTCCTACTCCTGCACCTCTTCCCTCCTGGCGACCATTGGCAGGTGTGGAGGTAATTAAGGCTCCCTCAGGTAAATCTGCACCTGATCATCGACGTCCTTTGCAATTATCGAAGGTCTTGGCGTCTTTGGCAGGAGAGAGAGAGAGAGAGAGAGAGAGAGAGAGAGAGAGAGAGAGAGAGAGAGAGAGAGAGAGAGAGAGAGAGAGAGAGAGAGAGAGAGAGAGAGAGAGAGAGAGAGAGAGAGAGAGAGAAGGGTTTCCTCCATCTTGAGAAATTCCTCTTCCGCCTCGGCCTGGCAAATGGCTTTTCACCTCGCTGATCTATCGGTGAAGGGAGGGAGGACACGGAGGGAGGGAGGAAAGTGTGGAGGCTGGAGAAAGGGAGGGAGGAAAAGAGAGAGGGAGAGGGAGGGGGGAGATGCGTGTTGCCAGCGTCAATTTTTCTTATCGCAGTGATGTTTTCTTTTCTTTCTTTCTTTTTTACTCTTTTTTTTTCTGTTTCGTGTTTAGCGAATTGGATTTTCTCTTCAACATTTTTGAGGATTTACCGGAAATTTGGTAGGGACTCGGTGAAGTTATAGTTACGGGTGTTTCAATAATGATAATGGTAATAAGAAAAGATGCATTATCGTGGATGAAGAGTAACTGGAGTGAACGTAATCACATTCCGTTACCCTTTTGTACCCTTGTGACACATGAAGCAACACAGTCACTACAAATACAATAATAACGAAAGTGCTAAATTGTGTCAGGCGAAAAAAAACAACGAAAGGCAAAAGCAAATAAATTCTCACAATGCACTACACAGGCCTTCGTTCTAACCCGTTCACCCTTAAGCAAACGCAAGACAATAATAATAAAAACAGCAATAAAAAAAAAAAAAATGTGTTCTTTTGTGTGAAGGAAACCTAAAGGAAAAAATCACGAACATCCGATCACATGCAACAATTAATTAACCCTTCATCCCCTTAACCCTTTAATTAAACCAAGGGAATCGACAAGGAATAAAACAGGAAATAGAATATACTCTACTGTTTACGGAAAGACAACTAAATGAAAAACGAAAAAAAAAGCATCTATCAACTGTACAACCCTTTTTCAACCCTTTGACCCTTTAACAGAGGCAGGATCAGCAGCAGAGTACGAGAATATATCAAAGGATCGCCGTTGAGAAAAGGGGCAAATAGAAGAACAAAGGGGGAAGTGTAGGAGGTTGCAAAGGGAATGATTTCTTGGTGAGGTGGAAATCCTATCGAAGTGGAAGCCCTATCGAGAGGGACGCGGCGGGGTGGTGTGCGTTATTGCAAGCTGAGAATGAGGAGGCGGAAGACAAAGAGGGAGAATATTGAAGGCGAACAGGACCAAGAGGAGAAGGAGAAGGAACATAACGAGGGAGAAGAAAAGCCCCTAGAGGAAGGAACTGTGGAGAGAGAGAGAGAGAGAGAGAGAGAGAGAGAGAGAGAGAGAGAGAGAGAGAGAGAGAGAGAGAGAAGAAAAGGGAAGTCGATACCGATGCACCGATGACAACTGTTGGCGGAGAAAAAAATCGCGACACGAGAGAGAGAGAGAGAGAGAGAGAGAGAGAGAGAGAGAGAGAGAGAGAGAGAGAGAGAGAGAGAGAGAGAGAATCACAGCTAATCACTTTGTCTTTGCAAGGGCCACCCAATCTCTCATAATGGAGACTCGCCCTGATTACTAACCAGACAGAACTGAACCGTGATCGAACACAGAAGGGAAAAATACAAATAATATGACGAACCTACTGGGTAATGAGGGAGACACGTGGGGGGCAGAGGGGGCTCACAGAGGGGGCAGGGGGAAATAGGTGAAAGGTTAGGGGAGTGCTGGGGATGAAAGGGGGGAGGGGGAGTGTGTTGAGGAGATGTGTGCGGTTTTATTAGTGTTTGGGTTTTCTGAGTAATGATTTGATGGTTTGGTTTATTCATTCGGTTGGTTGTTGTTGTTGTTGTTGTTGTTATTGTTGCTGTTATTTGAGCGTGTGTCTTCTTTTGCTTCCTTTACAGTAGTAGTAGTAGTAGTAGTAGTAGTAGTTTCACCATCCTATCACTATTCCTACTCCTGCTACCACTACTACTACTATCATTACCTTTACTTCTGCTACCACCACCATCACCACCACCATCACCACCATCACTACTGCTGTCAAAATTTTCACTAGCATCATAATCTTCGTCCATTCTCCTCTATGGTCCGCTGTTTCCTTGTTTACATACTGGTGGTGGTGGTGGTGTTGGAGAGGCGGTGGTGCCACGCCTTGGGTCGCCGAGCCGCTACCTGGCTCTCTCACCTTTCACGTTCCGGCGAGCAAGATGGACGATGTGGCAACAATTAATTTATCGGGGTCGCCATCAAGAAATAATTGGCAATTAATCCCTTGTCACCAAGTCGGCGGCGGAGCGACATCGTGCGTGTGGCAGCGGCGTCCATTAACTCGCCACTTGAAACTGCCAAAAAGGGAGGAAAAGGGGGAGGAAAATAATAATAAAAGGTGGTGACAGTTGCTCAGTTTTGCGCGCGTGTTTTCCTCGTATAAAAAAAGACTCGAAAACTGCAAAAAAAGGGAGGAAAGCGAGATGTTAAGAAAGGAAACAGCGAAAAGGGAGAAGTGGAGGAGGAAAATAAAGATGGAAAATAGTGACATTTCCTCAGTTTCGTGTTCGTATCTCTCCATATCAAAACACTAAAAACTGCAAAAAATGAAAAAGAGTGAAAAGAGAAGTGTTGATAAAGGAAACTGTGAAAAGGAAGGAAAAGTGGAGAAGGAAAATAATGATAAAAAAAAAATAGGGCATTTCTCAGTTTCCTGTTCGTGTCCTCCCGTTTCAAAAATCTAGAAATAAATGCAAAAAGAGAGAAAATATGCGAAAAATACAATAATAATAATAACAACAATAACAACAATAATAATAATAATAATAATAATAATAATAATAATAACAATAATAACAATAATAAAAAAAATGCTATAGGGGAACAAAAGGAGAAGGAAAGAACAATAAAACAGGATAATTGGTCAGTTTCTTGGTCTACTGTATACGTGAGAGACCCCGTGAAAAGATAGGAAAGGTAGAGAACAACAATAAAAACAACCTGCAAAAAAAGAGAGCTAAGGGAGACGGAATAATGATCACAAAAATAAGGAGTTTCTCAGTTTCGTGTTCTCGTGTTCTTTCCGCTACAAAAAGTGGTAAAAATCATGTCGCTTTTTGAATAAGAAAGTAACGCGATGGTTCTATGATTCTCTAATTCAATATTGTTTTCTTACATTTATTTGTTGGATGCGCACTTGAAGGATCAGAGAGAGAGAGAGAGAGAGAGAGAGAGAGAGAGAGAGAGAGAGAGAGAGAGAGAGAGAGAGAGAGAGAGAGAGAGAGAGAGAGAGAGAGAGAGAGAGAGAGAGAGAGAGAGAGAGAGAGAGAGTGTGTGTGCATGTGTGTTAAATGTGAGTGAAAGTAAAGAAATGAAAGACAGAAACACAAATATAGTAATGCATTTTCTCTCAAAAGAATTCATCATTTTTTTTCCGCAGAGAGAGAGAGAGAGAGAGAGAGAGAGAGAGAGAGAGAGAGAGAGAGAGAGAGAAAGAGAGGAGGAGAAAGATTGTATAAGGCTCTCCCTGCGGACTCCACCCTCACACCTCCAGCCGTGGCTCACAAAAATATTGTCACCGTCACGTACATTATAACTAATTAACATGAGGACATGAGACTGGCGCGGCCCTGGCTAAATTAATCACAAGTATACATGAAGAGAGAGAGAGAGAGAGAGAGAGAGAGAGAGAGAGAGAGAGAGAGAGAGAGAGAGAGGTGGGGGAAATCTATAATTGACAGCTACTTTATTTTTCCATCTCTCTCTCTCTCTCTCTCACACACACACACACACACACAGATCTGAAAGAGGACAGGTGAGGAATGCATATTGAATTAAACCATTGTGTGTGTGTGTGTGTGTGTGTGTGTGTGTGTGTGTGTGTGTGTGTGTGTGTGTGAGCATGTGGAGTGGTAGGTGGAGTATCGTGCAGTGGGGTGTAAGGGAGTGTTATAGTGAGGAGAGTGGGAGAGGTGGGAGGGGGAGTAATGACATGGTGTAGGGGGAAGTGAGAGGAGGGAGAGGTGAGCGTTGGCTGAGCGAGCACCAATAGTGAGAGTAAACACGACGTCTGATTGGCTCTTAGTTCTCACATGCGGCCACCAACCCCGCCCCTCCACGCACACACACATACACCTCTCTCTCTCTCTCTCTCTCTCTCTCTCTCTCTCACCTAAGCCAGTTCCCTAAAACACACCTATACACTTAAACCTTAAATAAAACCCCTAAACTCAAGTATCTATACTTTAAAAATAAAAGGAATCACAAATTACAAAGACATTGAAGTATTTCGTGGTACTTACAGAACTTAAGGCATTTAAGTAATTTCTAAGCACCAAGAACTTTTACCTCTACTGTGCTAGTGCTCAGAACCAATGTATTTGTAAGTTGAAGATAACAGAAGTGACGAAAATCAAGTAAAAATGTGATACCTCTTTTCTGAAACATTGCGGAAGGCGACGCAAGGAGGAGAAAGGCTGCAGACCAGGCTAGTGCTTCAGGCAAGTGGCGAGGAACAGTTTGATTGGCTGGTGGAGAAATCCCGCCGCTGGGGGTGCAAGAGAGGGAGTGTTGGGTGTAAGAAAGGCGCAGGAAAACGACGAAGAGAGTGAGGAAAGGAAGAAAGTGGTGGTGGTAGGAGCTGTGATGAAAGTTGTAAGGATCTCTCTCTCTCTCTCTCTCTCTCTCTCTCTCTCTCTCTCTCTCTCTCTCTCTCTCTCTCTCTCTCGCAAGTAAGCACTATATCCGAAGTTGAGCAGATGAGTTAGTCTAATTTGGACTTACGCTACGGCAAGAAGTTCGCCAGAGTTGAAGTTCTGAAGTTGTCCTGAAGTCAAGTTTGCTCGAGTAAGACCATGAAGTGTTGATAGGAGGAGGAGGCGGGGATATTAGAGAAGGAAGAGGAGGAAGAGCCCAGTACAGACAGCAAGACCCTTAATACACAACACAAGTCGCGGATATTGGTACGTAGATTGACTGCCAGTAATACGATGACTCGATACCAACACCTTATTTAACAACGTCCTCGCCTTGATACGCTGCCTGGGCGTGGCTGGCATGTAATGAGTTGATGAAACATGGTTACAAAGAAAACTAATAAAGTGTGGAGGCAGTCGAACCAACGAGGCAGACACTCAGGCACCCTCCTTCTCTTCCTCCCTACCCCTTAGCCAGCCAACCAGCCAGCCAGCCAGCCAGCCCACCCGCTCTTCGTTGTGTTGTACCCTTATTGATTAATGTCTATTTTATTCATCCCCCGCGCGGCTCGTGTCATTAGTGGCTGGAGGTCAGTATTTGGCGAGACGAGCTAAGTGACTGATGAGGAGGACAGTTCAATGGCAGTAATAAGGAGAGGATAAAACATGAAGATACTTGTTAGCTAGGCGTTCACGTTCTGCCGGGATGAATTTTGCTGATGGTTATTTCTCTTGAGCCGCTTATTGTCTGCTTATAAATGGGATACGAGTGTGTGTCCCCCGATGCCTCTTGGTGTTTGTGATCCCTTTCCGATCCTCTACGTGTGGTGATAATGATGGTGGTGGTGGTAGTAGTAGTAGTAGTAGTAGTAGTAGTAGTAGTAGTTGTTGTTGTTGTTGTTGTTGTTGTTGTTGTTGTTGTTGTTGTTGTTGTTGTTGTTGTTGTTGTTGTCGTAGTTGTAGGAGAGGGAATAACAACAGCAATAAGATTAGCAGTAGCAGTGGCATGAATACTTTTTTTTTTTTTATACCGAAAATGATGATAGCAATAATAGAAGTAATAGCAGCATCAATAGTAGTAGTCGCAGTAGTATAGTAATAGTAGTGGTAGTCGTAGTCATAACACGCCCCATCTTCCCCTGACTCCTCATTCCCTCTCCCTCCCCCCCCCATCCTGAAGAAGACGCCTCGCTCCGTTCGTCTCTCCCCTTCCCATAATTTCTCCTCCATTTACGCCACACTTATGCAAATAGCCTAATTGAATTTTTTAATCTTGATAATGATGATGCCCTCCGCCTTGCTGTGTCTATGACGGGCCTGCACGCCTGCCGCCCCCCATCCCGCCCCTCACGCCTCATTCTTGTTGGCAGGGAGTCAAAAAAAGCAAGTCTTCTGTCGCTATTCATTTGGCAGCGTAAAGTCGACAGCGGTGATTCTATGTAAATAAAAGACTTGATTATACAGTTAAATCATTACCTCTGTTGATGAAAGTCAGGTTGGCAACACTGGGAAGCGGAATAAGAAGTTTTGGGATTCGTTTCAACTCGGCTGAAAATAGTTTGTACGTAAATTGACGCTAAGGGGGAAGAGTGGGGAAAAAACCTTGCAATTAGAACCATCACACACATGATTAAATGGAGCAAGGTAAGCAAGGGGGAACCGGGAACGCGAAGTGAAAGGAGGATGTTGACGGTGGCACGGAATATTGTAAAGCCCAATTCTCTTTCTTGAATTTGCTTACATAGTAGGTGAGAGGCGAGAGAGAGAGAGAGAGAGAGAGAGAGAGAGAGAGAGAGAGAGAGAGAGAGAGAGAGAGAGAGAGAGAGAAAGAGAAAGAGAAAGAGAGAGAGAGGAGAGGCGGGTATGGAAGGTGATACGCTCTTGAGAAGCAGAGATGAAATGAAGGAAGGAAAGATGAGATGTTGCCCGAAGAAGCAGAGAAGGGAGTGCATGGTGCTTGCTGAGGAATGAAGGAAGGAGAGAGAATCAGTTGCTGTGGGTTGAGGAATGAAAGTATTGAGGCACAGGATGGAAGCTAAGAAGGAAGTGAAGCGTAAAAATTAAAGAAGCATTGAAAGAAAACAGGAAGGAAGGATGGAATGAAGGAAATAAAGACAGAAAGACACATGATAGAATGAAGAAAGGAATGAATGAAAGAAGACACTGCATCGCGCGGAGGAATACACAAGATAACAAACTAGTTCTCCTCTTCCTCCTCCTCCTCCTCCTCCTCCTCCTCCTCCTCCTCCTCCTCCTCCTCCTCCTCCTTTGTTGTTGTCCTTGTCATTATTATTTTTTTTCTTATTTACCATCCTAATAACTCTGTGGCTTTTGTTTCATCGTTATGGGCTGCACGTTTTTTGCAGCGCGTCATTTAGTTTTTTACGCGCGCTTTAATACCGCGCCGCCACAGCCTTGTTGAAGAGGTTATCACCACTCTGGCAACACTGCGGAGACGAAACACCAGGGAAGAAAGGATGGAAGGGATGGAAAGCATGGGTTGATATAGGAATGACAGTAATAATAAGGAAAGAATTAAAAAACAGCAATGAATGTTAAAAATAAGGAGGAAGAGAAGGAAAGGAAGAATTTAAGGATGAAAAGTGAAAGCAGGGATACATATAGGAAGAAAGGAACAGTGAATGAAGGAAGAATACAAAATAAAAAAGGCAAAGAAAGAGGAAAGAATGTTAAAAAGAAGTCATACAAAGGGAGAAAGGTTGGATGGAAGGCAAGCAGGCAAGAATGGAGGTAAATAACACGGAAATAAGAAAGAATAGAAAAAAAGAGGAATGAACGAAAGGAAAGATTGAACGGAAGGAAGAAGGATAAGTGATGACTGGATGAGTGAAGTGAGAGGTGTAATTTGTACAAACAACAGGAACATTTGTCTTTAATATTCTGAAAAAAAAAGGAGAGAAAGATAGCAAGACCGGAAAAGTTGAAGTAGACACTGAATATATAGGGAGCAGGAGGAGGAGGAGGAAGAGGAGGAGGAGGAGGAGGAGGAGGAGAGGAAGGAAGGAAGGAAGGAAAGTTACCTGTCTACAAACGAGACACTCACTTTGAATTCAATTAATTAAGCTTTCGTGATGGTGTGATTACCTCTTATCACCTGCTCCCCACTACACACACACACACACACACACACACACACACTGTAGGTAATTTCAGGAGCACACGCACACAAAACACTTCCTATTGAACTAACAAAAGCCTCTGGAATAGCTGGTTATATTGTTCCTGGGAAAATTGCCGCCATGAGAACGAAGACTGAAGGTTATTATGAACACAATTATATTTCTTTTCTTACTCCCTTGCCTATTTTTTCCACAGCGAGTAGTTTTACCTTATTTTTTTCTTACACCTGATATTAGAGAGAGAGAGAGAGAGAGAGAGAGAGAGAGAGAGAGAGAGAGAGAGAGAGAGAGAGAGAGAGAGTAATTTCTTTGCTAATTGGGACAGGTCATCTGGTAATTAACTCAGGTAAA
>NC_059278.1:6270575-6285575 GCF_017591435.1 Portunus trituberculatus | reverse complement strand
AAAACAGAAGGTGACAGTGGAAATCCCTGCGCAACGAAACAGCAACAACAAACCAATAAACTTGAACACACTTACCGTCGCTGCCATTAAAATAACTCTTGTTGCCTTGTTATTTTCTCTGTAACTTCTCCTTCCACATTATTCCCCCTTTTATTCTCCCTCTCCTCTCCCTCTCCCCTCTCTCTCTCTCTCTCTCTCTCTCTCTCTCTCTCTCTCTGAAAGGTTACGAAGAACGGAAAGAGAAGATATACAACAACTTCATCTCCTCCTTTTCTTCTTCTTCTTCTTCCTCCTCCTCCTCTTTTTTCTCCTCCTCCTCCTCCTCCTCCTCCTCCTCCTCCTCCTCCTTCTCCTCGACCCTCGGTTCACCTCACCGCTTAAGCAATTTATTGATTTCCCAAGCTGAAGAGTTTCCTGCACGAGAGAGAGAGAGAGAGAGAGAGAGAGAGAGAGAGAGAGAGAGAGAGAGAGAGAGAGAGAGAGAGAGAGAGAGAGAGAGAGAGAGAGAGAGAGAGAGAGAGAGAGAGAGAGAGAGAGTCAGGAATATTGGATCGAATAGGATAAACCGATACTGTTGAATATAAGAAAAAGGAGATGTGATGAGGGGTACAAAGAAAGAAGAGAGAGAGAGAGAGAGAGAGAGAGAGAGAGAGAGAGAGAGAGAGAGAGAGATGGGGGAGTGGAGGAATATGGTCGAGAAACAAGAAAAAGACTGCAAGGAAAAAAAGAAAAAGAAAAAGAATTAAAAGGCGATAAGTAAAGGTGCTAATATAAACCAGATTTAAAAGTTTGGGGATTGAAGGAATGAAAGAAATACTGAAAGGAAATAGGAAGGCATGACTGGAATGATAAGGGAAACAGGGAAAAGTAATGCTGTAAGGAGGAAAATAGATAAACTAATTAGAAATGGAGGGAAAAGACGATAAAGAAGAGCGTTGATAAAGAAGAAGAAGAAGAAGAAGAAGATGAACAGAGAAGTGATAAAAAAAAAGATCAAATTTGAGTCAAAAAGCTAAAGATATAAAAGAAAACAAGAGGAAGATTAAGGAAGATGGAATAGAATAGGAGGGAATGAAAAGGAAGAAAGATAGATGACAACAATAAATAGGAGACAGAAGAGAACGAAAAAAAACAAAAATACAGAAAGTGAAAAGGGAAGTGACAGGATAAATAGATAAAAAGAATACAGAGATTGATTAAGGAAAGAGGAAGCAGGAAATGACGAAACGATAAAAGAAAAAGATGAAAACTGAAAAAAAAGTAAAGGAGATATACGCATAGCAATAATGAAAGAAAGAGAAGGTTAAGGAAATAGTGAATAATGAAAGGAAGAAATGACGCAGAAATTGTAAATACTGAAGTGAGATCTGATCAATTATATACAAAAAGACACAAAAGAAGTGAAGAAAAATTAACATAGCAAGAAAACAAATTAAGTTTCTCTCTTGTCATACATATGTACATACATACTCGTGCATACATTCTTCTTCTTCTTCTTCTTCTTCTTCTTCTTCTTCTTCTTCTTCTTCTTCTTCTTCTTCTTCTTCTCTTTCTTTTTTATCATCTACTACTTCTTCTTTTCCTTCTTCTTCTTCTCCTTCCTCTTTCTTTAATCATTTCCTTTCTTTCTTTACGCATGAGGCGAAGCTGACCAAGGGCAACAAAAAATGAAAAAAAAGCCCACTGGATTGATAGTTCCATTAAAGATAATAAGAGTTATCCAAAAGTCATGTACAAATGTCTTTCCTTTCTTATTCTCCTTCTGTACATATTTTCCTTTTCCTTCTATCATCATCATCATCATCCTCTATCTCCACCACCACCATCCTTCTTCCTTCTCCTCCTGCTCCTCCTCCTTTCAGCCCAGCACACAAGTAATTATGTTTGTCTCTGGTGCTTCCCGGAGCCAGGCAAATTTTCCTCGATTGTCTTGGCGAGGCGGTAATTTCAGCCGGCAATTGATTTTCCCATCTTTTTTCCATTAAGAGGTGATCCGGAGGGCGGCGCCGCGGCAGAAGTAGCTGTAATCTTAGTCTTATTTGATTTCAACACGTTATTGAAAAAGTGTGTTGATTGAAACGCAATCACACCCACCCGAGGAGCTCAATGGATGGCTGGATGGATGGAAGGAAGGTTGCAGGGATGGATTTGTGATTAGCTAGTTGAATGGTTGACTGGATGGTTGCATGGATAGATTTATGAATGGCTAGCTGGATGGAATGATGGATGGATGGCTATTATGGATGGTTGGATGGATAGATTGGTGATTGGCTAGCTGGATGGGTTAAAGGTGGCTTGCTGGATGGTTGGATGGATGGATGGATGGCTATTTCATATGGATGGTTCTTTCAGTGGCTGTAATGGATGGTCAAACATGGTTGATATGGATGGCATGGATGACTGTCTCTCTCTCTCTCTCTCTCTCTCTCTCTCTCTCTCTCTCTCTCTCTCTCTCTCTCTCTCTCTCTCTCTCTCTCTCTTGGTCGTCTCAAAAAATAATTGTCTTCTTTTTTCTTTCTTCTTAAAGCTCCGCCTACCCCAAGCCCCCTTTTCCTCTTCGCTCCCCTGCCCCCCAAAGAAAGGGATCGCTCGCCCCCTCAGCTGGAATTCGTTAGAGATTCTCTTACTCCGTTTTCCTCCAGATTGGGTAACTAAATAATTAATTTCTGAATCCAGTTTTTCACTCGAGATGAGCTGAGCTTCTAATTTTCTGTCGCTGGCTGGAGTTGCTGAGGACTGAAGGAAGAAGAAGAGGAGGAGGAGGAGGAGGAGGAGGAGGAGGAGGAGGAGGAGGAGGAGGAGGAGGAGGAGGAGGGAGAGGAAGAGGAGGGAGTGAGAAAGTATTATTGACGGAGCGATAGTGAAAGGAAAAAGGAGAAAGAGAGAGGAGGAGGAAGAAGAAAATAGAAAGGAGTGAAAAGATGCTGGAAGTAAGAAGAGAAGGAAATGAAGAAGAGTAGAATGCATTAAAGAAAAGGATGTAGGATGGCGAATAAATGAAGGAACATGCAGAGGATGATAACAAAAGACGTAAGGAGTTTATAGTGAATGAAGGAGAGGTGAAAAATGAAGGAATAAGAGATGGTGTAGATAAAGGAAAGTAAAGAGAGGAAGCAGGTGAACGGAAAGAGTAGAAAGAGAAAATAAGATAAAAGATGAGAGAAATGCAGAACTTCAACAGGAATAAAAGAAAATAAAGAACTATAAAAGGCAATACATAAAAGACGAGGGAGGAATAGGTATAGAAGAGAAAGGGAGAGACGAATATGTGAGAGAAGGAGAGTGGGATAAGGGATGGATGGAAGACGGTGGGGGGAGGGGGGGATGGCGAGGAGTGAGGGAGGAATGAATAAAAGAAAAGAGGGTAATTTTCTTTTCTTATCCTGATTTTGTATTCACGTCACACTTCTGGTCAACTCTTGAAGGCTCCCGCTGCTGCTACTTACACTCTTTATTCTCTTGTGTTTTTCCCTCTTACTTTTCCATTTACTTTTGTTCACAGTTACGTTTCGTGTGCTTATTAAATTCCCAATCTGCCTTTGTCACTCCTTGGAACGTATATTCATTGTTAAAGTTCCTTCTTGGTATGTGTGTGTGTGTGTGTGTGTGTGTGTGTGTGTGTGTGTGTGTGTGTGTGTGTGTGTGTGTGTGTGTGTGTGTGTGTGTGTTAATGTTTATCTTATGCTTGGTCTCACTTTATAAATTCGTAGTTTTGTTATATATTTCTTCACATTTTGTTTCTTCCTTAGTGATTTTCTGTTTCAAACTGTTATTATTCTGTTACTGCCTTCCGTCACCTCTTCTTGCGGTTTCTTATGTTCTTTTCTTTTCTCTCTTTAAAGTTTTCCTCTTCTTTTTTATTTCATGTAGATATTTTTCACGCAATTTCCTCGCCTTAACTTTTCACTACTTCATTTTCCTGTTTTCCTTCATCTCCTCCTTCATCGACCACATCCTCTGATTTTTTTTTCGTTATCTTACCTTTTCTCTTTTTTTCTTTTCCAATTTTACCTATTCTCTATTCACTACCTCTTTCTATCATTCCCTCTTCCTGTTCCTTCTCTGCTTCTTTCTCTTCTCTTCCTTTTCATTTTTCCTCTTTGACTTCCTATTCTATCCAATTTCCCGTTCTCTTCTTTTCCCTTTTCTCTTTGCCTTCTTTCTTTATTTTCTCTCTTCTCTCCTACTCCTTAACTTGATTTTCTTTCTTTTGCGTCATATTTCACACTTCCTCTTCCTTCTCTATCCTATTTTCTCCCATTTTCTTTTCCTCTTCTTCCTTTTACTCATAAACCTGATTCTCTTCTGCGTCATATTTCAATCATCTCCTTCTTCCTGCTTTATCCAATCCTCGCCCTCTCCTTCTCCTCCTCTTTCTGCTCCTCCCTTCCTTCTCCGTCTCCTCCTCCTCCTGCTCTTCTCCCAGCTCAATAAAAACTCCCACCCCTGCGTGCCTTGCCTGCAAAGCTCTTACTCACCCAATAAGAATCGTAAAATGACTAATTCTGAGTCCCAACTTTAACTGTTTCCTCCTTCCTTTTCTTTCTTTTTTTTTTTTTTTTTTTTTGCTGCCTCTCATCTTGCACCCGGTTTCTTTCCTCGCTCGCTTCTTTTTCTTTTCTTTTCTTTTTTTTCGTTTTACTTGTCTTATGAATTTTTTTGTCCCGTATTTGTTAGGTATATGTCCTCGAGGTAGTTTTTGCTTCCTTTTCCTTGTCTCTGTATGTGAAAAAACGGGGAAGTTAAGTTACGTACATCAATTTCCAGCAGTTGCGGTAATCATAAGTATTGTTGAGTAATTGCAGATAAGCTAAGTGACTGCCATAAAATCAAATATATATTGGAGGAAGGAAGGAATTGGCTTTCAAGTACAGTGATAAGTGAATGGAAAGGTGTCAGTGATCAGGTTGTTGGTGCTGTGTCATTAGGAAGCTTTAAAAGATTAGAGAAATTTATGGATGAGAATGATAGACAGAAAAAGGTGAATATATTTCGTACAGGATTGCCGCGTATAGGCCTGATGGCTTCCTACTGCTTCCCTAATTACATATGACTCAAGATTGGAAATGCATGTGTTACAGTGTCAATAAAGAGAGAAGAGACAGGAATGAATGCGTTTATCAGAGAAATATCTTATCGAGTAGCCATGTGGGATGAATGCAACTCAGAAGAAAGGAGATATTACATAGGGAGAAGAGCAAAGATTTGAATTGATGTAGCAGTTTATAAAAGAGATATTCTATGTACTACTTGTTCTATTACTACTGTTACCACTCTGTACTACCACTGCTTATTTACTACTAATACTATTTTACTAAAAGAATGACAATAACTATAAGTACGACCACCACCACCACCACCACCACCACCTCCACCTCCACTACTGCAACAGAAAAGACTCGTAGAAAACTTTAGCAAGGCACTGGAACCGAAAAGAAACCCACAAAAACCAGGCAGACAGAGAGAGAGAGAGAGAGAGAGAGAGAGAGAGAGAGAGAGAGAGAGAGAGAGAGAGAGAGAGAGAGAGAGAGAGAGAGAGAGAGAGCGAGAGAGGAGGAGGAGGAGGAGGAGATGGTATGGTCCCGGGCGCTTTAAATCCGGGTTGGTTTTGAGCCTGGGAGCAATATCCCTCCACGATGGAATTTATGCCGGCGCCATTGTCGGATGGTCTCCCTCCAATATTGGGCTAAATTGAAAAAGTGGCATTATAGTGAGTGCGAGGAATTAAAACCAAGGATTCAATGGATTTTTCTATCAGTCTCTCTATCTGTTTATCTCTCTCTCTCTCTCTCTCTCTCTCTCTCTCTCTCTCTCTCTCTCTCTATTTATCTATCTATCTATCCATCCATCTCTTGTGTGTGTGTGTGTGTGTGTGTGTGTGTGTGTGTGTGTGTGTGTGTGTGCTCTCTCTCTCTCTCTCTCTCTCTCTCTCTCTCTCTCTCTCTCTCTCTCTTGCACGTCTCTCTTTATTGTTACTATCTTTGTTTTCATTTGAGCCTATAACCATATTTTTCACCCTTAGCTTTCTGTCGTTTTTCGTTTATTTTGCTTTTCGTTTTCGATTCTCTCTCTCTCTCTCTCTCTCTCTCTCTCTCTCTCTCTCTCTCTCTCTCTCTCTCTCTCTCTCTCTCTCTCTCTCTCTCTCTCTCCGAAACGCGTCATTAAACATGTGTGTGTGTGTGTGTGTGTGTGTGTGTGTGTGTGTGTGTGTGTGTGTGTGTGTGTGTCATTTAGCATGTCGTTGATATATCCCACCACACAATACACTTTCCTCAGCCATCTTTACTTGCTCCCTTTTTCACCATATGTTTATCACTGGCACCCTTTTCTCTATCCTCTCTCTCTCTCTCTCTCTCTCTCTCTCTCTCTCTTCCTCCACTAACCACTTCTACGTATCACAACCATTCAACCCATTCCATCTCGTCACAGCATCAATCGGTTTACGTTTGTCCAATTATTCCTTTCATTTCTTTCGTCCTCCCCATCATCTCCCCATGTACACTGGCCCATCTCCCATCTCCCCCTTCGTTGCTCTCCCCACCTTAATTGGCGAGTTTCTCTCTTTGCTCAATCTTTTCACTCAAGGTAACTGCGGAACGTGGAGAGCTAAGCGTGCACTGCGGAAGGAGGTCCTCGATTCACAAGCAATTACTCTTATTAATACAGAGTAAGTCGGTTTGTCGAGTGCCTTGGAAGGGGGCGGTGAGCAGGCCAGCGTCTGAGATGGATTTGAGGGAGAGGAGGAGGGTTTGGTTATGTTAAAGTAAGTGAGGGAGTGAGCCAGTGAGTGAGTGTGGATGTGTGGGTGTGTGGATGTGTGGGTGGGTCTCATGTTTGTTTTAGCTACAGTGCGTGAGTCTCTGTGAGGGTTAATGCACAGAACATGACAGGATCCATGGAAGTTAAAAGGGATGCCAAGTACGAGAATCACAGAAAGGATGTGAGGAATGACGAATTAAACACAATAAATACACGATAGTGGGTACATGTAGCAAAGGATACTCAACGTAAGTAATACATGATAACAAGGAACTATGAATAGAGGGAGGGAGAAAAGTAACTAAAACGAGGGCAAAGGAAAAGAAAAAAGAGATGGTGGGGGAGGATGAGGAGCCAGTAGAGAGAAAGAAGTATAAAATAAAAAAAAAAACGAGAAGCAAGAGAAGAGGGGAGGAGGAGGAGGAGGAGGAGGAGGAGGAGGGGAGAATTACATATCGTCTCTTGTTCCGACCGGCTGGCTTCGTGTGCTTGCCTAACGGAGCCCCGAGTGGCACTTCAGACCAGCCAGAACACTGATATGTAGTATTTGTGAAGTACTGTTGTGATTGACAGCTCAAGATGGAATGGGTAGTAGTAATAGTAGTAGTGGTAGTAGTAGTAGTAGTAGTAGTAGTAGTAGTAGTAGTAGTAGTAGTAGTAGTAGTAGTAGTAGTAAGTAGTTGTTGTTGTTGTTGTTGTTGTTGTTGTTTTTGTTGTTGTTTTGTTGCTGTTGATGATGATGCTAGTGGTGGTCGTGTTGACATTACATTTCATTCAGTTTTCATTTTCATGTTTCCAGAGTAACCGAGAGAGAGAGAGAGAGAGAGAGAGAGAGAGAGAGAGAGAGAGAGAGAGAGAGAGAGAGAGAGAGAGAGAGAGAGAGAGAGAGAGAGTCAACCATGGACGTTCACCAGCGAGGAAAATTAAATGTGAAGGTTGGATAATTTTGTTTCATAGAGCCAGACTGAAAAAAAAGGGCGGAGGAAAGAAGGAGTAGGAGGAAAAAAAAAAACAGAAAAGAGCACACGCAAAGAAAAATTACAAACCTTTTCAAAACAATGGAATCTTTCTCTTTTTTATTTTTCTTTTTTCTTTTTTTAGATTTGAGAGTAAACAAAGTCGCTCAATTATCTCGATGCTCAAGGGAAGCAAAAAATGTAGGCAAGGAGGCTTTATACCATTCACGTCTGAGCGAAAAAAAGTCTTACCTGAGTGGAAAGAAAACAGAGAGACCAAAGGGCGTGCATCATTTACCTCAATTCTTTCAATAACTACCGACGATTTTTTTTGCTCTTCGCCAGTGCTTGAAAGAAATCGTAAATACTAATATGAGAGAGAGAGAGAGAGAGAGAGAGAGAGAGAGAGAGAGAGAGAGAGAGAGAGAGAGAGAGAGAGAGAGAGAAACATAAAATAGAAACATATCAACCAAACACATAATCTCCTTATCTTTTTTATCTATTACTCAGCAAACATTTGAATAATTTTTGTAAGTAAATAGATCACTGTGTATTAGAATCATTTACTCTACAGTGAGTTAGGAACCAGTAAAACGGAGGGATATTTAATACAGTTTTTCATTTTTTGTATTGAAATTAATCATAATTGACTGTCTCACTTTAGTTCTTCTAAATTTCTTAAAGAGCACGAAAAAAAATTAAGATGAATGTGTCTCTCTCTCTCTCTCTCTCTCTCTCTCTCTCTCTCTCTCTCTCTCTCTCTCTCTCTCTCTCTCTCTCTCTCTCTCTCTCTCTCTCTCTCTCTCTCATGGTATTGCACTGGTTATTCTACACGCCGAAGTGGATCTTAATACCCTCCAACATTTATTTCCTCCCATTGTGTTGAAGTGGATGCGCTTACAACGTGTTTTGTGCCGCGTCATTTCTGGCAGCGGGGAGGAAGCGGCCGTGGGACAGAGGGACAAACACCGCGGGGTATCAGGGAGCAGGACTTCCGTGGGACACTCTGGGATACCCTCGGCAGGACACGTGGGGCGCGAGTGACACCTGACCCGCGAATTTGTCTTACTAAATAAACATCGCCCACCTGCACCGCCCAGCTGACACACACACACACACACGCACACACTCACACTCACTCACACACACACACTCTCTCCTTTCTCTAGTGACCCTAACCTAACACCTCCTGACGCAGATCTTTCGCCCCAGCACACACGAGGAGGGGAGGCGTCACGGGGCGTCATGGAGAGGGAGAGAGAGAGGGAGAAGGAGGCGTGAGGTGGAGATCTGTAAGAGTAGTTCGGAAAGAGAGAGAGAGAGAGAGAGAGAGAGAGAGAGAGAGAGAGAGAGAGAGAGAGAGAGAGAGAGAGAGAGAGAGAGAGAGAGAGAGAGAGAGAGAGAGAGAGGACATGCAGAACAGATAAAAATACGATACAATACAACTCGATACATTAAGTAAGAGAAATATAACACATTGAAGAATAGAGAAAGGACAATCATATTACCTCACGTCTATTGAATCACCTTCCTCTCCCAATAGGCAGCTGGTGACGGCTACATTGAGTTACATTTATACAATTAAGTAAAAGTCATAAAAAAGAAGCGTTACTACCATTATTATCATTTTTATCTTTATATCCTCCCTGTTCCCTTCTTTGTCAATCACTACATCTCGTACTCCCCTCTCCTCTTTCTTCCCAGCTCCCAATAAGTTATATAAAAGATGCATCAGTAGTATTATCATCACTATCTCTCTCTCTCTCTCTCTCTCTCTCTCTCTCTCTCTCTCTCTCTCAACTGTTACATCTCCTCCCTCTTCCTCTTTCTCCTCAGCTCCTAACAAATGATAGAATAAGATGCATCACTGACATTATCATCACTATTTCTATCTCTGTTTCTTCGTTCCCCTACATTATCATCAACCTTTCCTCTTAACTACTATATCTTCTTACGTCCTTCCCTTTCCCCTCAGCCGCTATCCGTTACCTCTCCCTCCTCACCCTCCTCCTCGTCCTCTACTGTAGTTCTTAGGTTAGGTTAAGTTAGATTACGTACCTTGCTTTTCATCCTCTCTGCCTTGCTATCCTCCATCACTTCATTTCCTTTATTCTCCTGACTATCGTGTACAAGTATATGTGTCGTCCCTTATTCTTTCTCACCATCCTAATTCCATCTTCTTTGCATCCCACAGCCCTTCGTCCTTCACCACTCTCTATTTTCATTTTATCACTAGCTTCCTCACCATCCTAACTTTCTCACATCCTTCTCCTCTCCTCTCCTCTCTTCCCTTCCCTCCCTTCTCTCGTCCACTGTGCCATCCCTTACCTTCCAAATCCCCTCTTTTTATGGCCCTCATTCCTCCCTCCCTCATTCTCTATCCTTACCCTATTACTACCATCGTCACCACCTCACCATCCTTCACGCATCCTTCTCCTCTCCCCTCTTCCCTTCCCTCCTTCCCTCTCATCCTCTATTCTTCCCTCCCTCACCCTCTATCCTTAACCCTATTACTACTTCCCTCTCCACCTCACGATCCTTCACGCATCCTCCTCCTCTCCCCTCTTTCCTTCCCTCCTTCCCTCTCGTCCACTGTACCATCCCTTACCTTTCCTTACATCCCCTATTCCTCCCTCCCTCATCATCTATTCTTACCATATAACTACTTCCCTCACCACCTCACCATCCTCCTTCTTTTCTCTCTTTCCTTCCCTCCTTCCCTCTCGTCCACTCCCTGCCTCCTCTCCTCCCCCTGCACAAAACAATACGCCGTTTCTCCAAATGTTGGGAATCTGTCAGTCACGATATCCGGTGGTGCCTGAGTGTACAAACAAGGCCGTGTGTCTCCCCAAAACCGACGACACAACGCGGAATTACGATCTCTTATTTCCCAATGACGTTCTGGCCTTTTCCCACAGCCTCTCCCTCCCCTCTTTCCCTCTCATCTTCTCCCCTCTCACCTACTCTTAAAAATTGGGCATCTGATCACCCTTATCCTGAGGGACGTTAAGGGTGGTAAGGTAAAGGTTTGCGTAACTCTGTCTTGTCCCGTAGCGTGATGGAAAGTGAGACTCGGGTGTATATATATATATTTTTTTTTCGTCTTTTTTTTATCATTGGGGAAAAATGTGATGTATGGAAGTAAGAGGAATGTGAGAGAGGATTTGGTCTTATTTCCTTGTTGAGTATGCAGTTAAGTAAGGTTAGTCAGTTAGTAAGTCAGTTTCTAATGTTATTTAGTCACATGTAGTCGTGATCAATAGAACATTCAGTCAGTCACTCGGTTAATTAATTCGTAAGTCAGTGAACCGTGTTGTGAAGCAGTGAGTGAGTCAGTTATTCAGGCAGGAACTTAACTTATTTGATCTATCGGTCACTCAGTCAGACACTCACTTAGACAGCAGTTTTATCAGTCAATTAATCACATAGTAGTTTTATCAAGTCAATCAGTCAGTTAGCGGTTAGTAACGCCGCAGCTTTTATCAGTCAATCAGTCAGTCAGTCGGTCAGTCAGTCAGTCAGTCAGTCAGTCAGTCAGTCAGTCAGTCAGTCAGTCAGTCAGTCAGTCAGTCAGTCATTCAGTCAGTCAGTCAGTCAGTGAGGCAGTCTGGACAAGTCACTGGACATGGTCAATACAATTCGTCAGCATTAATGGGATTAACAGCAAATTTTTTTAGTCAGTACAAAAAAGTTAGTCAATTGCTGAGTCATTCGTTGTGCCATTTTGATTAGGCAGTCAGTCAGCGCGCGGCTGCTCCAGTCAATCACTCATCCCGCCAGTCAATTAATCAAACAGTCACCATCAGTCATTGTTCGTGTGCGCTCGTGTGTGTGTGTGTGTGTGTGTGTGTGTGTGTGTGTGTGTGTGTGTGTGTGTGTGTGTGTGTGTGTGTGTGTGTGTGTGTGTGTAATACTGAAAAACAAACATTGCTGTATTAGAAATGAAATAAAAGTGGATTCTCAATTAGGGTGGCAAGAAAATAATGAATGAAAATGTAAAGAAAACAAATCAACAAAAAGAAAATGTATGACTGTTTTGAAAAGCTGTAAATCATATGTCGTTTCTTATTTACCATAATCACCTGAAAAAATAACTAATCAATTTTATATAACCCATTAATTACATCAATATTTCATCGCATCGACCAATAAGACGTTCCTTCCTTCCTTCCTTCCTTCCTTCCTTCCTTCCTTCCTTCCTTCCTTCCTTCCTACTTTCCTTCCTTCCTTCCTTTTCAGTCTTACAAACATTATGACCAAAAGATTTTCCTTCATTGTAAACATTCTTTCACTTACCCCTCTTATCCTCTCCCTCTCCCTCTCCCTCTCCCTCCTCTCTACACGTGCCCTTCCTCCTCTCCCTTGCCTTTCCAGCCTCTTACACTCTCCTGCTGAGCAACTGAACCCTCTCTTTTCCATTCCCTCGAAAGGTTAATGGCCAATTCATCCTGTTTTTAGGAAGCTGAGGAGATGCAGGTCCCTCAAGCACTTTGGGGCAGCTGGAGGAAGGCAGGAGGGAGGGAAGGGAAGGGGGAAGAGGTGGCAGGGAGTAAGAAAGACCTAAGGAGGAAGAGGATGAGGGAGTTGATATCAAGTCTAGGGTGAAAATGGAATTGCAAGTGGAAAATCGGATGAGGAAATGGAGTGAATGAGGAAAAGTGGATGAGAGGAGGAAGAGGAGCAGGGAAGGGAATGAAAGGAAGGGGAATAAAGCCAATTGATGGAGTGAAAATAGGACAGGAAGCAGAAAAAATGGAAAGAAAGAGGATGAGGAGCAATAGAAAGAGGGATAATCATTTTGTGGTGTGAAATCAGAGCAAGGAGGAAGACAAGAAAGGAAGAGAAGACGGGAAAGAACACTCAATGATCATCCTCCTCCCTCTCTCTCCCTCACCCCCCATTCTTCTCCCCGCCCCCCTCTGGATATTGAAAAGAACAAGAACGTGGCGATTATAAGCAGATAAAGAGAGAGAGAGAGAGAGAGAGAGAGAGAGAGAGAGAGAGAGAGAGAGAGAGAGAGAGAGAGAGAGAGAGAGAGAGAGAGAGAGGAAAATACCTAAAGAAAGAAAGAAAATAGTGGTCAGAGAGATGCATGCTCCATTAGCGACCAAAGGAGAGTGGAGGAGGAGGAGGAGGAGGAGGAGGAGAAGAGGGGATGGTGGTAGTGGTGGTGGTAGTGGTGGTGGTGTTGGTGGTGGTGGTGGTAGTAGTAGTAGTAGTAGCCCTCAAGACCGAAGCTCCTCCTCCTCCTCCTCCTCCTCCTCCTCCTCCTCCTCCTCCTCCTCCTCCTGCCTTTAAGATTAGGACCCAATAAAGATCATTTCACATTCAGTAGTCATCAGTATTTGAGCCTTGTCGAAGAGCCGTCTGAGAAGCTGAATTCCCTTCCCGCATATCCTTCTCTTCCACCACTAATTGGGTCCTCTAATTAAAGAGTTTGGAGTCTCAACCCACTCTCTCCCCCTCCCCCACTCTTCTCTTTGCCCCCAAAAAACAGCCTGGTCCTTCTCATCCTCCACCCCAACCCTCCACACCAGTCCCTCCCACTACACCTCTTCCTTGCGCCCTTCCCTCTCTCTCTCTCTCTCCCTCTTTCTCTCAAAATGTTGTTCGTGTTCCAAGCAGAGCATTCGGTAATTGCCAATAATATACACAAAAAGCTCTCCGGATTGTGAGGAAAAAGGTGAAGAGAGGGTAAGTGAGGGGCTGAATACACGTAGGAGAGGAAGAATGGAGGGTGATGTAGGGAAGTGAACCAAGAAAGTTGCGAAATGGATCGTTGGTGGAATAGAAAGAGGAATCAGTTTTTGTCTGGTTTAAGAGAGGAATGTCGTAGAGGTTTTTTTTTTCCTTTTCTTTTTCTTTTTCTCTCTCTCTTTCTCTTAACGATTAGACGGTGATGTTAAATGCAAAAGGAAAGCTGGACTGACTAGGAAAGAGAACTGAAGAATTATGATGAGAGAGAAAACACACTTTTGATAAGACAAAGAAAAAAAGGAAGGAGAGAGAGAGAGAGAGAGAGAGAGAGAGAGAGAGAGAGAGAGAGAGAGAGAGAGAGAGAGAGAGAGAGAGAGAGAGAGAGAGAGAGAGAGAGAGAGAGAGAGAGAGAGAAGAGAGAAAGAGAGAAATAAGGAATGCAAAAAGAAAGGAAGGAAATCCATAAAGTGGGAGGTAATAGATAATACAGAGGAAGGTGGAGAGAGAGGGAGAAGGGAGGGAGAAAGGAGAGGAGGAGGGAGAAAGGAGAGGAGGAGGGAGAGGAGAGGAGAAGAAGGAGGGGAGAGGAGAGGGGATATAGACTCGACATTGACCATGAGGAGAAAAAGGGAGACGCGATTGAAAGTACGACTCTTGGCCATAAAACAAGAATTTCTCAGGTATTTTAGCCATTTTTCAGAGAGAGAGAGAGAGAGAGAGAGAGAGAGAGAGATATATGGGGACTCAACATCAACAAGCAAAAGGAAAAGAAAAAAGCCAAAACCAAAGGAACAAGCGAAGGAGAAAGACGAAGGAAAACAGAAATGAAAAAGAGAAAAGAAGAATTATTGGAAAGAGACAGGCATGGGAGAGGAGAGAGAGAGAGAGAGAGGGAGAAAGAGAGAGCCAGCATGCTTCAGCCAATAACAGTTTCCGATTCCTTCTCAATCTTCCTTTGAGAGATATCCATGAGTAGTGAAGGGCGGGAGAGAGAGAGAGAGAGAGAGAGAGAGAGAGAGAGAGAGAGAGAGAGAGAGAGAGAGAGAGAGAGAGAGAGAGAGTACAATATGTCTCTCAAGTTATGATTTTTTTCAGTTTGATTTCGTGTTACAATTTCTCTCTCTCTCTCTCTCTCTCTCTCTCTCTCTCTCTCTCTCTCTCTCTCTCTCTCTCTCTCTCTCTCTCTCTCTCTCTCTCTGGCTCTTCACATTCCTCTCCTCTCTCTCTCTCTCTGGCTCTCTCACTCTTCTCTCTCTCTCTCTCTCTCTCTCTCTCTCTCTCTCTCTCTCTCTCTCTCTCTCTCTCTCTCTCTCTCTCTCTCTCTCTCTCTCTCTCTCTCTCTCTCTTTCACGTTTGTTCCTTTATTTCTGGTTGTTTTAGCTTCATTTGTTTGTTAATGTTTCTTTTCGTTCACCTTAAATTTTCAGAGAGAGAGAGAGAGAGAGAGAGTGTGTATGTGATGAACTCTCTCTCTCTCTCTCTCTCTCTCTCTCTCTCTCTCTCTCTCTCTCTCTCTCTCTCTCTCTCTCTCTCTCTCTCTCTCTCTCTCTCTCTCTCACCTTCATGCCCCTCTCCCGCCTCCCTTCCT
>NC_059278.1:6238075-6268075 GCF_017591435.1 Portunus trituberculatus | reverse complement strand
TTTTAACTCAAACTTGAAATATAGGCAATGAAAAAACAATTGTGAAGTTCATGTATTTTCTAGACGTATTCCGTGATAAACAATTAATTAGTTAAAGAAAATCGAGAAGTGAAGGAAAAAGAAGAATTTGCACCGATAATCTTTTAGTTTCTTAGACCATCACCCTTTCCTTTTCTTCCTCCCCTTTTCCCTTCCCTTCTTGTCTCTTATTTCACGTTTTCCTTTCCCCCTTTTCCTCATAACGCTCTCTATCACCCCTCTCTGTTTACCCCTTCACGTATTTCTCCCTTTCTCTTTCATGACTTGCCCCTTCACCCTTCCTTTCATCCTTCACCCCTTTCCTCACAGCCTCATCCTTTTCTTTACCCTTCTCTCCGTCCTTCCCCTCACAAGTCTCCTCACCCTTCTCCCGTCGTCCGTCCCTCGCCCTCGCCACCAGTATCACTCTATAATCATCGTCCTCTTCTTCCTTTTCTTGGCAATATCAATCGAGCCTTCGCCCAGATTATCCCGCAGTCGCCCAATTGGTGTAACAAATACTGGGAGATGATTGAGCCGCGACAACAGGCCGAGGAGACGCCCACCCGCCCACCCACAGCCCTCCCAGATCCCTCCAGCAGCCCGAGCCAGGGAGGAAATTCGTGCCTATAAGATATAAGTGTATAAACCTTGTATCCCCTTGCCATCTGGGACGTGTAATGCCCCGGATCACTCGATATTGCTTCTTTTGTGCGGCCAGGGTGGAGAGGCTCCTCAGGGAGTCTCCAAGGATAATAAAAAGAAGGTAAATGACCGTCATACAATCAGAAGATTAGTGCTACTTGCAGGAAAAAGGCCGCCTCCCTATTGGCCGAACGTAATTGAGTTTGTCGCTGTCAGCCAATCCCCAAGAGGCCTCAGCCCTGACGGGATAACACAGGTGCCTCACATTATTAACAAAATTCCCGCCCGTCCTCCTTCGCCTCTCGTAAGGAGGAAAATACACACACGCACATATAAAGTTGCAGACGCACCACCACTGCGGCGGCGGCGGCGGCGGCGGCGGCTGCAGCAGCAGCCCGGCGCCTCGCCCTACCCGCCCCCACACGCCGGTAGCGAGGCGCCGCGTAAGGTTCGTTTCTTGATGGAAAACACAATCAAGGAATGAGAACCGGAGTTAATGATGGTCTAGTTGAGGAGGCGACAGCAGCAGCAGCAGGAAGAGAAGGAGGAGGAAGAGAGTACTGAACACCTATTCTTCCTCCTTCTCCATCTCCTTCACCTTCATCTCCTCATCCACCTTCTCCTTCTCTTCCCTGTCTCCCCTTCTCCCTCTCATTCCCCACCCTGCACGCTCCTCCCCTCCCCGCTCCGGTCTAGCAGCTGTCGGCGAGCAAGATAAATACCTGTTAGACCCGATGATTGAAAGTGTATTGGAAAACAGCCAGTAAAGGAGATAATTAATTCTTGCGCGGATCGGGTCCTCAGGGAGACTGCTGTATTGTCGCCCGCTGATGAAAAGAGATTTGTCAGTCTCTCTGTTTCTCTTCTTTGTCCGCGCTCAATGAACAGCTATTGGTCCTGCAACTAAGAACTTTTGCCCTTTGTCTCCCTTCTCCAGCGAGCGTGTCCCCGCCTCTGCCTCCGCTCCGCCGGCGACGAGAACTTGCAGGGAAGAGGGCCTTGATGCGAAATGGCTCGCTGTTTGTCGGAGTCTGATGTTAAGTGGGTTAGGATGTTAAGTGAGGACTGGCGCGATGTGGACCAGGCTTTAAAGGGTCTGATGTACTGTGGGCGCAGCAGGAAGCACCAAAGGAAAGGAAAAGGGACGTTAGAGAGAGAGAGAGAGAGAGAGAGAGAGAGAGAGAGAGAGAGAGAGAGAGAGAGAGAGAGAGAGAGAGAGAGAGAGAGAATTAAGTGCGTGGGGGAAGAAAGGGAACGTTCATGTATAGGGGAAAAGGAACGGGAGGAAAGTGGGGGTATGGTAAGGACTCGAAAGCTTAAGGGGAGATCACTTGGGGAGGCGAGGGTAGGGAGGTGATATGGTGAAGGTGAAGGCAGAGGTGACGCAGGTATTCCAGTGAGGGGAAGGAAAGACCGAGTAGAAGACGTAAGAGAGACTGAAAAAAGAAAGGAAGATTTGATAAGAACGAGGAAAAATGAAAGAGAAAGAGAAAGAGAAAGAGAGAGAGGGAGATGGGGGAGGTGTCCATTGAGGGAAAGAGAGGGTCCAGTGAGGGGAAGAGAGGAATGGAGGGGTGTGATGAGGGCAAGGCAGGCAGGGAGGAGGAAGGGTGTGACGAGGGGACGCCGCTTAAGGATTTATGCTGCCGAGGGCGTGTGGCGGTGATGATGGTGATGGTGGTGATGGTGGTGTTAATAGGCCGTTGTCGAGGGAGTGCGCTGCGGTGACCCTTGTGTGTCCGAGTTAATTAAATAATACTTTCCTTAATATTTCTGACTAAATTAAAGAGGATGAGGAAAAGGAGAGTCTTGATGCTTACATTGCTTCCTCGGAACACGTGACGCTCTGAAGCAGATCCGGAAAGCTTCTATGGTTGTGGCACGATAGATAAGATTACAGGAAAGAATAGAAAATTGAAGGTGAAGACATTTATACTGATGGACGAAAGCGTACATCATTTTCCTGTAAGACTTAGACCAAGGTAATCAACCAACACCGCCCACACATGAGAGGCGGTGAGGCGTGGCAGACATCAGCACAGAGGGAGCAGCAGCAGGTGGCGTGACCATTGAGCCTCGCAGCCTCTCAGTGACGAAAGGTCGCGAGGTGCAACGTCAGGATGCCCCGGAGAACCCCCGCGAGACCAGTAGGTGTAGAGACCACTGGCGTCGTTACGGTGGTGATGGGAAATTGATGGCGGATTGACGAGTAATTAGAGGCAACCTTGGCACACCTGTAATGGCATTCGCCCCGTGTATGGGTGTACAGGGGGGATTCGATCCTCACCCTAGGTATGTGTTCCTTAATTGCTTACTTATCTTCACCACGATTTCTACAAAGATACCTGAGGACTGGGGAAGGAGAGAGAAAGGAAGTGTCAGAGTCTGTTACAGGTTTCAGAATACGAGAACACTTCAGTGTGCATTACTAACCACTGAGTTTTGGCATGGGTTTACAAGGGGGGTAACTTGTGTCTGTTTTTATATAAAAGCATACACTTGGCGATGAATAAGTACATAAGAATATAAAAGAAGCTGAAAAAGTCCAGCAAGCGTGAAGGTGGCAATCCTTGTATGAACAACGACGACAACTGCGGCGAATTAATCAGTAAGCCTTATGATACAGCTCTCTTTCAATGATTAACAAGGAAGATTACAGCTAACGATATAGACGCTTATGTATTGTAAACAAACTAAAATGCAGTTTATTTGGTGGGGGGGGGGCCAAAAGGTATATATTAATGCACAGAAATGAATCAGTATGGGATAAAAGTTTTAGTAGGGCTCCTCAGGTATCTCTTTTGAGTCTTTTACTTATGATTCTAGAATGAGTAAGGATATCAATAAATTTACAGACATTATGAAAGTAGGACTCCTAATCTGCTCATGGCGAGAGGCGAACACAACACATGATGAACTAATTAACGTAAAAGAGAGTGGCTCGAAAGTTGGCAAGTGAACATCAGTACCAGCGAGACAAAAACCCCGCGTAGATAGAGAGAGAGAGAAAAAAAATAGCACATAATCAACGGGTGTAAGTAAATCGGCTTCAGGAAAACCACACAGAAGTGATGGCATTACCTGGTCAATTCAAAAAAGTAATTAATGTTATCGGACAAATAGAGAACTTGGTCTTATTGGAGTGTACAGGATGTAATTAAGAGCAAAGCAGATCATTGACCTCTCCGTCCTCTGATAACCCTTGCTTCCTTCTCGCCTCCAGCAACTAATGGCTTCAGATTACGAGGCTTCATTCAGACCACGTAGTATGCACATAGAGTAAGAATATTAATAGATTATCTTTTATCGTTCATTTATTTGCTATTATTGAACTTTTTTCCTCATTTCCATCACCATCATCATCATCACCCGCAAGTTAAACCATCACTATCTCAATCTCCATCACCAAAATTAATATAACTACTTGTCACCATAACTACTACCACTACTACCACCACCATCAACATTATCATCACAATCACCATCACTATCTTTAGAGCATCTCATCCACTACCACAACTACTATCACCACCATCGTCACACACAATCATTCATCACTCACTATGACCAATATCATCACCATTACCATCACCACTTAGAGAATACATCACCCACTACCACCACCACCACAACTATAACCACCACATAGAGTATATCACCCACCACTACCACTCACCACCACCACCACCACCACCACCACCACCACCACCACCATCATCACCATCACCAGGCTGAGAGTCGCTTTCTAATCCCACCTAATTAGTTATGCGGCAAGGAGACACAGAAGGTAATTTTCAAGAATCCTTTTTACTCCTCTCCCCTGGCGGGCATTTCCAGCGGTGAATTTGTATAATTAACTAAAATTTAAACCCGCCTTGCATAATGGGACCAATTTGGGGTTTGGGGCGCCTTTAACTGCCCAAAAATTGTACTCTTTCCACGCCCTAATTGAAGCTTTTAAGGAATGCAGTGGTATTAATTACTTCTAATGAGGCGGAGAGAAAACAGCCATCCATGTGTGTGTGTGTGTGTGTGTGTGTGTGTGTGTGTGTGTGTGTGTGTGTGTGTGTGTGTGTGTGTGCTCTTGTGGTACGTTTGTGGTTTGATAAGTATATGCACTCTCTCTCTCTCTCTCTCTCTCTCTCTCTCTCTCTCTCTCTCTCACACACACACACACACACACACACACACACACACACACATCTTTTGTACGTACACATAACCTTTTCGTGTCCTTCACTTTCAATCTTTCCATTTCCCTCTCCGCCATCACCATCTTCCTTGTCTTACTCCTCCTCCTGCTCCTCCTCCTCTTCCTGCTTCCTCTCTCCTCCCCAGTGGCCTTGTGTTCGCGGCAAGAATCCCCCACAATTGACTCACGCCGAGGAAGAGGGCGTGAAAGTGTGATTAGGGCTGGGGATTGGTCTCCTGGGGCGTCGGGCAATGCATTTTACATCTCAGGGAGGCTCAGGGAAGGGGGTCGGTCCGGGTCCCTGCCACCGAGTTCAGTCAGGCGAAGCAGCACTCGCCGCCAACACTCCCAGCCGCCTCACACCCTGGGGAACGTGTTATGACCTCAGATGCTGCGCGCGGCGGTGGCGACGGCGGTAGCGGCAGAGGTGGCGGTTGCTCTTCCTCCTCCTCCTCCTCCCGTCTCATCCCCCTCCTCTCTCTCTCTCTCTCTCTCTCTCTCTCTCTCTCTCTCTCTCTCCACCTAAGACGGGTTTTCTTGCCCCCTTCCCCTTTACTCACTCACTTACCTCTTCTCCTTCCCTCACCCTTTCCCTTTCTTTCCTTTCTCGATCTTTTTTCTTCTTTTTTTTTTTTTCTTTGTTCTCTTAGTTTGTTTTGTTTCTCCGGTTATTTTTTGATTGGTTTGTTTTGTGTTCTTCGTTTTGTCACCATCCACCATCTCCCATCTTCTTCTTCTTCTTCTTCTTCTTCTTCTTCTTCCTTTCTCTCCTCCTCCTCCTTCTCCTCCTACTCCTCCTCCTCCTCCTCCTCCTTGTCGCCCGTGGAAAACTTGTCCTCATTGCTAAATTGTCTTGTCTACTCTTCCTCTTTCTTCTTCTCCTCTTCCTCTTTCTTACCTCCCAAAGCTGCTCGTACATTCCTTTCTCCTTGTTCTTCTTTTGTGTTCTCTCTCTCTCTCTCTCTCTCTCTCTCTCTCTCTCTCTCTCTCTCTCTCTCTCTCTCTCTCTCTCTCCTTTTTATCTCGTATTTGCTTCTTACCCTTCGGCGCCATTTTGAATATTCCTCCCTTGATGTTTTATTTAGCCTTTTCTGTTTCTGTTTTCTCCACTTCCCTCACTGATGTAGCTCTCTCTCTCTCTCTCTCTCTCTCTCTCTCTCTCTCTCTCTCTCTCTCTCTCTCTCTCTCTCTCTCTCTCTCTCTCTCTCTTTCCAGAGTTGCCACATGCCTCTTTAGTTTCCCAATAAATATAACATGCTGGAGCTTTTTTCCTTCCTCTCTGGAGTTTATAAATGCGTAATTATCCTCCACTCTCTCTCTCTCTCTCTCTCTCTCTCTCTCTCTCTCTCTCTCTCTCCTCGTTACTTCCCAAAATTTTGCGTTCGCATCAAAATATTCCAGAACAGTTTCAGTGTGTTTCGTGCTCTTTTGCTTGAGTGTGTGTGTGTGTGTGTGTGTGTGTGTGTTTCTGCGGGGAGGGGAATGGCAGAGTGGCAGAAGGCGTATAGTTGCAGCGATGGTGTTAGTAGTAGTAGTAGTAGTAGTAGTAGTAGTAGTAGTAGTAGTAGTAGCAGTAACGTAGTTGTAGAAGTGTCAGTACTTTTTGTTGTTATTGGTGTTGTTGCTGTTGCCATTGTTTTAATAGCATCACCACCACCACCAACACCACCAGCAAAAACAACAACAACAACTACTACAACTACTGCTACTACTACAAGAGCAGCAGCAACAACATCAACAACAGTAAAAGTAATAGAACAGAACACTTAATTGTCACATACTCGTACACACAACTGTACCCAACATTAAGATTTTCGCAGCTTGGACTTCTAATATGAAAATAATAATAGATGATTAAAAAAAATAATAATAAAAAACTGGATATAAGAAATTAATAGTTTTACAAAAAAAGTGTATGTTCAGAAATAACAACACTACATTCTCTCACGCAGATATAAAGGAATAAAAATGAATAAACAGATAAATGATTAGATAAAAGAAACATACATTGAACTAACACAGCAACAGGAAGGGGCAAAAACAGTAACAATGACTACATTACAAACTCGAACACGTACCAAAACTAGATGAAAGTGGCATTAAAGGAACATAGGAGGAAGTGAAGGAGGAGGAGGAGGAGAAGAGAGAGAGAGAGAGACGTGGGGAGGGGGTAGCATAATGGCCCTCAAAGGTGAACAAGAAGTGGTCGTCACATAACTGGGAATGAGAGTGTGAGTGTCCGTGGCTCTAATATGGCTCCTTCTCCACGCAATAACAACACATCACGGCCGCCGCACCCCCACGTACCCGGCCAAGGTCCCTTCAGCACCATCCCCGCCACACCGCCCGCAGCACCCGTCCCCCCCTCCCCCTTCACCCGCGTCGCCCTCCTGCGCCCCTCGTAAAAGCGACAGGTGCCTCTGGGGAGCTTCTCGAATAGGCACTTCTTTGTCAGGTGATGTCAGGCTGGTCATCTTAGCTCCCCTCATCTCTCTCTCTCTCTCTCTCTCTCTCTCTCTCTCTCTCTCTCTCTCTCTCTCTCTCTCTCTCTCTCTCTCTCTCTCTCTCTCTCTCTCTCTCTCTCTCTCTCTCTCTCTCTCTCTCTCTCTCTCTCAGCTATATCACCTCTATACATTTTTCCTCCTCCACCTGAAAAGATCTCTCACTCACATCATTCCACCTCTCACCAGCGTCCTCTCCACTCTCACTCCACTGCCACATTCCCCTCATTCACTCCACGGCCTACCCTCACGCCCTCACTCCCTTTATTCACTCCCACGAGAGAGATTCTTACTCCCTCACTCTACTCTCACTTTGAGCCTCTGCCTGCCTTCCTTCCCTTCTTCCTTCCTTCCTTCCTTCCTTCCTTCACGTCTCCGGCAGGATCATATTTTACATCAAGCGACAGGCGGCTACATTCCGGGAAAACTCTCTCTCTCTCTCTCTCTCTCTCTCTCTCTCTCTCTCTCTCTCTCTCTCTCTCTCTCTCTCTCTATCTCTATCTCTCTCTATTGTACCTCCCATCCTTCCCTCCCTCCGTGGCTCCCTCCTTCTGCCCCTCCGCCTCACATACACATGGTTATTGAGAGACTACCTTTTCCTCGCCGTAACAAGATGTAGTTTAAACTTTTACAGCATAAATGACCCCCAAAAGCACTTTCTGAAGAACCAACTACCTCACAAAGCGCGCGCGGCAGCCCGTGGAGCGCTCCCTTGAGGCGTCCTGACGGCCATTCGCTGCGGGGACGGCGGGCGGGAGGCGAGCAGAGGCGAGCGGCGGCCCCGTCACCGCCGCCTCCCTCCCATAACAGTCCCCAGTGCCAAGACATTCCCCCTCGCTAACCCGTCTGCTTGATGGCCCGCCGCCGCCACTACCCTTTTCCTTCCTACCTCCTCCTCCTGCTCCGACTACGCATTTCTTGCCTCCTTCTCCCACTCTTCCTACTCCTGTTCCTACTGAAAATATCCTTACACTTCTCCTCCTACGCATTCCCTCCAAATTCCTCCTCCTCCTCTTCTTCCTTCCCCTTCTGTTCTACTATACGCTTTTCCTTCCATTTTTCTTTCTTCTCTCTTCCTCCTGCTCCTACTACGTTTTTCCTCTGACTTTCATTTTTTCTCCTCCTTCCTCTCCTAATACGTTTTTCTCCACTTCTCCTCCCTCCTCCTGCTACTCTTATTCATGTTTTCGTTTTTTTTTTTTCATTTGTTTTCCATCTTATCGTTTCCTTCTCTCTGAAATGTTGTCTACTTCCTTTCTTGTTTCTACTCTCCTTCTCCTTCGCCATCTTATCTCTTCTATTACTAGTTAGTATAAGGTAGTAATATAAGCATTCTAGCAAGGCTATCAGGGTCTGCTATTGTATATCCCGTTGTCTTCCTTCTCCTCTTCATCCTTTTCTTTTTCCTATTTTTCTTATTTGTTTTTCATCTATCTTTTCCTTCCACTTTTTCTTCCTTCCTCCTCACGTTCTTTTTATTCTCTTTCGTTTCTTCTTCTATCCTCTCTCTCTCTCTCTCTCTCTCTCTCTCTCTCTCTCTCTCTCTCTCTCTCATCCTCCTGCCACTATGCATTCTTTTCCTCTTTCCTCTTACTCCTGGCGGTGGTGGTGCCTGTCTTCCTCTCCTCTGTCCTCTCTTATTTCTGCAGCGACTCTACTTCTTGCTTTCTTCTTGTCTCATCTTTGTACAGTTCTGCATTTGTGTCGTTTTCATGATGTCACATTTTCATTGGATGTATTTCCTCTTTCTCTTTTAAGTTAACCTCTCCCTCTTTACTCTCCCTTCCCTTGTCGTCTCATTCTCTCTCTCTTATTTCTTTTATCTTTGTGGTTTACTACTTTCTCGCTTTATTTTTCCTTCGGTTTTTCCTTTATTTTTGTCTCCCGTGCTTCCCTCATTGCATACTGTCAAATTTCCTTCCAGTCTTGTCCAACTTTTGCTTCAACTGTTATTTCTTCATTATCTATTCCTCTTAATCCCTTCCTCTTCTCTTCCTTATTCTCTTTTCAATCTATATTTTCTTAGCTTTTTTTTTTTTGTAAGTTTTTTTTTCCCTAATGCTTCAGTTTTATTTTCGCTTTTTTTAATCTCGAATTGTTACCCGCGCACTTCGTTAGTACTTTCCTTTTCGTGCATTACCGCTTTACCTTCTGTTTATCAAGCACTTAAGGTGTATTTGAGTTCAATCTTCTTATTAATCATTGTGTAATAATTTCGTTTAGCTTTCTATATATGAGCTATTAGTGTCTCAGTTTCCCTCGTTCATTCACTCACTCATTCACTCACTCACTCACTTACTCGCTCACTCAGTAACTCACTAACGCATTCAACCATTCATGCACTTTATTTCCCATATAGCAGCTCTACACGTCCGCTGTCCACTCATTCATCCCTTCATCCACTTACTCATTCACTCACTTGACCTCAAAAGTTACACTGAAAAGAAGTAAAAGTAATTATAGTGCACAGTTCACTGTTGATTATTTTCTACTTATTATCAATTATTATGAGACAGTTCTAATTGAAATATTAACCTATCATCTATCTATTACAGGGTTGGATTCCTCGGATTCCACAAGCAAGCTCTTCGATGGACAGAACGTCAGTCTTGGGAAGAAGAAAAAGAAGAAACGAAGACACAGGTTAGTAGAGATACAGATAGATTGATACAGAGAGAGAGAGAGAGAGAGAGAGAGAGAGAGAGAGAGAGAGAGAGAGAGAGAGAGAGAGAGAGAGAGAGAGAGAGAGAGAGAGAGAGAGAGAGAGAGAGAGAGAGAGAGAGAGAGAGAGAGAGAGAGAGAGAGAGAGAGAGAGAGAGAGAGAGAGAGTGTGTGTGTGTGTGTGTGTGTGTGTGTGTGTGTGTGTGTGTGTGTGTGTGTGTGTGTGTGTGTGTGTGTAATTTACCACGATCGTCTGCTGGTCACCCAGCCAGCCTTCCCCATTACGGAGCGAGCTCAGAGCTCATAGACCGATCTTCGGGTAGGACTGAGACCAAAACACACTCCACACACCGAAAACGCGAGGCCACATCCCCTCGAGTTACATCCCGTAGCTATTTACTGCTAGGTGAACAGGGGCTACACATTAAGAAGCTTGCCCATTTGCCTCGCCTCTTTCCGGGACTCGAACCCGGACCCTCTCGGTTGTGAGCCAAGCGTGCTAACCACTACACTACGCGGTGTGTGTGTGTGTGTGTGTGTGTGTGTGTGTGTGTGTGTGTGTGTGTGTGTGTGTGTGTGTGTGTGTGTGTGTGTGGTAAGGAGGGAAGGAGGGAGGGAGGGAGGAGGGGAGAGAAGCAGCAGCGGCGGTAGCATTGTGACGAGGCAAGTTGACAACGCGACAAAGCGGCCCCGTGCCTCTTCCTCGCCCGCAGCGCCGCCACACCCGCCAGTTGCAAGTTGCAGATGTCGTTCGCTAGGCTCGTGTTGCTCCCCTCCTACGTGTGTCCCTCCAGCGCCGCCTGAGGGGACACTGAGGCAGGGTGGATGGGGTGTGCTTTGCTGGATGGGCGTCTTGGTGGAGCTGTGTTGTGTGTGGATAGTCTGTTAGTGGTGGTGGTTGTTGTGATGGCGGTGGGATAGGTAGAAAGGTGGACGGCTTCATTAGAGCAAGAATCCTGTCACTGAATGCCTTTTTAAGTCTGTAGCTAAAAAAAAAAATAGATACAGAGTTTGTGAAAGGTTGTAAAAATGTGTTTCTAGTATCTATAGCTAATCTCACCTTACTCTGCTCTCTGTAGCCAGGCAGATGAATAGATAGAAAGAGATTGTGAAAGATTGCACTTACTTATAATTACCCCTAGTTAATCTCACCTTCTTTGCAACAACATCGCCTCACTCGTACGTTTTGTGCCCACCTGTGTAGCGGCTCTTGTTGCCTCACCTCCCTGCTCGTCCTAGCGCCGCAAATTAGCTGATATGAAGTAAACAAACCTTAGGAGACTTGGGAGAGAGAGAGAGAGAGAGAGAGAGAGAGAGAGAGAGAGAGAGAGAGAGAGAGAGAGAAAGGGGGGGGGAGACAGCTCAAATGGAATAGTTAATTCTTGTAGGTATTAAATAAAAGACGCTCTTGAATGCTGTCTCGCCTCACTCCTCCATCCCTCCAGCCTTCCCTCCCTCCCTCCTTCCCTGCTTCTCGTCCTCTCCCGCTCCCCCTCTCCCTACGATAATTACTTGACAGCCGCTATAATTATGAAGGCTTGGGAGGGGGAGCGAGGTAGCTGAGGGAAATTATATGGGTGGAAAGGACAATATTCTAATTAAAAGTAATGCTGAGAGATCGCGGGAGAGAAAGGCGGCGGCAGGATGATGGCGCCGTGATGGTGTTATTGGCGCGGAGGGGACGAGAACACTCCTCTGTGACCGTCTGTTTGTGACTCGGTTAATGAAACTGTTATACCGTGTGTGTGTGTGTGTGTGTGTGTGTGTGTGTGTGTGTGTGTGTGTGTGTGTGTGTGTGTGTGTGTGTGTGTGTGTGTGTGTGTGTGGAGTCAGAAAGAACGTTAGCTTCACAAACTCTCACCGTACACTTGCAACACGATCGGCGCCTTTGGAACGAAAAATGCAGGAATGAAAACAGTTCACTAGACAGAGTTGGTGAACAGAGAACGCGAACTTTAGCAGCAGCCCTTGTGCGTTACTTCGGGGTCAAAAAAATACTTCTGAAAAAGCGCAGCGCAATCTTGAAAAGACGAAACACTGAACCCAAACAAGCGATGAAGCGGAGAGAGAGAGAGAGAGAGAGAGAGAGAGAGAGAGAGAGAGAGAGAGAGAGAGAGAGAGAGAGAGAGAGAGAGAGAGAGAGAGAGAGAGAGAGAGAGAGAGAGAGAGAGAGAGAGAGAGAGAGAGAGAGAGAGAGAGAGAGAGAGAGAGAGAGAGAGAGAGAGAGAGAGAGAGAGAGAGAGAGAGAGAGAGAGAGAGAGAGAGAGAGAGAGAGAGACTGACTTTACCCCCGACACCACCGCCACATTAGTCGACGCTTCAGCACAAACAAACAAACAAACAAAAAGGGGGGGAGGAGGGAGGGACGGCAGGTAATCGGGGCTCCGTTTTTCGTCGGTGCTAAATTAGAATCGATAGTGAAGGTGAGCAGGTCTGGGCAGGTGTTTGAGGAGAGGAGGAGGAGGAGGAGGAGGAGGAGGAGGAGGAGGAGGAGAAAGAGGGAGAGGGAGTTTAGAAAGAGGAGGATGGGGGAGGAAGAAGATGTGAAAGAACAGGAGTTTATTGTACAGTGAAAGAAGAAATGAGAGAAGGAGGAAGAGGAAATGGAGGAAGAGGAAGTGGAGGAAGAGGAGAAGAGGAAGTATCGTACAGTGGAGGAGGAACGGGAAGATGGTGGAGAATAAAGAAGAGGTGGAGGAAGATTATTTTGATAAACAGTACATTTTCTTTATAAAGTAATGAGTGTGGAGGTAACTTAAGATTTATTACAACATGATCTCAAAGTAGAATGTTGATTACTAGATTAGTTCATTTGGTATGTGTTTCTTCGGTATACTAATGTCTTTTAAGGAATAACTGGCTTTATGATCACGTGCAAATCTGTCCAAGATTTCTCTAGTGAAAGGAAGTGGCGGTAAAACTAATTTGGTACCATTTTACTGAAGAATTTTTGCAGAATAGTTAGCTTGGTAATGACGTGGCAAGCTGTCTAGAATTTGCATCGATGTAGCAAGTGGCGGTAAAGCAATCGACATTTCTTCTAGACTGAAGCGCCTTTATGCATTGAACTTTGCAACAAGCAACAAATAGAGAAGATATAAAAACATTACATGGCAAGACGCAAGAAAAGATGGAGATTAATCAGGAGAAGTACACCACACGAACCTCCACCTTGCTTTCTTTACTTACACAATAATCAATAATATGAAAAATAATGGTTTACTTTGAAGAACAGCGAATTACTTCTGTTTGCAGTGTTAAGTTGCCGGGCTTAAAAGTACCTGACGTATAGAACAAGTGAACAGGTGAATAAATCAATAGAAAATGTGGTATGTTCCTAAAGATACAATCATGCCAAGTAAAACATCTATATCGGTAAAATACAAGCAGATAAATAAAGGTAAATAAATTAATATATAGAATAAGTTGGCGGATAAATATGAACAATTATTTCATGTGAGGGGCTCTGGCCATGGACAACAAAGAAGGGGAAAAAAGCCCCACTAAATGTACCACTTCCTGAAGACGACAATCAAAAGGTACATCGAAAATAGTAAGTGTTTTGAAAGTGTTTTGAAGTCAAGGACAGGAAATACAGAAGCAGACAGTGAGTTTGAGTTGCCAATAAAGGATAGTGTTTGACTTGCATAATAGAGCTGAACAGAATAAGGTTGAGAGAAAACAGGCGGCCTTGTGGGACAGAGGTAATGCACGGGAAAAAGAATCAGTTGGTAAGATCAGAAGAGCAATTAGCATGAAAGTAGTGGTAGAAGATAGCAGAGAAAAATGTAACATTGCAGAGAGAGAGAGAGAGAGAGAGAGAGAGAGAGAGAGAGAGAGAGAGAGAGAGAGAGAGAGAGAGAGAGAGAGAGAATGTTGGGGGGGGTTGAAGAGTCAGAGAAGAGTTGAGATGAAATTATTTTTTATTCCACCGTATCCAGAAGAGCCTTGTCCATACATAGACAAATAAATCCCCTGTACAGGGTTGCCAGTGGGGAAGAGATACGAAAAACCGGCGGAGACAACTCATGGATAAGTAGTAAGATAGATGAATACATAAATAGGAACCAGTTCTTTATCTTGAGTTTACCTTACAATCTTTCCTACTCACAGACATATAAATAAACATAGATAAACAGATAGATAGATAAATACATACATAGATAGATAGATAAAGAGTTCGAAAGACTGACTGACAGACTGATTGGTTGAAAGATAGTGATGGTGAAGATGATGATGATGATGATGGCATGATAGAAATAAAGTTTGTTTGCCTAAGTCTCGCGTGACCTGCACAGACCAAGGAAGGAAAAAATCCCTCGCCTGGATCAATGTGGAGGGGAGGGAGAGGAAGGTGTGGAGAGACGGAGGAGGGAAGGAGGAAGAAAAGGAAGAGAGTTAGGGGAGAATATGGGAGGGAAATTGGAGCGTGAATTACCTGCAGTTTTTAGGATGGGTAATTGCAGGTGTTATGTGCTATGGGGGGAGGGAGAGTGATGGGAGTAAAGCTGTCTATCTATCTGTCTGTGTTATATGTTTTTTTTTTTTTTATATATCTAAATTATAACCTGCTTTAATCTATAAATATTTCTACATGTAAATTAGTATGTTCATTCCTTATCTCTATGTTTATCTATACATGTACGTACACCTTTCAATATTCCTTCCTTCGTATATCTTTTCCGATCCTCTTTACGTTACCTTCCTTCGTAACCTTGGCAGAAATTATTATTAACCATAATCACCACCACCATCACATCACAGCTACCACTCGTATTGTCACCACTTCCGTCGCTACCAGTGTTACTGCCATTAAGAAGAACACAGCATGGCAACAGTAATCGTTTTGTGCAAGGCAGGAATCACTACCACTACCACTACAGTATTTACTACTACTACTACTACTACTACTACTACTACTACTACTACTACTACTACTACTACCACTACAACTACTACAACTACTACTACTACTACCACTACAGTAAAGCAAGGTTGCAGGTCGCCTAGTGTGAGGGAGAGAACAATCACTACACACTGTACAGTAATTGGACGACTGACACAAGCGTTTAATTGGAGAGTTCTCAGAGGCGTCACTCCCCTCCCTTCCCCTCACACACACACACACACACACACACACACACACACACACACACACACACACACACACGTACCAAAACCAACCCTAGCAAGTCCTTAATTTTCTCTCACACCCCCACCCTCCTTCACACTCCCATAAAAAAAAACTCCCCTTTCTTCCCTTCACTACCAACACCTTCATCTTCTCCCTCACAAACCTCCCCTGAAGCTTTCTCTCTTTCCTCATGACTCCCTTGACTCTCATCTCCCCCTTGTAAGCCTCCCCTGCCTTGGTACGCCTTGTCATCGCCTTCAGGCACGTCTTGGGCTCTGTCTCCTCAGTCTACTCGCCCCTGATTTAGCTTGTGATGAGCTTCAGCGGCAATAATTATAGCTGCTGAGGAGCTAGTTGGAAGTAATAAGTTAATAGCCTTTGTGCTCCGGCGAGGCAACGCGGGACTCGCCTTTGTGACTTTCCGGCGACCCGACACAGCCATTCTGGGCGGCAATGTGCTGGAGGCGACGCGGACGGGGAGATGAAGCAGGGAGAGAGGGAGGGAACGAGGAACGAGGAAAGAGAGGCGAGGAGAACGTGAGGGAAAGGAAAAGGAAGGAAAGAAGGAGAGACGAAACGCAAAGGGTGAGAAGAAGGATGGCGAGGAGAGAGTAGGGAAGGAGAAAGAAGGTTGAGAATGGGAAGAACGACGGAGAGGAAAGGGAATGGAGGAGGGAGGAGACAGCGCAGCATTGCAGCTTGGAAATATTGCCCTCTTTGCACTTTCCCGGTAGCTGAGAAAAACACGGATCATATTCAGGTTAATTACGAGACTTATAGTACCTTGTTATGTTCCCTTCCTCCTCCTCCTCCTCCTCCTCCTCCTCCTCCTCCTCCTCCTCCTCCTCCTCCTCCTCCTCCTCCTCCTCCTCCTCCTCCTCCTCCTCCTCCTCCTCCTCCTCCTCCTCCTCCTCGCTATCCTCATCTTCGCACATTCGAGGAAAGGGGAAAGATCGAAACAGTCGTCGCCGGCAAATAATTAACACCGCCAACAAAAGGTTAATTTGTCGACTTCGCACTGGACCGAATATCCGTTGTTTTCTTGGTGGCTCACCCTCAAGTTTCCTTTGTTTTGAGGACCTGGTGACGGGGAAAACAATGACAGGCTTTGCAAGGACAGGGTTAGGGGACTCACTGTGTGGCCACGTCAGGAGTACCCGCTGGGGATACTAAAACAACATTGGCCTGTCTTCCTTCTTCCAGCCAGTGTTGTATTTTTTTTTTTTTGTTGAAGCTGTTGTAAATGTGTTTTTTTTCTTTTCACTCTCCTTGGTGAATGCGCCGCCAAAGAACACAAGACACTAGAGGAAAGTGGAAGGAAAACAAGACTTACCAGGAGTTTTGCAATACGAAAAAGTTAAGAGGTTAATAGTAAAACAAAAGGTGATGGTATTAAAACATAGCAAAGAAAGAGGAAAGAATCATTAAAAATTCAATTACTGAGGAACTAAACGATGAATATTAACCTCTTCAGTACCATGACGCATTTTCATATTCATTCTGGTTACTATTTGATGATTTTACACAGCTTCACAAACTCATCGGAAGGGAATTAGAATAGTGAAGACTGTGGCCATTAATCTTTTGACCTCCATACACCCTTTCTAATACCAATAAAATGGTCTAATCGTACACAAATCTCAAGGTGAAAATGTGTCCCAGTATTCAAGAAGTTAATAGAAACAAGAGCATAAAGACATCAGAAAATAAGTGAAGCTGCAAGTCATCGCCAGGTCTACCTAAAGACATACCTGCCTATTTCCACCTATCACCATCCATAAACTATAAGAACACAGGAAAACAATGAAGAGAATACTGAAAAGTCGAAAATGGTCTGCAAACGAAAGGAAGATTGAAAAGACGAAGATAAGAAAAGAGAAGGAAAGGAAGAATCGTCAAAACTGGTCTCACTAACTTGGATAAAAAGACAGGAACCTCAGTGCTCGGGTCGGCAATATCTGTGAGCGTGAAGCGAGTTGGGGAAGGATGCCGGAGGGAGGCGCAGCGGGAAGAGGGAGATAGGGCACCATCCTCTCTCTCTCTCTCTCTCTCTCTCTCTCTCTCTCTCTCTCTCTCTCTCTCTCTCTCTCTTTACTTTACGTCTCTCGTGTGTATATTTGACCACTTTTGTATCAATTTCTGTTATTTTGTTTAGTGTGTGTGCGTGTGTGTGTGTGTGTGTGTGTGTGTGTGTGTGTGTGTGTGTGTGTGTGTGTGTGTGTGTGTGTGTGTGTGAAAAACTACAAACACACACACACAGACACACACACACACACACACACACACACACGAGAACGCGCTCCCATAAAATTATCTTCCTCAGTAATACTTATGTAAAGAATAGACGACATTTACCTTCCGATTCCAGTGTCTTACCATCTGTCACAATTATACTCACCTTTCCTTCCCTTCACCGCGACTCATTGTACAGTTTATATTCTCATCTAGCGAGGAGACATCATCGCTCGCTGGATGTGCCTCTTTTTTATCCCTCCACTGCTGGGTAGATATCCTATTTCCCAATTACAAGATGATGGCTAAGCTAATCCAGGAAAAGATGTAATGGGATACCTGTGTGTGTGTGTGTGTGTGTGTGTGTGTGTGTGTGTGTGTGTGTGTGTGTGTGTGTGTGTGTGTGTGTGTGTGTGTGTGTGTGTGTGTGTGTGTGTGTGTGTGTGTGTGTGTGTGTGTGTGTGTGTGTGTGTGTGTGAGAGAGAGAGAGAGAGAGAGAGAGAGAGAGAGAGAGAGAGAGAGAGAGAGAGAGAGAGAGAGAGAGAGAGAGAGAGAGAGAGAGAGAGAGAGAGATCAGGTCTCACACCTTTCTTTATTATAAGTGACAAAAATCCACTGAAAACTCACAAACGTAATGATAAATCAGCCCGCTTCACCTCACCTCGCCACACCTCAACTCAGAGATGCAAAATGAAAATAAAAGAAATGCTCAGTCCAACTCAGAAACAAAGAACACAGCAGGTCGCGTCGGTTCCCTTTTGTACAGTGTCTGACACTCCCTTGCGCCCTATATGGACCCTTCCCGCCTTGCCATCCTTCTGCCCTAGTACTCTTCCCACAGCTCTCGCCCTGCACCTCACAGCTTAGTGTGGTGTGCTGTGGTGTAGTCACAGACCTGGGTGCCTCATGCGAGTCTCAATCGTGGGCTGGTACTGAGGCCTCACATCCGCGAGAGGATAGAGGAAGGGCAAGCGAGTGAGCCAGCGAGCGTCCCAGAGTTTGTTTAACACGGAAGGCGGCCGCCCTCCCTCCGCCCTCCTCACCCGCCGGGCAGAATCCACCCTCCGGTCCAGTCCTCGTCTGCTGCTACCACCACCCAGCCTTTGCTCGCCGCCTGCACCCGTGCCGTCAGTGAGGGCTGTGGTGGGTGCTGCTGACGGTGCGTGGCTGCAGTGGGAGGCGTAGCGGCGTGTGGCTGAGCGGGGATAATGACCCATCGACCAGCACGCCACACACGCCTTACCTGCCGGAGCGACACTTCTCCCGCGCCTTATTTTTCGCCGGGAAAAGAAGATGGCGGCTAATTTGGCCCGTCCGAAGGGGGAGAGAGAGAGAGAGGGAGAGAAAGAGAGATGGAAAGGAGAAAGGTAGAGAGGGAGAGAGAAGGAAAGAGAGAGATAGAAGGACAGTAAGAGGTGACAGACACTGCGAGACAGAAGATATTTATCAAACAACCTCCCTTCCTTTATTCAATCATCGACCTTTAAGACATCTCACTCTTTAGTAAGCGCGGGCGTGGCGCGAACTGCACTTCCCGCAACACACACAGAAAGTAAACTACGAAGATACGAATGACAACAGAAGGAAAAGTAGTTGTTTCCACCTAATTCTTATCCTCCTCTCCATCCTCCTCCTCCTCTTCTTCCTCCTCCTCCTCCTCCTCCTCCTTCCCCGCCCTTGTCATCTTCCTTTCCTTCATTGTTCAGCTGCCTGTCTTTCTACTAACGATTTTTCGGTTTAATAGGCTCCAGTAGCTTGATCAAAGAGGTCGGGGTTTCTCTTTTTTATTATTCCCCGACGTGACAGCAGAAAGGAGCATTGATTCTTGCCCCACAAAACACCACCACCACCACTACCACCACCGCCGCCGCCGCCACCAGAGACCTAGGTGTGGCAGATGTGTCTAACTTGTGGTGGTGATGTGACTGGTTTGGGGATGAATACTGGTGATGCTTCTACTGGTGGTGGTGGTGGTAGTGGTGGTGGTGGTGGTGGTGGTGTTTGTGGTATGTGACTATGTATTTTGTTCAACTGGTATGATGAATGGCGGTTGTAGATATTATGAACGATATTTTCATGACCATTCACTTTTAGTTGATGGTGGTGACTATACAGAGGTTGCATGATGGATCTATACCATTACTGTAGCGAATACCAACCTTTACTACACATTGCTGACCGTGTTTTCACCGCTATTCACTCGCCATCACACACTGCCCTCACTAAATCACTCACTCACTCGTTACCGGGAAAATAAAAACACCATATATACACTCTCTAAAACACATCCACTGTCCCTCACTCTCTCGTACACTCATTTCCTCAGCCACCACCACCACCACCACCGCCAGGGAAGGACGTAAGGGAGAGGCAGTGAGTGTGAAGGGCATGACTCAACAACTCTCCCTCGTGCTGGCTTCTCGTGGACAAATAAACATTTCTACGCAAAATACCCTCTTAGAACATCACCATAATGCTCCGCTCATGTTGAAGGGAAGGGAGGAGGAGGAGGAGGAGGAGGAGGAGGAGGAGGAGGAGGAGGAGGAGGAGGAGGAGGAGGAGGAGGAGGAGGAGGGATGAAAGAGGACCAGAGAAAAAGAGAGAAAAAGAAATACGTATAAAAGAATATTTGAACAAGCGAACTGCCAAAAGAAGCTGCATTTCTGATTTGTAAAAATGAACAACAAATTTGAGTATTTTGGGAGCACAAGAATTCGATAAAACGTCTGATTTTATGTGAGTATATTTCAGTCATCAATGATCTCTCTCTCTCTCTCTCTCTCTCTCTCTCTCTCTCTCTCTCTCTCGTTAACGTGGAGAATTAATTTTGAAGATCTCTCCACCTTTCTCAAGTCCTCCTTTTAAGTGTTTTGTTTGAAACTTCATGTGACCTTGAAATGACGACTTCTCATCCTTTTTGTCTTTATTCTTTTCTTTTATCATTTTTCCCATCACACGATTACTAGCGCTATGATGGATCTCCGCCCCCCACGCTCCATTAGCAAACTTTCTAACTTTTCCCTCCAATGACCTCAAATCTCACCCGTTTTCTCCCTCTTCTTCCTCCTCCTCACTCTCACCCTCCCTCTCCTTCCCTGTCTCATCCTCTAACTATTGTCTCCTCCCTAATCCCCTTTAAACACTCCCAAACACCCGTTCCTACACCCTGACACTATTTCCCATTCTTCTCTCGCCTGCTACCCTCTTACGCAGTCCGCCCCCCACCACCCACCCCGCACCCATTCCCTTCATCCGTGTGTGTAGCCTCGCCCAAGTGAGAGAGAAAAGATACTTGCTGACGAAGGTGTCCGTGTGTTTACCTGCGTCAGGGGTGAGCGGTGAGAGCTTCCTAGAGAGCTACAGGATACCACTCACACCACTCTCTCTCTACTCATTCTTACCTCCACCTCTACCTCCTCCTCCTACTCCTCTTGCTACTGGTTGCTGCGTCATGCTTCCTCCTCCTCCTCCTCCTCCTCCTCCTCCTCCTCCTCCTCCTCCTCCTCCTCTTCCTCCTCCTTCTCCTCCTCTTCTTCCTCCTCCAGTAACGAGTCCTCCGCCAAAACACTTCGACTGTTACACGAGTACCAGCTCAGAGGGAAGGCCGCGGCATATGGTTTCTGTCAAGTGTTTTTTGGGTGTGTGTTGGGAAAGTATATACTGCTGTGAGGGCGGCAGCGGTGTGTGTGTGTGTGTGTGTGTGTGTGTGTGTGTGTGTGTGTGTGTGTGTGTGTGTGTGTGTGTGTGTGTGTGTGTGTGTGTGAGTGAGTGAGTGAGTGAGTGAGTGAGTGAGTGAGTGAGTGTGTGTGTGTGTGTGTGTGTGTGTGTGTGTGTGTGTGTGTGTGTGTGTGTGTGTGTGTGTGTGTCTGTTTGTCTGTCAGTCTCTCTCTCTCTCTCTCTCTCTCTCTCTCTCTCTCTCTCTCTCTCTCTCTCTCACAGCAGGGACAAAATAAACTAAAATGACATTGTAAGAAAAAATATGCTGACATTAGTTTTGCGTATACCAACAATGCAAGGCATTAAATTGTGTGTGTGTGTGTGTGTGTGTGTGTGTGTGTGTGTGTGTGTGTGTGTGTGTGTGTGTGTGTGTGTGTGTGTGTGTGTTCATCAACAGGCCTCAATCACATCCAAGTGTCAATTACTTCATTTGCATGTATGTTGCTCTCTCGTCGAGCTGATATTGCAATTCACGCCCATAATGACAAAACAAATATCACTGATTTTTATCAACGCACACACACACACACACACACACACACACACACACACACACACACACACACACACACACACACACGAACGATAAAGATGATATTGGTTTATGGTAAAGATTCTCTCTCTCTCTCTCTCTCTCTCTCTCTCTCTCTCTCTCTCTCTCTCTCTCTCTTAAAACTCTACGGTCTTGGACTATCGGTTTCCGAGTACACACACACACACACACACACACACACACAGCGAGGAGCTTTATGCATATCGAACGACCGTAATATCGCGGCTCCGAGACATTCGAATATTGGGCTCAGGAATCCTGGGTCAGGCAGATGAACGGGATAGCGAACCCTCGTAACTCCTGGCATCGAACCCCTAACGCGCGCACACACACACACACACACACACACACACCGGTTATATTATGTGCACTACTGTGTTTCAGTAGCAATGTGATGGCGATGAGGGTGGCAATGGTGGTGGTGATGGTAGTGGTGCGGTGGTAGTGGTGAAATGTGTGGTATATTATATGTCTGATAAATGGCAGATAATAGTAGCAGTAGCAGTAGCAGTAGTAGTAGGAAAAGCATTTGTTATTGTCATGATATAGTCTTCTACATATACACCTAGTTTACGTGTGTGTGTGTGTGTGTGTGTGTGTGTGTGTGTGTAGGCATCGAAGCCAGTGTGGCCAAGGTGGCGTGTGTCAGGGTAGGTGTGGAAGTGGTCCAAGTTGTGGTGTATCAGCCGCGCATCAGCTTACCTGGCGGCGGCGCTGGTGGATGGTGCTTCAGAATACCTGCCCTTTGTGTCCGCCGAGTGTCATCAGCTATTGCTATTGACAACACAAAATTTTCACACCTTCCGTTTCAATGACTCTTATTTCGCGTGCGAGGCGTAATTTAAAAGTACTTCTATCATCTGGATCTCCATCGCACCTTCCACTAACACCCAAGAGAATCAATACACGAGTGTCTCATTATTCACCGTACTATTGTATCATTAACAGCTATCAGAGTGTAGTTTCACATTACCCACATTCACCTTTATTCCAGTACAAGTCTTAGTTATCACCTCCATCTCAACACCTTTCTCTTGCTCTTCACGACGAATCAAACTTTCTCCCTCTCCTTCCAGTCGCACCATCTTTACGTCCTTCCAACTGGAGGAGCTAGAGAAGGCCTTCAAGGAATCACACTACCCTGATGTCTACGCCCGGGAGATGCTGTCCCTTAAAACCGACCTTCCTGAGGACCGGATACAGGTGAGAGGGACCAGATAGCAAGGGGAGGAAGGTGAAAAGTGAAGGATAAAGGTGAGGAGGAGGAAGAAGAATGGAAGTTGTGAGGGGAAGAAAACGGAGGGAAGGGAAAGGAAGAAGGAAGATGCAAGGGGGAACAAGTAACCTGGGAAAGGAAACTTGGGAAAGAAAGGGAAGGAAGAAAAAGGGTAAAGAGAATGGGAGAGTAAGAAAATTAAAGGGGAAATATGTGGAATGAAGAATTGTGGAGAGGAAAAGGAAGAGAGAGAAAGGAGATAAAGGGTACAAGAATCCAAACAATGAAACTGGGAAATGTGTAAAATGAAGGTAGGAGAGGAAAAGAAAGGACGAAGACTGAAAGGAATAAGAAGAATAAGAGAACTAGTAAAAGATACTGGGAATTGTGTGAAATAAGAGATGAAGGCGAAGGCAAGAAAGGATGAGAAAAGACTAAGGAGTGTGAGGAGGAAAAGAAGAGGTCACGGAGAACAAGAGAGTAAACGAGGAAACTGTGGAACGTTTGTCACGAATCGAGGAGATTGTGTGAGTTATGTCTTTGCAGGATGAACAAAAGACCACTCAGATTAAGAACTTGAGGAAGGAAGGACACACAACTCTTAATCAGTCACACAAGGAATACACTAGCGACAAATTGCGTATTTCTTGAGTATAGATTTAATATAGTTATCTACCAAAAACACTAAAATAAAATTCTTATTTAGTTCCTTTAAAAATAATTAAAAATAATAAACAAATAATCGAATAAAATTTGATGTTCACGTCGAACTATTTTTAGTAAGACATTGAAATTCCTTTCATAATATCATCATACCGAAATTTGTTTGAATTCTTATGAGTAGAGGAAACATCTTATTCAATCTACGAGAGAGAGAGAGAGAGAGAGAGAGAGAGAGAGAGAGAGAGAGAGAGAGAGAGAGAGAGAGAGAGAGAGAGAGAGAGAGAGAGAGAGAGAGAGAGAGAGAGAGAGAGAGAGAGAGAGAGAGAGAGAGAGAGAGAGAGAGAGAGAGAGAGAGAGAATATTTGCCAGTCCTTCACCTGTTAAGTTAATCCGATGAGTTGGACCAAAATTAGCCCTGTCTTCCACCTGACATGACCTGACTTCCCTCTCACCTGTCAGTGGAGTGCGGATCGCGACCCTCACGCCCCCGAGGGCGTGGCGGGACGGTGTGGACACAAGGGATCAGCCAGGGATAATCTGCCGTTCACTGGAGTACAAAAGACCGCGCGAGGTTCCTCAAGGCTCGACTTGGAACCTCCTCCATTTATTGTCCCTCCCTTTCATTGACGCTTCCTAATCCTCTGTGCTCTGAATGCAGCGGAGTCCATTAAATGACCGCAGGACGGAAAGCCTTGTCACCTTTTTATTTACTTTTTATCTTAGTTGCTTAGAATGCTGGGAGTTAATTTTGTGACAGATGGAAAGTCTTGCGTTTCATTTATTTTGTACCTAATGAACCAATGCATAAATGTCTGAGAGGATATATATATATATATATATATATATATATATATATATATATATATATATATATATATATATATATATATATACACACACACACACACACACACACACACACACACACACACACACACACACACACACACACACACACACACAGAGAGAGAGAGAGAGAGAGAGAGAGAGAGAGAGAGAGAGAGAGAGAGAGAGAGAGAGAGAGAGAGAGAGAGAGAGAGAGAGAGAGAGAGAGAGAGAAATGAGGGCGACGGGGAGAGAGGACGAGTGGCTGGGACACCTTTGAGATGAGGCAGAAGCGATAATGATGCAGCAGTGTAAATACAAGCAGGCCAGGTATCGACTGGCGGCTATGACGTCTGTGTGGAGCCACGGCGCGGGGTGTCATGTCGCCTCAAAATAATGATAATAATAATAAATAGAAAATAAGATATAGGGATGAAAAACCTTGTCATTTTCTTCTACTACTACTACTACTACTACTACTACTACTACTACTATTATCTCTACCACCACTACTACTACTACTACTACTACTACTACTACTACTACTACTACTACTGCTGCTGCTGCTACTACTATTATAAGAACTACTGCTGCTGTTACTACTAATAACCTTACTATAGCCGCTGCCACCACTATACCACTAATATATAACTGCTATTATTGTTTCAACCACTAAAAGAGAGGGAGGAGGAGGTGAAGGGGAGGGAGGGGGAGGCATGAAGGTGTGAAGGAGCCTCTACACAGAGAACCACTAGTGTCATTAAGGGCACTTCTTCCACCTCTACCTCCTCCCTACTCCTTTGCCTCCCTCGCCCTCCTCGCCCCTTCCTTCCTCCTCTCTCCTTCCAACATCCTCCTCTTTCATCTTTCCCTGTCTCACCATTACGTCTCCCTCCTTCCCCTACATCTCTCTCTCTCTCTCTCTCTCTCTCTCTCTCTCTCTCTCTCTCTCTCTCTCTCTCTCTCTCTCTCTGGTTTACAGGTCCGTAGAGTATTTAAGCCTCGGTCTTCTCTACACAACACAGGTGGAGAGAAAAAAAATAGGAGCGAGTCATATATCTTAGGGAACTCTCTCTCTCTCTCTCTCTCTCTCTCTCTCTCTCTCTCTCTCTCTCTCTCTCTCTCTCTCTCTCTCTCTCTCTCTCTCTCTCTCTCTCTCTCTCTCTCTCTTACTGTATATCATCATTGCTTCTCTCTAACCTCTCTTTCTCTCTCTCTCTCTCTCTCTCTCTCTCTCTCTCTCTCTCTCTCTCTCTCTCTCTCTCTCTCTCCCTCTCTCTCTCTCTACGAATTTTCCTCCTCTTCTACTTCTTGTCCTCCTCCTCCTGATCCTCCGACATGTGGACCTTTAAGCCCCCTTCCAGGCCTCTCCAGGGGCGTCTCCAGCAGGAAGGAGGATCAAAGGTGTTCAGCTTATCTCTGCCACTTCCTTCGTGTCTCTCATCCTCCTGCATCATCATCCTCTTTCCTCCTCTTTATCTTTATCCTTCCTTGGCGCTTTCCTTTATCTCTCTCTCTCTCTCTCTCTCTCTCTCTCTCTCTCTCTCTCTCTCTCTCTCTCTCTCTCTCTCGGGGAAACAATCAGGTTAACTGCTTTGTATGTAATAACGACAGGAATGAGTTAGGGAAAGTATGAAGGGGAGGAGGAGGAGGAACACAAAGGAAAAACAAAGTCATAGAATACGAGTAAGAAGGGGAGGAGAAGAGGAACACAAACGAAAAACAAAGTTATAAACATTTTTGTCTCTAAAATAAACTACACTTTTTATTCCAAAGTAAGAGACGTTGGCTAATAAAGGAAGAAGGAACGGAAAATAAACGAGGAGGAGGAAGAATGAAAGTAACACCAGAAAGTACTAGGAAGCGAAGGAAGGAAGGGAGGAAGGAAGGAAGGAAGGAAGGAAGGAAGGAAGGAAGGAAGGAAGGAAGGAAGGAAGGAAAGAAGGAAGGAAGGGAACAGAAAGAAAAAACAAGTGAAGAATGAAAGATAAGACGTAACGTGTTGACTAGAAAGATGAATAGTCACGCTATGAGAGAGAGAGAGAGAGAGAGAGAGAGAGAGAGAGAGAGAGAGAGAGAGAGAGAGAGAGCGCTGAGGGAGGGGCAACACAGAAAACGGAACAAAACAGCGTGAAGAGAGGCGGCGAAAATCCTGTTTATGTAACCCGTATCGACATCCCCTTCCTTGTTAAACGCGGGTGATTTGTCGCGTTTAGGGGGGGGAGAGAGAGAGAGAGAGAGAGAGAGAGAGAGAGAGAGAGAGAGAGAGAGAGAGAGAGAGAGGAAAAATAGTGAAACAGATAATGATGAATGGATAGCAAGGACGCCAAGCAAGAGAGAGAGAGAGAGAGAGAGAGAAGCTATATACGTAAACCTCCACATATGTTTGTTTATCTTGCTGAAGGAGAGAAATAAGACACAGTGTTGATCTAAGAATTACCACACGGCAGAGTCCATCCAGCTATGTGAGTTTGGGGTCAATTTTGTCCTTATGGTCGCTGTGGCCTAATCCTGCGTAGTGTCACGTGACCAGCCTATTACAGCCAGCTCTAATCGCACTAATCTGACGAACCAATCACCTCCTAACCTTCCCCCGTGTCTAGTCTTCCCTAATCCTCGACTTATCATATTTTTTCTCACTCTCTCTCTCTTCTTACTACAGGATTTGCTCTCTATTTTATCACTTTTTCCTGTTTTTTTTATTGTTTTCGTCCTTTAAATATCTTTTTTTGTTGGGTATTATTGTTGTTATTGACTTATTTTTATCTTATTCCATTTTTTGTTTGTTTTTTGTTCTATTCTCACGTTAATTTCTTCTCTTGTGTGTTTCTCCTATTCGCGTCCTTCCCCGCCTTTCATCATCCAGATCTCATTCGCCTCCCATCGCTATCCCGTCATTATCGAATTGGTGATCCCATCCTCGCCTATCTCCTACACTCATCATCATAAACATCAGCCTCATCTTACCCTCCCTCCCACCACGTCTCTCTCTTTCACCATTATTTCTACTACTATTGCTGTTACTACTACTACTACTACTACTACTACTACTACTACTACTATCACTATTGCTTCTACTATCAACTACTACTACTACAACTACTACTACTACTACTACTACTACTACTACTACTACTACTACTACTGCTGCTGCTGCTGCTACTATTACTACTGCTACTACTACGTACTACTACTACTTCTACTACTATTGCTACTGCTGCTACTACTACAATTACTACTACTACTTCTGCTGCTACTACTACTACTACTACTACTACTACTACTACTACTACTACTACTACTGTACCACGACGACTCTCTCTCTCTCTCTCTCTCTCTCTCTCTCTCTCTCTCTCTCTCTCTCTCTCTCTCACACCCCGCACCTCTCCCTTCGCCCACACCTCATGTGAAGTTTTACCGGTACGTGTTTAAGGGCGCTGTAAATCGTCCGGTGTCCAAGTTAACGAGACAGCGCCGCCCGTCACCCCCAAAGCCTGGCCCGTATTTAGCCGCGGTCAGAAGGGCAGGTGTGAAAAGCGCAGGTGAGAGATGGCGGTCATGTCGCGACAGGTAATCACGGGGAGGCGCCGTTAATGTGTAATTTGCAAGTAATCGATCGTGTATTAGTAGATTTTTACTATCTCTAGATATAATGGTTTGTATACTCGCTCACGCACACACGCACTCACGCACACACACTAACGCACGCACAAAGGAACGAGCTTTCTCTCTCTCTCTCTCTCTCTCTCTCTCTCTCTCTCTCTCTCTCTCTCTCTCACACACACACACACACACACACACACACACACCGTTTTCCTCGTAGCAATTACGCTTAAAACCTGCCCAAAAGAACCCAAAGGAACAACAGAGGCCATTCACACCCAAAACTGTTTCCATTGTAGTAATAGTAGTAGTAGTAATAGTACTAGTAGCAGTAGCAGTAGCAGTAGCAGTAGCAGTAGTAGTAGTAATAATTTCTTTTTGGATAGGCAGAAAGACACAGACAAAATATAACAAAACAATAATACCAAACAGAAACAAACGCTGGAAAATACTAAAGAATAACAAATAAAGTCATGACGTGGTATCGAATGGACGCGCCACCTGTCCGGGAAAGAAGCAGCAGGAAGGTGTGCGTGCCGGGTTAATTGAGTGATTACCTGCGTGGAAGGGGGTGAAAGGAAGACAGACAGAGAGAGAGAGAGAGAGAGAGAGAGAGAGAGTAGGGGGGATAGGGTAGGGAGTCTAATACGTACAAAGGAAGAAGGAAAAAAGGGATAAAGAGAAGAAGAGTGAGGAGGAATAGGTAAAAGAAAAAGGAAAATGGGGAAAGGGAAAGAGTGCATGGGAAGGAGAAAGAAGGTGAAGAAAAGGAAGAGTGAGGAGGTAGAGGTGGAAGGAAAAAAAGAAAAGGAAAAGGGAAAGAGTACAGAGGAAAGGGAAAGGGAGTAAAGAAAGGAAGAAAGAAGAGGTAGAGGTAGATGGAAAAAAAGAAAGGGGAGAGAGGAATAGACTGCAAAGGAAAAGAAACGGAGATAAAAGAAAGAAAAATGAGAATATAGAGGTAGAAGGAAAGGTGAAAGGGAGAGAGGGAAAGAATGCATGTGAAATAGGAGGAATAAAAAAGGATAAGGTAGAAGGAAGGAGAAATGAGAAGGGAAAAGAACAATGGAAAGAAGAAAGAGAAAAGGAAGGGAATTTACTCACACACGTTGAAGATACACTGGCTTATCTTGACACCACACACGCACTTCCTCCTCCTTTCCGTCTTTCCTCCTTCCCTCTTTCCTTCATTCATCCCTCACCTGTTCTTCATGGCCTCCTTCCCTTCCTCCTCTTTCTCTGTCTTCCCGTCCCTCCCGTCTCCCTCCCTCTCCTCCCGCCCCCTCCAGATCAATGTATGGGATGCCTAAAGAGGAATTATAACGGAGACTTGAGTTTTCTTTACATTATTCACGAATATTCATAAGATAATTGGTTACTTGACATTAACAAATATATAATTACAATGTGGCGGTTAGACGATGCATAAATAATAGTGTAAAATATAGTTTAATCTTGCTTGCGTTATCATTTTCAGAATAAGATCAAGCTCCCTTTAATTTGAGCCTTTTTTTTTTTTTTTTTGTAACACAGGCCTTTACCTTTGTTATTGGATTTAGTAAGAGTTCATCATTAACCCCTTCAATACTGGGACACATTTTTACCTTGAGATTTGTGTACGATTAGACCATCTTATTGACATTAGGAAGGGTCTATGGAGGTCAGAAGATTAATGTCCACAGTCTTCACAATAAAAATCCCACACATGAGTTTCTGAAGCTATATATAAGATCACCAAATAGTAAGCAGAATGAATATGGAAGCGCGTCATGGTACTAAAGGGGTGAAGGATGTAATTATATACAGGAGTAAATACTCACACACACACACACACACACACACACACACACACACACACACACACACACACACACATTAACCCCTCACCACCTCTTATCCTCCCTTTTTCTTCACTCCTTCCTCTTCCGTTTCCTTTCCCCTTTTCCTGACACCCCTCACTTTTACAGTCCTCGCCTCTACCTCTCTCCTCTCCCTGTCCTTCCACTGACTCAAGGCATTCCTTCTTATTCATCTGGGGAA
>NC_059278.1:6230575-6235575 GCF_017591435.1 Portunus trituberculatus | reverse complement strand
TTTCTTCTTTTTTTTTATCAAATGGTTGTTCTAATGTTAGCGTTCTTTTCTTTTTTTTTTTCTTGTTTTTTGGGGGTAATAAGAGTATGTTTATGAACGCGAGCGCGAAGACACACACACACACACACACACACACTTTATTGACAGCAACACTCACACACAAAATTCCAACAAATTGTCTTTATAATCAACATATTAATATCACTAAAAAAAATAAACACACACACACGCAATAAAATAAAAGCGTACGGCATATACTACACACACACACACACACACACACACACACACACACACACACACACACACACACACACACACACACACACAATCACCATCAGTCGCATAGAATCCCCTATACTGCTAATCCCGGCCCGCCAATTCTACATAAAAGCGTTTAGGGAATCATTAGAGGTAGATCGAAACTCAAGGTCACAAGATTCCCAAGATGAAAGCGAAAGAAAGCCAGACAAATACAAGGATAAACAAATGAATAAAGAAAAATTCATGTACAGTTGGAGGTTATGAAGGGAGGTTGTGGTCAATATGGGATTGGGCTTGGGAAATTTGCATTGGATTTCACAAAACGAAGGAAAATTGCTTCCGTGTCACTTTTGTCTAAAACTCTAAATCGTCTGTCGTAGTAGTAGTAGTAGTAGTAGTAGTAGTAGTAGTAGTAGTAGTAGTAGTAGTAGTAGTAGTAGTAGTAGTAGTAGTAGGCAGCTGTTGTTGTTGTTGTTCTTGTCCTTGATTTTGTTGCAGGAAACAGACTAAAATGATACACAATTGCAATTTTCTATAGATCTTTCCATTTTACCGGCCTGCTTTATTAGTACTCTCTCTCTCTCTCTCTCTCTCTCTCTCTCTCTCTCTCTCTCTCTCTCTCTCTCTCTCTCTCTCTCTCTCTCTGAGCTTCAATTATCTTTTTAAACATTGGCAACTCTTCATTACACACTGCCAGTTGGCCTCATCTTCTTTCTTTCCTTCCTTCCTTCCTTCCTTCCTCCACCTTCCTGTTCTCTCGTCTCCTCCATTGTCTAAGTTCTCCTCCACTCCTCTTCTCTCACGGCTAATTAGGAACACGCGGGTGTCGACATTTTAAGGTGTGTGTGTGTGTGTGTGTGTGTGTGTGTGTGTGTGTGTGTGTGTGTGTGTGTGATAATGTCCTCCTCGTTGTTTCTTCCTCCGGTTATTAGTAGTACCTGTTCTCTCATCATTACCGTCATCACCATCACTACAGTCACCATAGTAAAGCGTATAATACTGATCATCACCATTATCATAATGACTTGTTATCAGTCATCGTGAAAATTATCGTCATTTTTCTCTTCTATCATCACCACTCGTCTTGATCATCATTGTCATCACCATCATCATCACCACCACCACCACCACCACCACCACCAGTCTTTGAGATGGGGTGACTGCATTTAATTAGCTGGAAACAGGTGAGGCTAATGACCCTCCTTACTCTTTTCACTTGCCGTGCCCTGGAGCTTTCCTGGAGAGATTGGCTCTTTTCCCTCCTCCTCCTCCTCCTCCTCCTCCTCCTCCTCCTCCTCCTCCTCCTCCTCCTCCTCCTCCTCCTCCTCTCAGTGTCACAGCTCCTTTACTCCACTTTCCTCTCCCTCCTTCCTCGTTGCACTTCCTTCCCCACTTCATTCTTATCCACTTCCCTCTCCACTATCCCTTGGCTTCCTCCCTCTTTCCTTTTAGCCACCTCCCTTCCTTTCCCTTCTGCTGTTCTTTCGCCTCCCTTTCTTTTCATCCTGTTTTGTCTGCTTGTCTTTTTCTTTTTCTTCCTCTTTCTCTGTTCAATTTTCTGCCTACTCTTTCTCCTACCTTCCTCACGTCTCAGCTTCTCTCTCTCTCTCTCTCTCTCTCTCTCTCTCTCTCTCTCTCTCTCTCTCTCTAGTTTCCACTCCCTTTCCCTCCCTATCTTCCTCTCTCTCTCTCTCTCTCTTTCTTATATTTCCTTTCTCTCTCCGCCTTTCACACAGTACCTCCCTTTACCTTTTTCCGTTCCCTTCTTATTTCTCCCCTTCTTTTTTTCCCCCTTACTCATCTTTCACTCTCTCTCTCTCTCTCTCTCTCTCTCTCTCTCTCTCTCTCTCTCTCTCTCTCTCTCTCTCTCTCTCTCTCTCTCTCTCTCTCCTTCACGTAACGCAAATTATTAAAGGTGTTTCATTTCTAGTAATCAAGTTTCGTCCAAGCATTACCAGGCCTCGTGAAGAAGAAAAGTAGCACAGGAGGAGGAGGAGGAGGAGGAGGAGGAGGAGGAGGAGGAGGTGCTAAAAAGAAAAGGAATCAAGAGGAAGAGAGAAAAAATCATGAGTCAGGAGCAAAAGATGGAGAAGGAGGAAGGTTTAGGTGAAGTAGGAAGTGGAGGAAGAGGAGGAGGAGGAGTAGGAGGAGGAGGAGGAAGAGGAGGAGGAGGAGAAATGGGGGATATTATTGGCTTCCCTCTCCTTTGTCACTTTTAATTGATTTGCAGCTTAAGTCTTCTTCACACTTCCCTCGCTCCCCTCCTCCTCCTCCTCCTCCTCCTCCTCCTCCTCCTCCTCCTCCTCCTCCTCCTCTTTTCTTTCTCCTCTTCCCACTTCCCCCGTCCCCACCACACAACCTTACTCCTCCCGCCTCCCTTAAGGTCAGAGTATTGTGTGAGGACATCAGTTCATTCCCTTCGTCACCGTCGCCTGCAGGAAAGGACGAAAGTGAAACGAAACAGGATGAAACTCGTACAGGAGCACAAGAAGACAGGAGGAGCAGGGAATATAATTATGAAAGTGAGGAAGTGAAGGCAATGGTAAGGGACAGCGCCGCCAACGCCTCCGCCTCCGCCTCCTCCCCCGTCTTCCTCCTCCTCCTCCTCCTCCTCCTCCTCCCGAAGCTATTGTTGAAGTGGCGTGCTTGTCGTCTTCTCTTTGTGGCTCATTGGGAATTTTCTAAAGATTTGACCCACCAACTAAAGGGAAAGGAGGAGGAGGAGGAGGAGGAGGAGGAGGAGGAGGAGGAGGAGGAGGAGGAGGAGGAGGAGGAGGAGGAGGAGGAGAAGGAGAAGGAGGAGAAGAAGGAAAGGAAGAGGAAGAGGAAGAGGAAGAGGAAGAGGAAGAGGAAGAGGACAGGAGGGTGCAGAAGAAGGATGTGGAAGGATAGATAGTACAAAATGAGATGACGTTTTCTAAGAGGTAAATAATTATTTGTAAATAAAATCGTGATAGACGTTGACACACACACACACACACACACACACAGATATAGAGAGATGAACTAATACAAATACCAAGAAATAAATGATGACATTGCAGGGAGGTATGTTGGTTTATTTATCTACTTAACCTATTCCTTATATTTACTGGTTTGTCTTTCTTTTGGTAGAAGGGGATCAATATTTATGAGAGAGGGAGAGAAAAAGATACGGAAGACAACTAAACAGCGTAAAGTCAATCACCGTTACTAAACCCTTATTGACACCATCGCTTCCACGGCGGTGCCAGTTAGCACTTGTCAGGGCCACGCAGGACGCCAGCTTGCGTTGTGCCTCTGCTTCAAGTCGTATATTATTCACAAAATGTTGATCAGAGCACCATAATTTATTTAGCATCGTTTCTCCTTGATCGCCTCTCTCCCACCTCCGTTTTCCCACACCATCACAACGCTGTGTTTCCCCTCCGCCATCCATCTCACTTATCATCTAATGTACTTATCCCGCGTGCGTCCCTCCCTCTCCCACACCACAGCAGTCGGCGCAGCGGCCCATACGAGTTATATGTAAAGCGATGGTCCAGTAATGCCATGATTTGCCCATTATTGGCGCAGTGATGAAATTAATACCGCGGCGAGAGGGACCCGGGCACTGGGGCTGAGCAGAGCGCCAATAAACACGACAAATCTGTACAAATTGACTCGCGCTCCCCCGCTACTGTTGCCTTTCCAAGTAACTCCATCCATTTTTTTTCCTACTTCTTTCTCTCTCCCTTCAAGTCACTTCTCCTGTCAGGCTTAATTAGTGACGCGTAAGAACTGGACGAAAAAGGAGAGGAGGAGAAGGAAGAGAGGGACAAAGCAGCGCACCACCACGATACACTGCGTGGTGGTGCACAGAGCGATACACGTAAGCAATGGCAACTCTCGCCAGCTTGGCCTCGTCCGTCAACGTCGACATTATACGAGCATCGCTGACATGGAATTAAATCCTCCTCGGTTGTAATCAGATTATCCTCTCCATCAACGAGGGAGCGAACCCCAGCACCAACTGTTGTGTGGTAGAAAGGATGGCAGGGAATGGAGATCGTGGTCAACACTACCATTACCACTAACATGCCGTGGCGGCCTGCAGCCTGCTGGTGTGACTGTGCCTGTCCAACCAGCGAGAATGTGTTCTGAAACGCTTGGCTCTCTCAATCACCGCGACTGTTTTCAAAGCTCACAGGGATGATTACCCGGGTTTTTCAGATAGTTTTTCCTATTGATTATGCAGAATTCTTATTAATCTGTCATTTCAACCATAAAAAACATTCTTATAAACCCTATCACATTACCACAATTATTTGCAATGACCACAGAGATGACCAGCCGAGTTCACATGAGTGTTTCTCCTATTGATTATGAGGAATTTTCAACAATTTGTCACTGTAATAGTAAGAACATCCTTAAAAACACGTGTCGCTTCAACACAACTGTATGTCTAAAGACACAGATATGATTTTCCGGGTTCAAATGAGTGTTTTTGTTTGTCTTGTAAATTATGCAGAATTCTTATCAATCTGTCTCTACAATCATTAAAAAGAAAAAGAAAAAAGAAATAAAAACACGAGTCACTTCACAATGATCTTTAAAGCCAATACACACGATTAACCAGATTCACACGAATGTTTCTCCTCTTAGATATGTAGAAATCTTATCAATCTAGCATTGTAACTAAAAAAAAAGAAAAAAATAACACACCTCAACTACATAATGGAGGTGAAGCGCGGAAGTGTTTCGGAGTGCAGTTCTCG
>NC_059278.1:6170575-6223075 GCF_017591435.1 Portunus trituberculatus | reverse complement strand
TGAACCTCAGACCTGGCGCTGAACCTCGCTATTGAATGACAATCATTTTAATTCAGCGCGTCAGCGAGAAGTTCTCCTCGCAGGTGTGTCGCCACCTAGAAATTCTGTACGGCTTAAACGCACTTGTGCTTCTCAGTGATCACCCGTCACTCCACGTGCACCATGACAGTGAAATGGAAGACAGTGTACCACTGCGTGGTGCGTGCCAGCACAGGGCGCACACCAGTACAATCCCGGCGGAAAATACCCGGATCAGCATAAGCCCCATTCGGACATAACGCAGTGAATGGGGCAGGGCGGCCTGCAGCGGACGCACAGGCAATGCTGGAATCATTCGCTCAGTTTTACCGACTTGCTCAGCGAAGACAAACGCTCCACTTTGTAATAATTTTGTTCCTTAAGTGTTGTTCAGGTGTTTGGCGGCCCAGCACCTCCAGTGACGGAGCTGCCAAGGGAACATTGAGATCCGCCTTTCACGCGTTGAAGCCAAAGTGAAGCTGAAATGCAAGTGATAGATAATCTTCGCGTCTTCCTGAGGCGAGGAAACGTTCGATGTCTTCTGTGTTTCAGCAAATATTAATATTTTCTCTTGCTACAAGTGTTGAATTAACGGTCTAGGTGATGGTGCCACAGTAACAATTAACTTCCTCTACATGTACATAAATGATCTCGTGCTTGCGTCACCATTACGTCATCATTACGTCACAACGTTGGTAGCCGTTTAGTTAAGGGTCAAGTTAGACGTGATTTCCGCTGTGGACAAGCAGCTCCCTCTCCCACTCTCGAGGCGTCATAATCCTCACTCAGTCGGTGCTTTTAGATAAAGATGAAATTAAGTAGCTATTCCATGGAGAAACTTCAGACCCCTTTATAGTTTTTATTATTTCCTTGTGTGTATGTGTGTGTGTTGGATTACCAGTGCCGGGAAGAGAGTCCCGGCGCATCACTGACAGACCGACTCACTGACTGTTTGCTGGAAGGCCCTCGACGCCTTGTTGTTTTTATTTATTACGTTGCACCTGCATAGCTCTTGTTATGGTTCGTTCTGACTCACCGCCCGAGGTCTTTACGGGCCTCCAACAGCACTCTCACGCCCCGGGATAATTCCACTCCACTCCTCCACTCCCTCAAGCCTCTCTTTCTCTTAGGCCATTTTGTTAACACAGTAATCTCTATTCTTGCTTTCCCTCTTCCCATCATTCGCTTCCACCCGTTCCCCTTCCACCCACTCACCACTCACTCCACGAGAACCACTCCCTCATACCTACAAGGGCCCGTGTCTCTTCGAAGGTGATTCACAGAATATATCCATTACACCACACTAATACAACACACACAAACACACACACACACAAAGATTGATACAACGTGAAGTTATGTATGAAAACAAAGTCACACATTAAACATATACAACAGAGAGAGAGAGAGAGAGAGAGAGAATGTGTGTGTGTGTGTGTGTGTGTGTGTGTGTGTGTGTGTGTGTGTGTGTGTGTGTGTGTGTGTGTGTGTGTGTGTGTGTGTGTGTGTGTGTGTGTGTGTGTGTGTGTGTGTGTGTGTGTGTGTGTGCACGCTAAAGATGTATCTGATATCAAAAATTACAAATACAGATGCAAATGCAAGCTTTTCATCATCGCGGAAACGGATATTTAATTCCTGGTTTTCTTTCTTAAGATATCTCTGTCTACACGTTTTTTCCATACAAATAGTTGCAATTTCCAAAAAAAAATAAATAAATAAAAGACTATTTCGGTACATCAGGCGCCACCATGATGCACCCGATGAACTCAAAAGGGCAGCAAATTACCAAGCAAATGACATGAGATGAACGCTTTTCAACAAGTGAAATACAAGTGAAGATACAACACGTCACCTGTCCACAACTGTCTCATTAGAGGCACCGACATGTTTTGTCTTGTTCTCAATCAACACATAATATATAAGGATTTCTCGGATGTGAATATTAAATTTTACACACAATGAAAAATAATGCGCACGTGACCGTAACTTACATACCAACTGTGTGTGTGTGTGTGTGTGTGTGTGTGTGTGTGTGTGTGTGTGTGTGTGTGTGTGTGTGTGTGTGTGTGTGTGTGTGTGTGTGTGTGTGTGTACAACCCTCGGCCCTTGAGGAACAACAGACCGCCTATGTACGAAGCTAAAGGACGTGTACGAGAATTATTATTACTATTATTTTGACGTGTTCTGGTTCACCTCAGTGATTTGCTATGCGTGTCGCCTTCTCGACTGCCTCTCCGGTAACCCTCCCCCTGCCCCTTGGAGCCTTGTCACCTCGTTGTTGTAGCGCCCACAAACCACTTTATTAATCACTAATCAGCCTTGCGAAAAATCTTCGGCGATTCGCAATCATGTTCTGTTATTGTTATCTTTTTATGTACACGCTCATCTTTTATCATTATTATTATTATTATTATTATTATTATTATTATTTCCCTTCGCAACGGTCATGAGTCTATCAATGACTCTATCAATGACTCTATCAATGTTCATCAGCTTTGTAGCAACATCTTGACATTCACCAAGACACTTCCTCGTTGGCATGAACGGCCACAGCGGTGAAGGGAGCAGGGAAGCAACAGGGTGATGATGAACAGTAAAGCGCTGAAGAGCCTGTGTACTACGATTCTATTTCAGTAAAATGGAAAGGTCGAAGGTGGTTACCGTGCTTCCCTGTGAGCCAGCGAGGAGGAAGTGACGTCCTGACGCTACATCCCTCTCTGCCAATCACCGGAAGAAGTGGACGCCCCCCTGTGTTATTGGCAACAAGGTTATGACGTCACTTCCTCCACAGTAAACTTTTACAAGGATGACTGAGTCTTTGTACTAATCCTCAACATTATTGCTACTATTGTTATTGTTATTATTATTATTATTATTATTATTATTATTATTATTATTATTATCATTACTATTATTATTATTATTACCTATTATCATTACCAAAAGGCAGCGGGACTTCGGGCAGGCGAGAGTGAACATCGAAATCAACAGTAATTAATATTCAGCTGTAAATACTGTTCTGTGTGTTGGTGTGTTGAGTGCTCTTGTTTTTAATGTGTAACAAATATATGCTCATTAATTTTCTCATGGCTTCTCTATCTTGTCCCTCCGCATTGTTACCAAGGAGATCTGAACTCAAATGGGAACTGTGAATGTTGCTTTGTCATCGTTGCCGTCGTTTGCTGGCCCGAACCCAAGACGACGGAAAGGAGACAGCATTCTTGTTGCAATTTCCTTTATTTTCTTGAGATGGAGAGGACACCATGCATCACACCCAGCCACACTATACCACATCACATCCAGCCATACTAAATCACACATTACACCCACCCACACCGCACACCACCACACATCACACCCAGCCTAACCACACAAAATCACACATCACACCCAGCCACACAACACGTCACACCCAGTCACACTACACCACACATTACACCCAGCCACACCGCACACCACCATACATCACACCCAACCTAACCACACAAGATCACACATCACATCCAGCCTTAACACACAACACCACACATTACACCTAGCCACACCGCACACCACCATACATCACACACAACATAACCACACAAGATCACACATCACATCCAGCCTTAACACACAACACCACACACCACACACATCCACACTATAAACCACACGACACCACATATTACACTCAACCACACATCACTACATCACACATCACACCCTGACACACTAACCACACAACACTACACCACACATCACACCCCGACACACTATAAACCACACCGCTCCACATATGACACCTAGGAACACCACAAACCACACCACACCACACATCACACGCAGGGCCACAAGACACATCACACACAAGTAGCAACACAACAACACACATCACATGGCCAAAACAAAAAGCTACAACACAACCGTCATACTTAGACCCTTATTCAGAAACGCTCTGCTCTCTCACATCGATTGTTTCTAAAGGCTTTAGTTGAAGATACTCATGTTTTTAAGAGTGATGAGGTAGCAATATTTCTAGTTTATCAAAAGGAGAAACTGTCTTGAAAATCCGGCCACTAGTCTATGGGAACTTGAAAAACTGGCGTGGTGTGAGAGCAAGGCGTATACGAATATAGCCGTTAGCCACATTACAAACAGCTTCTCAAACTCCTCATCACGTCACATAAAACCCACACCACCCCTATTCTGTCCAACTCCCTAATGCAAGAGTTGACCAGTAATCTCAATCATTCATACCTTTCACTGGTAAACTCTTGAACTCCCTGCCTGCTTCTGTATTTCCATCTTCCTACGACTTGACTACTTGTAAGAGGGAGGTATCAAGACATTTGTCCGTTTTCTGGCTAACTTCTCTTCTATCTTCTAGAGGACCTTTTTCTAATATGTTGTTGCCCTTGGTAAGCTTCCCTCTTGAATAAATAAAAAATCTGACACCACACCCAATCACATCAACTCATATCAATCCCAGCCACATCACACATCGAAAGACCAACACAGTATAGCTCATAACATAATCCACATTAAACCACAACAAACTGCACATCACGCTCAGGCCACATACAACTGACACATATACTACAAAATCAACATCATAATGCACGTCACATCTACTCAGAAAACAATACATATCACTCCTAGTTAAAGCACATAACCACGCACCGTCACGCTTCGCCACAAGTTAAGTAGTTTCCTTAATTGTAACAAGTATATTATCGAGATGAAAAATTACTTGTCACCTTGCGAGTCATTTTAGAATCTTGATCATCCCGTGTACGATTTGGTAAGTTTAGTTTTTTCATCCCCAGTGTGTGTGTGTGTGTGTGTGTGTGTGTGTGTGTGTGTGTGTGTGTGTGTGTGTGTGTGTGTGTGTGTGTGTGTGTGTGTGTGTGTGTGTGTGTGTGTGTGTGTATGTAATTCACCACGGTCGCCTCCTGGTCACCCAGCTAGTCTTCCCCATTACAGAGCGAGCTCACAGCTCATAGACCGATCATCAGGTAGGACTGAGGCCACAACACACTCCACACACCGGGAAAGCGAGGCCACAACCCCTCGAGTTACATCCCGTTCCTATTTACTACTAAGTAAACAGGGGTTACACATTAAGAGGCTTGTCCATTTGCCTCGCCGCTTCCCGGGACTCGAACCTGAGCCCTCTCGATTGTTAGTCAAGCATGCTAACCACTACACTGACTTGGTTTTCATTTTATCATTGATGAAAGTGTGTGTGTGTGTGTGTGTGTGTGTGTGTGTGTGTGTGTGTGTGTGTGTGTGTGTGTGTGTGTGTGTTTAAACAAGTAGGTGAGAAGGCAGGAGGAAAAATTACTAAACGCAAAAGTGAAATTACCACAACTACTTAATCTTGGAGTGTGGTTTTTGCAAGCAGTGAAAAGTGCTTGAACGCTTGAACGAGCGAGGCGGAGACGCTTTGAGGAGACAGAAGTAAAGAGGAGGTAAGGGAGGGAGTGTGAGTGTGAGGGGGAGAGAGAAGAGGAAGAGTGAGATGCAAGAGGAGTGGGTGGGACAAGGGAGGAGTGGCTCACATACCACTCAAGTGACACCACAACTACTTGCACCACCACACGTTGGCACTTTGATACTAGGAGCACCGTGTGTGTGTGTGTGTGTGTGTGTGTGTGTGTGTGTGTGTGTGTGTGTGTGTGTGTGTGTGTGTGTGTGTGTGTGTGTGTCATTTACGTAACTGGTTGACTGAAAATATCAATAATTTTTACAAAACTAAAATAATCCTCACAACACACTATGGAACGCAGTGGTGGTGGTCATGCTGGTTATGACGGCAACGAAGGAGAGATATTCACTCGCATGGCAAAAAAAAAAAAAAAAAAAGTATTTAGTATTTACTTTTACCATATCTAAGTAACAAGTGATGGTCAGGTTAGCAAAGAAATAAACGGGGCAATAAAACTTCAGAGATCCTTTACATAATGAATCTAAAGAACTTTCATTTATATATCTTGACTTCGAAACTTTCTGTACTTGGTGCGCGAAGAGGCAAGTTTCAAGCAAAGAAGGATATTCATCCTTCTTTGCCTGAGAGAGAGAGAGAGAGAGAGAGAGAGAGAGAGAGAGAGAGAGAGAGAGAGAGAGAGAGAGAGAGAGAGAGAGAGAGAGAGAGAGAGAGAGAGAGAGAGTCAACCAGTCAACCAGTCAACCAGTCAACGAGTCAGCCAGTCAACGAGTCAGCCAGTCAGCCAATCAGCCAGTCAGTCAACCAGTCAGCCAGCCAACCAGTCAGCCAGTCAGCCAGCCAGCCAGCCAGCCAGCCCAATACAACATGTCGTGTGAAGCGCCACTAACAATACCAGTGCAAATCGCGTTGAAAACTGGCCCAAGGGAGGAAGATGGTGTTAATGAACTATGTTGGTAGTCGTCTTTCATCCATTCCCTTGGGAGGAGGTGGCGGCTGCTTAGGTGGAGGTGGTTGGAAGGGGTGGAAGGGGGGCGGAGACGTACAGAGGCGGCGCGGCGTGGTTGCAAGAAATCCCAGAAGAGCATTTCATTATAAGCATCATCTTTGTCGCGCTTTGGATGAATTTAGCTCGTCAGGGGAAGATGAAAAGACCGCACGAGAATGATTTTTTTTTTCTTTAATATTAAGAAGGAAGTGTCAAAGTGAGGTTTAAATGAGGCGCGTCTCTCATTACGCTCCTCATTCCTTTTGATACTTTGTAGTGGCACAAGTGGGAGTGTTAGTGGGAGTGAATGAGCGGCGCGAGACTTTGCTTGCGTGCGTGTGCGTGTGCCTGTGCGTGTGTGCATCCCTCCCCCTACCCTCTCTCTCTCTCTCTCTCTCTCTCTCTCTCTCTCTCTCTCTCTCTCTCTCAATGGTATGCCGTCAAAGCTCCAAATAAATTTCTTCTAAGATTCTAATTACTGCAAGACTTACAGGCTTCATTAATGGCAGGGATTCTGTGCTTACATTGACAAAAAGAAAAGAAAATGCCGAGATTAAAAGTGTGTAATTTTGACGCTTGAACACACACACACACACACACACACACAGAGAGAGAGAGAGAGAGAGAGAGAGAGAGAGAGAGAGAGAGAGAGAGAGAGAGAGAGAGAGCGCCACGAAGATCCACTATTCTGTCCCTCTTTTCTCCGTCCTCTGAGGGTCATTGCGCTTCATCACGCCAGAAAGACCTTAGGTAATCTTAAGTACACTCTTCTCCATTCCATCGTCCGTAGAAACGCAGGTGAACGGAAGGTAAGTTTTATTAATCTATGTATATTTCCTTTCGCTCATTCTTATTATTTAGTGAAGGAATGGGAGGGAAGAGGGGGAGGCGGGACGGGAGACAGGGTGGGAGAGGAATTGCGGGCTGGGGTGTGGGGGGAGGAGGGGGACGGAACACGACCAGCTGTAACAATGGACAGCTTCCTCTTTAAGCTGTAAAAATCTATAGTCTAAGTGTCAAGAAGCCCACTTAGTTGGCTCTCTCGGGACGTCAGACGCGCCTGCCTCGCATTCTCTACCTCCCTCCCTCCCTCTCCTTTTCCTCTCCTCTCCTAACCCTCCTTCTCTTACGTCTACTCACCCCCACTCTCCCTCCCACCTTGCCTCTCCACCTCCTTTCCACCCTCGTTCTTCGTCTCCTCGTCTCTCACTCCCTCCCACTCCTTCACACCCTCGTCTCCTCTCTCCTCTCACACTTCTTCGTTCGCTTTGCAATAACTTGAATGCTTTGCTCACATGATTACCTAAGATGAGGTACAGGAGGAGGAGGAGGAGGAGGAGGAGGAGGAGGAGGAGGAGGAGGAGGAGGAATAGCTAACTTAACTCCCTGAAACCCAAAATAATACCTAGAGAGAGAGAGAGAGAGAGAGAGAGAGAGAGAGAGAGAGAGAGAGAGAGTGCGTGTGCGTGTCCGTGTGCGTGTCCGTGTGCCTGTGCGTGTGTCTGTGCGTGTGTGTTGTTTGAAGGTATGTACGCTTGGTATTCTAATTAGCTCTCAGTAAGGTACCTCGGCTGCTCGTGCTCTTCTCAACGCTTGCATCTCTGAGGAGGTGACAAGTTGAGAGGAGGCGGCGGAAGGACGGAAGGAAGGATGGAGGGGAAAGGAAGCCAGCAGGAAACAAGAAGAGAAAAGAGAACTGGGAAGATACAATTAGTTTTCTCTTTTTTCTCTTTTCTTTCTCTTTTGTTTTACTTGCGCTGATTGATTGTTTGTTTCATTTAGTTTGTCTTAACGAGGGAAGGAGATGAAGGGTGTGAGATAGAAAAGTACAAAGAAAAAGGGAATAAAGTTTTCACATGAGAGAGAGAGAGAGAGAGAGAGAGAGAGAGAGAGAGAGAGAGAGAGAGAGAGAGAGAGAGAGAGAAAATCACTTTCAAGATAACAACGCATAACATGAAATCCCCTCTCCCTCAAAAAAATAAAATGCAAAATAAATCAAATCAAATCAAATCAATAACGATCAAAGACGATACGAAAAAAAAAAACAATGATCTTAACACTATCCCAGTTTACACTTATCGACGAGCTAGTCATAACTTCTCACCTCAAACTTCTCTTGGCTATTCTCCTCACCTCCCCCACTCGTCCTCTCCCAGCCTCCCTACCTCTCCTCAGGACAATACCTTCTTTTCTTCACCCTCCCACTCCTCCATCTCTTCCCAACCGTCTAAGAAAGTAATACCTACCCCCCTACTCCCTCTCTCCCCTCCTCCTCCTCCTCCTCCTCCTCCTCCTTCTTACGGCCTCCAGTCCCCTTTCAAGGTAATCAATTCTGAGGCTGAGATGGTAAGGAATCTGAGAGAGAGAGAGAGAGAGAGAGAGAGAGAGAGAGAGAGAGAGAGAGAGAGAGAGAGAGAGAGAGAGAGAGAGAGAGAGAGAGAGAGAGAGAGAGAGAGAGAGAGAGAGAGAGAGAGAGAATATGTGGGAGTACACTGGCTGAAAGATAGTAAGACAAAGACGAAGCATACACACAAACACTGATAAGAGGACTGACTGGAGAGAGAGAGAGAGAGAGAGAGAGAGAGAGAGAGAGAGAGAGAGAGAGAGAGAGAGAGAGAGAGAGAGAGAGAGAGAGAGAGAGAGAGAGAGAGAGAGAGAGAGAGAGAGAGACATACACATGCAGACACACTTAACAGACCGAAAAACAAAGAATAAAAGGAGAGAATAAGAAAGATAAAGACGTTGGTGGAAAGAGAGAAGGTGGATAAAGAAGACACAATTGAAAAAAAAAAGCTGACAACTAATATAGAAAAAACACACACACACACACACACACACACACACACACACACACACACACACACACACACACACACACACACACACACACACATACAAAATTGACTTTACTATTTTTCTTTCAATTTGTTGTACCTCGCGCCCTTGACACTGAAATGAATCAATAACGCGTTTCATTACAGCTCGGGATGTGACCACCGAGAGTCGCACCCGCTTACCGTGGCTGCAATATAGATATTTTTTGTCAATTAATACAATATTTTTTGAAAAGTGGTGCACTACATTTTCGAGGCAGCAGTGTATTAAAATGTACACGACCCTTCATTTCCTATAAGTTCATTAATTCCCGTGAGTTTCGAGTTTTGCAACCAGCACGCGCACGCACACACACACACACACACACACACACACACACACACACACACACACACACACACACACACACACACACACACACACACACACACACACACACACACACACACACACACACACACACACATCTGGCAATAATAAAAAAATATCAAATGGAAAAAAGTCATCAATGGTCTTGAAAATTGACTTAAGAAGATCAGAAATTTTTAAAATGCAGTGAGGGACACAATCGAAAAGACAGAACCACGCCACATCAAATTTTAAAGGGTTAAGATGCTACTTTGGTAGTACTGAGTGGAAGGAAATTATTCAAGGCAAGACCATTCAAGAGAAGTCCAATATATTCCTAGACAAATATAATGAAGGAATAAAAGATATGTTCCCGCATACAGAGTAAAAGAGACCAAACACACGTGGTATAATGCTATATGTGCAAGAGCTAAGAAGTGTAAGGAAGCAGCTTGGAAAAAATTAAGGAAGCAATGGAATGAAGGAAATAGGAAGCAGTATAAAGAGGCACGGAACAAATACATTAGGATAAGAAGGGAGGAAGAGAGAAACTTTGAAAAGGATGTAGTGCAGAAATGTGAAAAGGAATCCAAGCTTTTTTTATGAGTATATAAATGGAAAAATGACAAACAGAGAGACCATTACTAAGTTAATTAGGGAAATAGGACATATGAAACAACAAATGAAAGAAGTGAACTTATGAACGAGAGCTTTAAATCAGTATTTAATGAAGAGGGAGATTTCATAGAACCAAACAACCAAACAACACAAGAAGGATTAACAAACGTTGTGGTCCAAAAACAAAAACAATCAGTAAACTGCTAGAAGGGGTGGATGTGAGGAAGGCAATGGGGCCAGATGGAGTGTCAGGATGGACACTGACGGAATGTAGAAAACAACTGTTGGAATCAATCTTGGATGTGATCAACAGTTCTCTAATGGAAGGGAAGGTACCAAGGGAGTGGAAAAGAGCAAATATAGTCCCAATATACAAAGGAAGAAAAAAAAACGAGACCTTAATTTATAGAACAGTGTCTCTGACTAGTGTTGTCGGAAAGATCCATGATTTGTAATTAAAGAAAAATGGTTAGAATATCTGCAGGAAAATGAAATAATAAAAACTCACAATCTGATTTCAGGAAAGGAACATCATGCATAACAAATTTACTCAGCTTCTATACAAGACTAATAGATGAAGTACAAGGGAGAGATGGATGGGTTAACACAGTGTATTTGGGCATCGAAAAAAGGCTTTTGATAGAGTACGACATGGAAGACTCCTATGGAAAATAGAACACATCGCTGGAATAAAAGGAAATATCTTAGAATAGACTATCTAACAGATAGGGAAATGAGGAAAATGATAAGAGACACCCCATCTAGTTGGAGCAGAGTCACTAGTGCCATGCCACAAGGTTCAGTGCTGGCACCAATTATGTTCCAAGTATATATCAACAATATGCAAGAAGGTCTGAGTAGTTATATAAATTTGTTTGCAGATGATGCGAAACTTTTGAGAGTAGTAACGAACATCAAAGACTGCAGGAATTGCAAAAAGATATTAACAAGATCTGGAAGTGGAGCCAAGAGTGGAAATTAGAATTCAATACCAGGAAATGCCATGTAATGGAAATGGGTAAAAGTTATACAAGACCTATGTGGGAATACAAAACGGGAGAAGCGATTATAATGAAAAGTAGTGAAGAAAAGATTATACTTACTTACTTACTTGTTACTTGTGGTGTTTGTTCAAGGCTCCACTCCACTGCGAGGCAGCGCTCCTTGGTATGTGCACAAATGTATGAGTGTCAGGGGTCATTTCTCTAATTTTTGCAGTATCATATTCACTCAGCCATGTTTCAATCAAAGCAAGAATATCCAGATTCTCATCATTAATTAAAGTTCTGATTTCTATTGTCTTGTTTCCAACTGACTGGACATTTAATAAATCACATTTCAACATAGAACTCACAGCATTAGTAGACATGATCTGTAATATTTCTGATCCTGTCAATCTCACTTTCCAACACAACACAACAACTATTATTTGCCGAGTGGTCAGTATTCTGTTTCTTAAACCTCACACAGTTTATGCATTTCTTCTCTGTAGATGTGCAATCCTTGGACTTGTGGTTGCCTGCACATTTAAAGCAAACAGGATGCTCACCATTTTTCTTGGCATTGCAGTTTGCCTCAGTATGACCATACCTTTGACAATGGTAACAGATAAGTGCATGATACCTGTCGCAAACCTGGTAAACTCCCCATTCAAGCTTAATCCTATCCTGATGCTGATGCAACAACTGTCTTATCATTGGATCACATTTCATGATGTAATGAACTGTGCCCCCTGCTGCTGGTTTGCAAAAAATATTCTCAATCTTTGACTTCATATCAGGAACTGCTTGAAGGTAGTCATTTCTTGCAATGATTGTATCAATGATACCCTCCTTAGTCTCTTCCTTATGGACATTACATAGCATTATCTTGGGTTTAATTTTCTAAACAGATTTAGTTGTCAACTTTTCAACATTCTCCAGTTTCTGGGCTGCCTCATTTCTCAGACTCTCATCGGCAAAATTCATCACTATTTTTTTGCCATCATTAGCAAACTTTGTATCATTAATTTGCATTCCATCCAAAGCATGAGAAACTTCATTCTTCAGATTTGCTTCAGAATCCTGAGTTACCCCTACAACAAGCAGGTTCTTTTTCATCCTCCTCTTCCTCTTCACATCCTGCCAAGGTGTGGAATGTTCCGAGTCAGCAAAATTCAGCGACTCAGCAACTCCCGCCAAGCCTTCTGTTGCCTCATCGACCTTGATAGTTATCTCTTCCATTCTTGCCATCTTATTATCAACTATTTCCATCATCTTGTCAGCTTTAGCAGTAATGCTCTTCAAATCAGACTTAAAATCCTCAACATCTTTGATGAATTTCTTCAGAGACGACACCTCAATGAAGCAAACATCGCACAGATACCTCACGTTGCAGATATTTTCAGATTTAATCCCTGCCAAATTCACACAATTCATATGAGCCCACCAGTTACACAGACAACACTTAATGGACTTTGTTATGTCTCCAGAATAAGAGCTACACTTATAACAGGATGAAGGTAATAATGCTGAAATGGCATATTTCTCCGCCATCTTGGAGTCTTCCACTCCTTTTCACTTATTTTCTATCTAGCGATAACACTTTCCATAAATGTTCCTGTTTTTCTTTCATCACAGGACATTCATACACTACTGTGCTCACTGAGAAGTCAGTGAGTCTTTTTTCATGCAATAATATGCATGAAAATCGGAGCACCACTACAATACTAGCAAGTATATGCGCGATACATAAATGGGTTATTTGCTTCATCATACAGGACACTAACATCAGGGTGGCATTTCACTACATGGAAAAGAGTATCATGAAAAATCATAACTACTATGATAAGACCTAGACTAAAATATGCAACAGTGGTGTGGTCACCATACAAACAGAAAGACTTCAAGAGAATTGAAAAAATCCAGAGGACTGCTACAAAGATGGTGCCAGAAATAAAGGATCTTCCCTATGAAGAAAGACTGAAGGAAATGGAACTACCATCTTTGAAGGACAGACGGGAAAGAGGAGATCTAATAGCGATGTATAAGCTAGTAATCCATATGGAAAAGATAGAAAGACAAGATCTGATATTACTCATGGAGGATGGAGGTAGGCAAACAAGAGGACACTTCAAGAAGATAAAGAAAACCCAGTGTTTGAGAAACATTAAAGAAGTTTAGTTTTTCCACACAAGATGGTGGATCATATTTGGAATGGATTGAGTGAAGAGATTGTGGCAGCAGAAAGTGTGCACAAATTTAAGGAAAAGTTGGATAAATATAGATAGGGAGACAGGTCACTATGACCCCCACTCGAACCCTGTAATATACAACTAGGTAAATACATAGAGTTTCTCTCTCTCTCTCTCTCTCTCTCTCTCTCTCTCTCTCTCTCTCTCTCTCTCTCTCTCTCACAATGAAAGTGTTGTAATGTGCACTGCCACCTGTTTTATAGACAGTTTCATCAACTAATCAAACTTTTTTTGCCTTCCTATCTCATATTTCCTCTTCACCCTTTTCTTCACTTTTTTGTTTTCTTTTCTTTCAACTAAATTCCCAATTTCATCCTAACTTTTCCCATCTCTTATCATCACACCAACACTTTTCACTCCTCAAATGTTTTCCTTACCTACTTTTTATTTTTTGCAGGGAGGGGGAAGGAGGGGGAGAATGGAGGTGTGTCCTCTTGCATCCATAACAGTGAGGGACAAAAAGATGGCTATGCCACTTGATTCCAGCCAACAGTCATGGCACTAACTTATATATGCTGTATTTTCAAGTTTTCTTTCACTCAACTTACTGTTAATTTGAGATCCCGTTAGGCATCGTTTTCACAAATGGTCTTCCAAATACTATTTTCAGCACAGTTTACTTGACACCATTCCCTAATTTATGGCAGTACTGTACATTGCCTCTCCCTTCACCCCGATCTTATCCTCCTTGCCTCCTTGTCTTCCTCCAATCCTTTTTCCTCACAATTATTGCTTTGCACCAACTCACACCATAGCATAGATCATGATCAACAATGATGAAGCATTCCCTCTTCCTCAATGGCCGCATGCCCCTGAATTACCTAGTTAACTTTTTCCACCCACCAAGTGCAGCATGATGATCAAACAGGATACATCTGTAATCACAATAGTTTGCATGAGCAATTCAACCATTGCTCATGTAAATGTAGTGATCCGAATGAAGTAACTCTGAGTCCATTAGTTACCATGTTGCATCAGATTTCCATAAAGGCCTTGCATCTATTTTATTCCCAGTGCTACTTACAATTCTCCCCATATTAGCAGAGGACAGGCTGTGGCCATCTAACAGCCACCTCACTCCCTCTACTGGCTACTTTAAGCAACACGGTTTTCATCAAAACACCAAACAATTTATATAGTAGTTTTGTTATTGTTAACCTTTACAAATATTTTAACTTATGCTAAACCGGACAGATGCCACTTTCTTAAAATATCTTATATAATGATATACACAAGAATATTTAGAGAGAAAACTTCAAAAATATGCATTCGTAAAAACCTTACATGCACTAAAAATATTGATAAAAGTTAGATTTGTATAAAAATAATGTTTAAAATGTTAAGATAAAAACAAGAGCCTTATTATTAACTGTTCCTAAGGTAATCATGAAGAAACAGCAGTACTATACAATACTGTAGGTTGCTTACAGGACTGAGGTGAGGACCAAAAGGTAGCCTCCTGCCTCCAGATATGACACAATATAGACAACATACAAGTGAAGTTGTAACTACCTTTCTTATCTGACGAGATCTGAAAGATGGACATGTTCTCACTAGCACAGCATCCACCAGTCACCACCCAGCCCTCCTCGCTGCTTCAGCTACAACGGGATCTGCAAAAATTAAAGCTCAATTAAAACTACTTTATAAGTGCACTTCATTTCCCTTCAATACATGAATACAGGTGAGCTTCAAGAAACTCTCACCAGCCTGATGACATGCCATACTTTTTTGCACTACTCACATCAGCTACTTCAATATGAATAAAAACAGTAATCTTTGTAGTTTATCCATACACATTAGCAACTAGTAAACTGGACCAAATGGAAAAACTTATGTCATTGCCAGAAATGTATGGTGCACTGCCACTTGTCATTTTATCCTTTTCTTTTAAAACCAGTACATGAGTGAGGAGTGCTCTTCAAACTTGCTCACCCACAACCCCTGTAAAATGATGCCAAACTAAATGAAACTATGTAAATTTCAAATATTCTCCTCTCAAAAAATCACTAGTCATAGTCAGTGATACACATCGCAAGTAATAACATTTTTCGTCTGATTATTCTTTAAATTCAAGAGGGAAACTTAATATCTCATTCACATAATGTTTGCATTTAGAGAAATTATACTACATCAACTTCTCATAACAATGAATAATATGCTATTGGACACACTGCATCCCTCAATGCAGCACAGTGTGCTTTATGCCATCTGCCACCAGGGCAGCATGTTATGAACCCCCAACCTCTTTCCATTTATCCCCCTTACATCAGTCCCTTTGAGGAAATGACCTACACTGCCATCAGAAAAGAGAGTGAGTCTCATGGTCCCAATGACCCTGGATCAATTTGCTCCCAGAGACCCAGTCAGGAAAAAAAAATGGGATTTGAAAGAGTACAGTAGAGATGTTGGTAGAGAGAAAATAAATACAGCACTGGCTTGTGAAAAGTTGAACAGGAAAGATTATAGAAGGGAATATATGAAAAAAAGTATACTGAAAGAAATTAAAATGACAGGTGGAGAGGAAATAACAGCTAATGGTGTTTAATGCATTTGAAGGTACAATGGCCACAGCAGCAATACAGATGGTAGAATATAAAAGGCTTGTGGATCAACAGCTGAAATTGTGAAGGCTATACAAGTGAAAAGTGAAAATAATTCAACAAATGTCCAAGAGGAAACCAAAATTTAAAAAAAAATTAATGTCTTAAAATAGGAAAGTGAAGGATTTAATTAGAAAAAGTAAAGGAAAATGTATCAAGTTCATCAATGAGAGACAATTAACAAAAAGTAAAAGATAAAAAGTTATTCTCAAAAGAAGTTAAGAGATGGAAGATAGAAGAACATATGAGTATGGAAATGGAGAGAGGAAAGAGTTCCTGTAGGTAGCAGGGAGGAAGTGGAAGGTTTATGGAAAAGCCATTTAGATTGTTTAGAATGAGGAGACACAGTAAAGGAAGCAAGAGTGTTTTGTATGATATAATCAGGTGGCAAGTGTGCATTTATGAAGAGAACTGGAAGGGAGAAAGTAGAAAAAGTTGTCAGAAATATACATGCATCAACATCTAACAGAACAAAGATAAACGATGATGGGTATTAATATCAATTCATTTAAAATCCACACCTTAAAGAATAGATTAAATAGCAATGGTCTGGATTTGAACAAAATCTAAACACCTGAAATCAAGTGTTCCTAAGCCCACTACAAACACAGCATAGTTACGCTCCAGCTATCACAGCAGTCACTCAGTTACTCTCATAGAGCAGTTCTACTCAACCAACAATTGCTCCAACACAGCCATTCTAGCAATGTACTATAGCTCAAAGGCCTGTGCTATTTTCACTAAGCCCTAACATTACCCTAACATTGGGTAAATTCCCTATACATATAACCTGGCTTTGGTGTCCAAATGCTAACATAAAACTGCCACAAAACGATTATTTGACTAAAGTGATAAAGCTGCAAACACTTATGTAATCTACCTATCTCTCTATCTCCCTGATACCCCATGGTGAAAAACTACAACAATTTCAACATAAATGGTGTGAGTGAGGCCAAGAGAAAGGACAGCTAGGCAAAAATGGAAAATGTTCATTAAGACATTAGGAAATGTACGTACACTATCATGCCAAAAAATGCACTAAACTAATTTGACAACACTACTGAGCAGAAAAAGAAACATGGGATGATGATCTGTGTGTGTGTGTGTGTGTGTGTGTGTGTGTGTGTGTGTGTGTGTGTGTGTGTGTGTGTGTGTGTGTGTGTGTGTGTGTGTGTGTGTGTGTGTGTGTGTGTGTGTGTGTGTGTATTCACCTAGTCGTATTCACCTAGTTGTAATTTTACAGGGCCTGGGTATCATACTCGTGTGGCCCCGTCTCCATATCTACACACATCCAACTTTCTTTTAAAACTATGCACACTCCTCGCTGACACCATCTCCTCACTCAAACTATTCCACACCTCCACACATCTCTGTGGGAAACTATATTTCTTCACATCCTTCAAGCATATTCCCTTGGCTATCTTTTACTATGCGATCTCGTAGTTCTATTTAAATTTTCCTCTCTCAACATCATTTGCTCATTATCCACTTCATCCAAACCGTTCAACAGTTTATAAACCTGTATTAAATCTCCTCTTTCTCTTCTTTGTTCCAAGGTAAGCAAATTCATTTCTTTTAATCTCTCCTCATAGGTCATTTCTGCCAATTCCAGAACCATTTTTGTTGCCATTCTCTGCAATCTCTCCAACTTCCTTATATGCTTCTTTTTATAAGGGGACCAAACCACCCAGCATATTCCAATCTTGGTCTAATTACCATACTAATTAATTTCTTCATCATATCTTTATCCATATAATGAAAGGCTAATCCAATATTTCTAATCAAATTATATGTTTCTCCAAACATCTTGTCAATATGAGCCTCAAACTGCCCATGGTCTTGTATTATCACTCCCAAATCCTTTTCCTTTTCCACCTTTTTCAACACTACTTCTTCACCCATCTTATATGACCCTCTTGGCCGTCTTCCACTCTTCCCCATCTCCATCACATGACTTTTGCTCAGATTAAATTCCATTTCCCACCTCTTGCTCCACTCCCAAATCTTATCCAGATCTGCCTGTAAAATTTCACAATCTTCTTCACTCTTCACACACCTACACAACTTCGCATCATCCGCAAACAAATTAATATAACTGTTTACTCCTCTGGCATGTCATTAATATATACAAGGAAAAGTATTGGTGCCAGCACTGAACCTTGTGGGACTCCACTCTCCACCACCAACCAGTCCGACTTTGCATCCCTTATTACCGTTCTCATCTCCCTCCATCTCAAGTAGTTTTCCATCCACTTTAACACTTTTCCTTTCAGTCCTCCATAAATCTCTAATTTCCATAGCAGTCTCATGTGAGGTACCTTGTCAAAAGCTTTTTTAAATCCAAATATACACAGTCCATCCATCCTCTCTCTCTTGTATTTTGTCAACCACTCTTGAATAAAAGCTCAGTAGATTTGTTACACATGACCTCCCTTTCCTAAAGCCAAATTGATGATCCGATAATAACTTATGATCCTCCAGGAACCGTATCCAATATTTCTTTATCACCCTCTCACAAATCTTACCGACCACACTTGTTAGAGACACAGGTCTATAGTTAAGAGGCTCTTCCTTACTGCCTCCCTTATAAATGGGCACCACTTCAGCTCTTTTCCACTCTACTGGTACTTCCCTGTTTCTAATGAGCACCTTATAATATCATATAATGGATCAATCAATTCTTCTCTACATTCCTTCAATAATTTGTCTGAAACTTCAATTGGTCCCATCGCTTTATCATCTTTAAGTTCCTACAACATTTCATATAACTCCTTTTTAGGTATCTTAATGTCATCCATGTGCACATTTCTTTCTACATTCTGAGGCTTTACAAACATTGTTTCTTTAGTAAATACTTGTTGAAACCTATTATTTAGCAATTCCACGATATTCTTAGGGTCATCTACTATCCCTTGCTCTCCTTTTAATCTTTCAATGGACTCTCTTTTTAAGTTTACCATTTATGAACCTGTAAAACAATTTTGGATGTTCCTTACTCTTGTCTACAATATCTTTTTCAAATTTTCTTTCTTCCTCCCTCCTTACCCTCACATACTCATTTCTTGCCACTCTATAATTCTCCTTATTTAGTATATTCCTGCTTTTTCCATCTTTTCCAAGCCACATCTCTCTTTTCTTTAGCCTTAACACAAGTTGCATTAAACCAATCCTTTCTTCCTTCCTCTCTCGGTTTATACTTTGGTACAAATTTCATAACTCCTTCTTTATAATATTTCATAAAAATGTCATATTTTTTTTGCACTTCTCTGATTTGTAATATCTCCTCCCAATCTAATGTTCTGAAATAATTTTTCAAATTTTCTGTGTCCATCTTTCTATAATTCAATCTACCACTCCTGTATGTCTCATCTCTCATTCACTGTGTTATTGCTATCTGCATTTCCATAACCACATGATCACTCTTCCCCAATGGACATTTATATTGTATATCCCCACATAGGTACACTTCTCGTGTTAACACCAAATCCAGTCTAGCTGGTTCATCATCTCCTCTATATCTAGTATTTTCTTTCACCCTCTGTTCCATCATATTTTCCATCATTAGATTAAGGAATCTCTCTCCCCATGCTTCCTCTCCAACACCACTTACTAGATTTTCCCAATCCACCTCCTTACAATTAAAATCTCCTACTAGTATCACCTTTCTTTTTCCAGATAATACACTTTCCAAACTCTGTAAAGTATCCTTGATCATATTGTTGTATTCCCTTAATGTCCAAGAATTTGTTTTAGGAGGTACATAGGTCACCATGATTATTAATTCTTTTCCATCACTTTCCACATTTAATTTCTTCGTCATAATCATAACTCCTCCTCCACCTTTCTTCTATCCTTTTCTATCCTATTTTGTCTTCAAACACACTATATCTTTATCAATGTTTCCTTATTCTTCATAACATTAACCAGTTCCTTAGACCTTTCATTTTTTTTGTCTTCATTCAACTGATCTTTAATTATTTCTTGATTTTTGAACAGATCCTTAATTCTCTTAGGCTTATATGTTATATTTTGTTCTTTCATCCCAAATATTAACACACTCTTCTTCTTTTCTGCTATTTCTCTTATCAATGTTTCCTTATTCTTCAACATTAACCAGTTCCTTGGACCTTTCTTTTTGTCTTTTCTGATCTTTAATTATTTCTTGTAATCCAACCATCTCAGCTTCCCTCGACTCAGTCCATTGTGTTTTCTTCAGTTCCCATTCCCTTTTAAACCTTTCACTTTGCTCACTGATCATTTCCTTAAAGTCATCTTTCTCCTTTACGACTTTCTCCATTTTCTCCTCCAACCGTCTCTTATATTTTTCAACCTCCACTCTCAAGTGTGCATTCTCATCCACCAATCGTTTTTCATTTTCCTCCAGTCTCTTAACTCTTTCCTTCAAAACCTTGCGGAATTCTCTATCCTGCTCCTCCTCACTCCTCTGAACTTTTAATTCCTTCAACTCCTCAAATTTCTTTTTTAGCATTACCAATCTTCCTTGCATTGTTGCCCCTGTTGAAGATGGACTCATATTTTGAATGGTTACTTTTGGTTTTGCTCCCTGGGCCTCATCGGAACATTTTGAATTTGGCAACTTATTTTTTATGGGTCTATCCATTTAATTTCACTCTTCCTGGGAGCGTGTGGGTGTGTGGTGGTGTGCACTGGCGGTCAGGCCTGGTAGCTTTGTGTGTGTGGTGGGATGCGTTGGCGGCTGTTTATGGCTGGCCTTTGTGTGGTTTCTGCGCTGTCGTTTGGAGTGTGGAGGTTCCAACACCTCCGATCACTCTTATGTACACGCCACCAGGCTACACTCACTTTGTACATTCGTTCACTCGCTCTGGTTGCCCTTTTGTACTAGAAACGGTTCTCACTCCAAGCACATTGTTTTTAGAGAGAGAGTGTGTGTGTGTGTGTGTGTGTGTGTGTGTGTGTGTGTGTGTGTGTGTGTGTGTGTGTGTGTGTGTGTGTGTGTGTGTGTGTGTGTGTGTGTGTGTGTGTGTGTGTGTGTGTGTGTGTGTGTGTGTGTGTGTGTGTGTGTGTGTGTGTGTGTGTATATATATTTACCTAGTTGTATTGACATAGTTGTACTGTACAGGATTTGAGTGGGGGCTCATAGTGTCCTGTCTCCATATCTTTATTTATCTAATTTTTCTTTAAAGTTATGCACACTATGTGCTGCAACAATTCCATTATCCAATGCATTCCATTTTTTCCACTGTTCTGTGTGGAAAACTGTATTTTCCAACATCCTTCACACACTGCCTCATCCTGATCTTCTTTTCATGTCCCCTTATCCTTCCATCTCCTTCCATCAACATCACCAGGTCTTCTTTGTCTATCTTTTCAATATCATTTACTATCTTATATTTTGTTGTTATGTCCCCACATTCTCTTCTATATTGTAAGGTTGGCAGTCCCATTTCCTTCATTCGTTCTTCATATGTGAGGTCCTTTAATTCCGACACCATCTTTGTAGCAATATTCTGTATCATTTCAAATTTTCTTATATCCTTTTTAGAGCTCAGAGACCATACCACTGCTGCATATTCCAGCCTTGGGCATATCATGCTTGTAATGATTTTTCATCATATCTTTATCCATGTAATGAAATGTCACTCTTATATTATAGTCCAAATATCTTGCTTATGTGTTTATCACAGCTCAGATTTTCTTGTATGGTCTTTCCAAGATCTTTTTCCTCTTTAGTCTTCATTATTTGTTCCTCTCCCATCAAATAGTTCCATACTGGTCTTCTTACTCTTTCCTAGTTCCATTATGTGGCATTTTTTGGCATTAAACTCCAATTTCCTCCAATCATATATCTTGTTTAAATCTTCCTGCAACAGCAGACAGTCCTCTCTGGTTTTGATAACTCTTAGCACTTTGCATCATCAGCAAATAAATTTATATAACTGTTTATCCCAATGTGAATGTCGTTTACATAAACTTGAAACATAATGGGAGCTAACACTGACCCTTGTGGCACTCCGCTAGTTAATTTACTCCAAGATGAGTATGTATCTCTGATCACAGTTCTCATTTCCGTATCTTTCAAATAATCTCTTGTCCATTCGAGCAAGGTTCCACGCTGTCCTCCTATGTTCTCTAGTTTCCAAAGAAGTCTTCCATGTGGGACTTTATCAAAAGCCTTTTTAATGTCCAGGTATACTGTGTCTACCCATCCATCTCTGTTTTCAAGTCCTGCAATAACTCTCGAGTAGAAGCTAATAAGTTTGATACACATCCCTGTCTTGAGCCCAAATTGTCTGTTCGATATGACTTGCTCCTCTTCTAGAAACTTAACCCACTTTTCTTTGATAATTATTTCACTTAATTTCCCTATGATACTTGCAAGTGACACTGGTCTGTAGTTTAGTGGTTCAGCTGCCTTTCCTCCTTTAAATATCAGTATTACACTGACTTGCTTCCACTCTAGTGGATTTTCCCTTCATTTACTGAACTTTTAATTATTTCCTAAATTGGATCCAGTAATTGTTCTTTACATTCTTTTAACACCCAGCCTGATACACCATCTGGCCCCATTGCTTTCCTAACTTCCAACTTGTCCAGTAATCTTCCAATATCCTCTTTGTGCAATGCAATCTCCAGTAATTCTTGGCAATCCAATGTCCTATTAGGTTCTGCGAAATCATCTTCTGCAGTGAATACTGTTTTGAAGCCCTCATTCATTATTTCACACATTTCCTTTTCTGTTTGTTATGCCTTCCCTTCCTTAATTACTTTTTTCAATTGTTTCCTTATTCTTTGTTTTGCCGTTTATAAACTTGTAGAAAAGTTTGGGTTCATCTTTCCTTTTCCATTACATCTTTCTCAAAATTTCTTTCTTCTTCTCTCCTTACTCTAATACATTCATTTCTAGCATCTTTGTACTGCCAACTGTTATAGTCATTTCCCTGCTTTAAGAGTTTCTTCCATGCTTTATCTTTTGTCTTTTTTTGGTTGTATGCATCTACCATTGTACCAAGCATGTATTTTTTTTCTGGACTCTATAAACAGGAACAAACTTTATACTCCTTCATTGTATTTCTGTAAGAATATATCATATTTCTCTTGTACAGTCTTTCTGCATATAATATTACTCCACTCAATATCAGCAAAATAACTCCTTAATTTTTCAAAATCTGCTTTTGCATAATTTAATCTCTCTCCTTTATAATCTTCTCTGTAACTTATCTCATCTTCCTCCTGCATTTGCATCTCTAATGTCACATGATCACTTTTCCCCATTGGACTAAGGTATTGTATGATTGGAGGAGATTCTGGTTTTTTTGTGAAAACTAAGTCAAGCAACAACGGTTCTTCTTACCCCCTGTACATTGTTGACTCCTCCACCCACTGGTCCATTGTATTCACCATAGTCAACTGTAACACTTTCTCGCTCCACTGCCCAACATTATTCATTACCTCCATCTCTCTCCAGTTTATTTTTTTACTGTTAAAGTCTCCAACTGAGAGTATTTTTCTATCTCTTCTTATCATGTTATCTAGGCACTTTATCGTCTCTCTCTGCATATCTTTATGTTCTTTTGTTCCCCATGTATTAGTCTTTGGTGGAACATATGTAACTATAATTTTTCTTCTCTTCAAATCTTCTGTTCTGATTGTTACTCCCATTACTTCCACTTTGTCCTCACTATATTGCACATCCTCCATACATATACTATCACGAACCATTATTAGCACTCCTCCTCCCCCTTTATCCTTCCTGTCCCTCCTCCAGGTATTATACCCATCCTCTTTAAAGTCAACATGGATTTCTTTTTTCAGTTTTGTTTCAACGATGCACATTACATCCAGCTTTTTCTCTTTCAAATAATCCCAAACTTCCAATATACTTGATAACGACCCATCTATGTTAGTATAAGTTTCTCTTAATTTATTGCCTCCATAACCTCCTCTTTTTTCCTTAGGTACCACTTCTTTAGTCTCATATCCTGAACCCTCCAATAAAAATTCTTCTTCTCTATTTCTGTCCTTCTCTCATTTTTTTTCCTTAGCTTTTCTTAACACTTTTTCCTTTTCCCTTTCCTCTAAGTTCTTATCTCTTTTTATCTATATTTCCTTGTGATCTACATCATCGGCCAGCTTCTCTTTTCTAGCCATAATTTCCTCTACAGCCACTTGAGATGTCATTTTCACCTTCATTAGTCTCCTACCCCTTCACTATATCTTCCCAGCCTAATCACTTCCTCCACCTCCTCGTCAATTTCTTGTGTGTGTGTATGTGTGCGTGTGTTAACCATGGTCAACTGTTGGTCACCCAGTCAACCATTTGCTTATAGAATGAGTACAGAGCTCATACTGACTGATCTTTAGGTAGGAATGAAACCACAACACACCAAGAGAGTGAGGTTACAATCCGCAGGTTTGATGTTTGATGTATCTTCACTTGCATCTGCACAGTATTGTGGTTAACACAAGACAGAATAAGGAAGAAGTAAGAACTAAAGATGACAGAAAAGTACAAAGAACAAATGGAGAAATAATGTGAAATTGGCAGAAAACAAGACAATTACCCACTGGAAGATGAATCACACCAGATGTCAAGAACAAGGGAACCCTGGAGAAGAAATCACACAACAAACATGTGCACAATTCACAAGAAAGAGATAATAAACAAGAAGTATATTGAGGACAATGTGGAGAAAGTGATCAGAAAAAAAAAGTTAGAAAAGTTGGCCAAGAAGCAATTGAGGCACAAGGAGAAAGAAAGATTAGCCTACAAGAAAACAGTTTATATATGAATAGTGAGACAGGAAAATTTGAGTATCAGACAGAGAGGCAGAGTTTCCAGAGGGCATGACCAGGGCAAAGGCAAGATGAATGAAACAGTTTAAGCAAGTATAATGCAGTCTAGAAATCAAGTACATATTCTATGAAAACAAGGAAAATGAATAATTATTGTAGGACATGTACATACATGTTGCTTTGTTTTGTGTGGTAAAGATTTGTATGATATACAAAGATCAACTTATGCAAATTGATGTAATGCTAACATCATGTGTTACTTTAAGTGAACATTACCAAATTACATCAATCAAATATAAATTTATGAACTTGATATTGTAGGTTTCATGTTTGACAATCAATACTACATTAATTACTGAATAATTGATGTTTCAAGAGAGATGCATAGTGATATCAAATAACTTTGAACAAATTTAAGATATATGAGGATAACATTTTTTATGGTGATTCACAAGAAATGTAAATAGCATTGATTGAATGAAATTTGAAAGTGCAGTTTAGAATTAATGTCATCTATGATCCATGCAACACCTCAGTCGTGCCATTATTATTACATAGCAGAAAGTCTCATGCTTCCAATTTTGAGCATTGTTTACAGTTACTATGTCTGTTTGGACAATGGTACTGGTAAGTAATGGAATGACCTATTCAGGCATCTTTAGAGCTTTGGGAATCATGAGAATACTAGAAAAAAATTGTGAGATGTCTGAAGACACCCAAGAACACAACACTGTATTGCTTTACACTCTTGTGAGGAAAACTGATTTGATATATAAGTGATGCGTATAAAAATATGAGATACAGTAACAATACCTGATACATACTTACTTTTGTACCACAAGTGTTGGTTTTCACACTCCATGATGTACTAAGCATCTTTACTGATGGTTATGTCAAGTAGAGCTCCTAGTTCTTCATCATCAATATCTTGAAGCATTGCAAACTCCTCATCACTGTCCTCCTCCTCTGGATCATGATCAATGTCATTCACCTGAGAAAAGAAAGAAAACATTTTCACCATAAAAACAAATCTGTAAATCTTTGCACTGAGTTGTATGTTAACTGCCACACAAAGCATCTCAATGCTTCCACCTGTCCAGCAATCAAACACTCTTTAGTCTAATTTCCATTCCCTTTTAAAATACCATATATTTCAGCATATAAGATGACACTGAATCACTTTAAAAAGACAAGACGGATTCCCAATACATCAGACAGAAAAGAGCTACCTCAAAATTTTATGCAAAATACCATTGCAAATAAACAACTTTATATTATGACTTTTGGGAAAGTTTAACAGTAAAACAGAAACCCATTTTGAGAAAATGCACAGAAACAAATTCCCATTAAAAATGTGTGAACAAAATCTGATGTACTAGAATACTCTGCTGGCAAAGTTTACAAATGGACAAAGTAGGAGGATGTGCAAATATTCCTTGGTTTTTACAACACTGAAGAAGCTAAAGAACCCTTCAAGGCATCAAATCCAAGCTAAGCAGCAAAGGAAAAAAAAGGAAATTAATCTCTCCTGCTTGCAATGTTCTAGAAACAAAATACAGATAAACACTAATCAAAATTTCAAGAATGTCAGTCTGTCCAATGAAAAGAAACATGACATATATGAGAGAAATATGGCTGACAGCCTAAGACAAATAGGTAGCAGAGGCAAAGATTTGTTTACATTTAGAAAACGAATCATACAGCACATAATCTTACACCATCTTTGTCTATTCATCCTTTTCATGACAACAAAAAAAAAAAAAAAAAAAAAAAAAAAAAAAAAACACCAGGAGGAAATTTCATTAAATAAGAGGATGTATTTTTTATTGGGGGAAGCCCTGTATCAGCCATCATCATTCTTTCATCATTAACGTACCATGTGTTCTTTCTTTCTCTCTCTCTTCCCTCTCTGTTCCACATGTGTATCTTAAAAACACTCCGCTCCTTCCTCCAGTTTTCCCTAGAAACCTCACAGGTTAGATTCCTTCCTCTAGCCTGACCTTTTCTGATGGGCCAAGTTCTGCCACCTGATTGGTTCATTCTTCTTAGTTCTCATTGCCCCAAATCTGTCCATCTCAGCTCTCCCATTGGTTATCTTCTATTTTCTGTTTCTCCTATTCCGATCTCCCATTCCCACATAAATACGATCCTCATCTTTTCCTCACCCTCATTCACCCTTCGCTGCTCATTCCGATTCATTCCCTCTCTCACTCTTGTGCCAGACTCACTCTCATTCAAGTCACTCACTCTCGTTGGCATCTGAATACTCACTCAGCACTCACATTGTCATCTCATCACACAAGTCAAGTTATCTATCGTCAAGCTATGCTGTGTATCCAAAGTAATGTATCATACCAAATCCAAATCCCCACGATTCACAGTAGATGAATCTTCCACCAAATACCCACACACCTCCAGCCTTCATCTCTAAGTCCACAGCTACCTATACAAGTGGTGACCAGGAAATCAACACCAGTGTAAGTGGTAAGCAGTGGGAAATCAACTAATACAAGAGGCGGCAGCTCAACTAACATACTCAATAAAGAGCATGCATAAAAAATATATTTGTTAAGCAGACAGCCTTCCACGTCACAGCACTGCAACATTAATTTTCCATCTGAATTGTCATCTTTTAACTCCAATCCGGAGGATATAAGGAGTTTATAATATTGCCATCAGACATTATTCTTTGTTATTAAAATATATCTGAAGCCAATCACATATGAATTCAGTAGAAAATGCGCACCACAAATCGAGATACACTAGTGCTGTAAGAATATCATAAGTGGTCATTGATCCAATTAAACATATGCCAAGTAGCTATGAATAAAATTAGTAATGGTATTACAAGAAAGAGCACAGTAAGGGGCCTTCACTACCTCCACCTCTGTGCTGTCCCACAATGGATCATACATCTGCAGATCTGTCTGCGTTGTATCAACCTCCACCGTCACTTTGCCATTTCTCAGCTTTATAATGACAAATTTTCCAAATGCTGCTTTCATTGCTGAATTGATAGCAAACCTGGAATTTTGAAATTTTTTAAAAATTTTCTGCACTGTAGATTTCATCTTTTTATGTGAAAGAGGCACCAATCAAGAGCAACAAAATTATGAAAAGAAGCAGGTTGCTTTTATAACAATATATGGTGTCAAGTACACATGATATTATGGGAATAAATACAACTTCATATATGTACATATAACATGCTGGAAGTATAACATTAATCGTCTATGATATTGTTCACTGCTCAAAAACTGTGATGTGCATAATCAAGTTGTATCTTGCAAGATTTACCTTCGTGCACATGCTACAGACTGTCCTCTGCCTTGTGGGGACTGTGTGGTGCATGGTGCTTCACCCAGGCCAAGACCCTCGCTGCATAGCCCTTCCTTTGGCATTCTGACCCGTACTAAACATATGTATCGCACCGAGTCTTTTTGTTCTTCATCATCCCTTTCAAGCTGCAAAACAAAGAAAATTTATCACATGAAAACTGTTTATTCCATTTTGAGGTTAACCAGATAATGACTCAAACATATGGCGTATTAGAAGACTTTTATGATTTAGTGATAACTGATAGAATATAATGTGAATTTGAGTTAGAATAATAAATGAGAAGAAACTACATAACTTTCAATATTTGATCATTTGATCAATAGCATGGCACGTACAATGGGTAACGAAAATACTGGGGTACAGGGCTAACTTAGTATCATTTCAGATGTTCCTGGTAACAATAGTAACAGACATCCTACGGAGCAATTTTGAGACCTTGGAGGCATCCAGGCAACCCTCAAGGTCATATGGTAGTAGGAGGAAGAATTAGGAGGGTTTAGCTTGTTCTGGTATCCTGTAGGAAGAGGTTGTTTGCTGCTGCTTGAAGCACTCCCACAATATTACAATTAAGTGCAGTGCATCCATAATGATCTGACATCCTTTTACTAGTATAGAAGGCAGAGGTGGGTTGCATTTCCCACCATAGAGCATTACTATGAATGTTAAATATATCATGGTGCTTAATGATCATGCAGGACAACTATGCTAATCATGGCATCCCATATCCCACTGCTAAAGAATGAACATGACTGCAATACTAATGTTTTGGAGTGAACCTACCAAATCTTATTTTGAACACAAAGAAAAATACATAAAAAAGATAACAGCAAAGCTGAGAAAAAAAAAAAATTAATAAATAAAATAAATAAATAAAAAAAAAAAAGTGAGAGAAAACTTTCATGAAATCACTGAATGTGTTTGGAGCCAGAATGTGGACTTGTCATACTTTCACCAAGACAGATGTCATCAGGACTAAAATGACGATAGAGTATTAGGGAGCATTTGAGTAGATTTTGTGCTTCCTCTTTTCTAATATCTTTTAAATTCTACATGGTTATAATATATAATATAATAATATATAAAGCAACAAATGGTACATCTGTATCCCAGTATTTTTTGCACCCACTGTGCATGCAATGAACAAAAACTTGAAAAATTGCAAAGCTTATTACATAAACAATCTCGGAGGTCCAGCAGTTGAAGCCAAAGTAATGCATGAGTAGTTCTTGAGACTTATGAAGAGAAAGTCCATGATTTTCAAAGCCATTCAATCTATTCTTTTTCTTGAGTCTTATCCTCCTTCCACCAAATATCATCTTACCACTTTGTCGTAAGACCTCTTCAGCATCAAAAGCTGAGAAATATGCCACATAACCATACCACACATTATCCCTGAAAAGGATATTTTCTTCAAAGTAAAAGTATCATACAATCAATAACTTGTACATTTCATGTCTTATCTTTATGGTTTTCATTATTCACTTGTGCTGTTTTATAAGAAGCAATAAATATTTTCAAAAGAAACTAACTAATGATAGTTATAATCACCATACCCTTCTGCTCCACAGGCCTCTCTCCTGGCCGTCACTCGGTGAATGGGACCATACTGTGCAAACAACTTCCTTATTTCTTGCTGATAAATTGACAAGAAGAATTCAAAGGTTAATGTACTAATAATGAAAAGATTTTATTTAGTAATAAAGTCCTTATCCAGATATACAGTATCATCTGTTCCCTCACTTCACTTTCCCTTGCCATTCTTGTAGGTACGTACAGAATGGGATTGCATATTGTAAAAATAATAAAGTGAACATGATTACTGAACTTAACTGTTCCAATTTCCTGGTTCCATTTTCCTCATCGAAATCAATGTAAAATATTTCAATCCATTCCTGAGAGAACTGTATCTAATAAAGCAACTCAGTACACACCACAGACTCCCTGTAGCAAGTACCCTGTAAAAAGCACTTTTGATCACCTCTCAGCTGGAATAAACAAAGGATCATCACTGCTATAGTAACAGCATCTAACTGACAACAAAACAGCATATGCTGATAATTCCTAATGACATTCATCATGCATCACTAGCTGTCCTGATGGAGGTGAAGTACCACTGTGCTGCAATAAGCTGTTAAAGATGAACAGATGACCAAGTTCATTCCAGAGGTATATGGAGCTAGGCATCAATAATGTGTCCTTCTGGCAGAACCACCACCATCTTCTTCAACAAAAGCTGGCTATCACATTATTTTTGTAACACCAGTCACTAAGAATTCATAGCTTATGAAATGTCAATAACTAGCAATGGATAATAATAACCACTACTTTCATAGAAGACCAAAAAGCAATGCATTAAACCTATATAAGATTTTTCAAGTAAAAATCTATTTTCATCTACATACTACATATAACAATAAAATATTGCTAAACACTCATTTACACAGCAAGCGTGCGTACATGTATCACAACTTTCTGATCTGGAAATGAAAGAAAACAAAAGTTACCACCTTGATTCTCATTCACCTGAGAACTGACCCCACCTTTGTGCCTTTGCATCCACCCACAGGCAGGACACCACAAACCCAAACCTTCCTTCACCTCATGGAGGTATGAGAGGTGATATATATATATATATATATATATATATATATATATATATATATATATATATATATATATATATATATATATATATATATATATGTGAAGATTAGTTTCACTTTAAAATTCTTGTTTGTTATTACACATATTATATATATACCCATAATAATTAAGCATGTACTGCTAAATAGAAACCCAAGTAAAGCACTTTTCACTCCCTGATCAACATTCCAAAACCTAGATGCCCAGCGAAACTCAAACCATGGCTGATGCTCCTACAGTGTAACCTTCCAATACATTCTCCACACCCTAACCCTTCTTTGTGAGTAGGAAATGTTATATGTATTTATAATACTGGTGATATCACTATCAGTAAAAATTAGTACTGGTGACATCCCTTTTGGTGACATCATTATTAAATATCAGTACTGGTGACATCACTAGTAAATATTAACGCTAAAGTTTGTTGGTTTTAGTTCTGGTATCTGTCACACGTGATGCTCTCCAGAATGTCAGCCAGGTGAACACAACTCCCCACTGTGGTGCTCCAACCACAGCAGTAACCTCCCAGGAAACAGCTTAAGCTCATGGGCCCAAGCAAGACTCGATATGCCAACCTTAGCAATGCCAGGCCAGCATGTTACCACTGTAATAGTCAGAGGACTAGAGACATCACCACCAGTGACATCCTTATCAGTAAATAGCAATCAAACAATAGGCCTACTTTAGGATGATAAATATTACATCAATACAATAACCAATAGTATAGAACCTAACTGTAATATCATTATACAAAATATAAGTACAAGGAATTGTATAGAAAAAAAATACAATAATCAACATACTATACATACAATAAAACAAAAAATGCCAACAGTCACTGCAAGTGTGTTAGGCAGATAAAGTGATGTCAGAAGCCAAACCTATCTCACATACCATTGTAACCAAAGAAACATAAAATCACATTATCAATCCACTCACATATGTTATGAATATATCAATGTAAAATATAATATATATGTTCACCCACATTCTACAAGGCAGCACATTAGATAAAGGAATAAAGGCACACCATGTGTCAGTCTGTCTTCATCTGGAAGCATGGCTGGAATTACATAGGAAGTCTGGAAAAAAATCACAGTAATCTTGATGCAGAAGTTCAAAATCAAATTATTACAACAAAGAATTGAGGAAGATGCTTCAGTTGTGGAAAGATAAGAGAAACCTCCCACCAAGTAAATGAGGCTAATGAAAGGAGGAAAGTCTACCTGTGGAAAGAGGGAAAAAAACATCCTATCTGTAAACAGATGCAAGGAGTTGGAATATGAGGCACAGGAGTGGTACAGGTATCACAAATCACCTCAGCTAAACAACTGCTTATCAAAAGCTTATCCAATAATGTACCACCCTTCCCGGTACAGCACATAACCTTGAAGTGACAGTATCCATAGATGCACAACACATGGTGCTGCCAATAACACAGAAGTTGCTGCAGTGTTGCACTGGAGTCCATGGCAGCTTCTATGCTCGTCCCTTCCAAGGCCTCAGTAAACAGCATGTGGTAACCACTTGGACCTGGCTCACTCAACTACTGAAAATCTGAGAAGGGATATGGAGAGAGCTTTGGATATCAGCTCTAACATCTCCATTTTACTCATCTTTAATGCAATACTCTGAGGTGGCTTTAACTTTCCCATGGCTCCATTTCTTCCTCGATGAACTAGAAGACTTCCTAGATTCTTATCTTGCCTTTATCCTCTTAAGGTAAACCTTATATTGAGCACATGAAAATGTACACACATACATAGTAAGAATCCTGTGGACAAAATGCTTCTCTAAATGAGATGCAGTACAGTCAACCCTCGCTATCGCGACTTCGGCTATCGAGTTTTATTGCTATCACGCACCCATGAAAAGCTGCTAAAATTTCATTATCGCGATCTCAGATGCCTGCTATCGCGCGCCCAGCCATGACATCACGGAATATCTGAGCACTCATTGGCCAAAACCGCCTTTTCACCGAGATCAATTCGGCTATCGCGTTTTCGGCTATGGCACGGCTATTTCGGCCCCAATTGGGCGCGATAGCCGAGGGTTAAGTGTACTTGTAATGATCAAGCTTCACTGCAGGGAGACATCTATTGTATTTAACACATATCAGAGTACAACAGTGGCAACATACTAATACAAAGACACAAGTTACACTTGATGAATGTCACTGGCTAGTGACAAAGCCTGAGAGAAAAGCCTCTGGAAAAAACACAGCTGTGAAACATGTCTGTTGAACACCACACAAGTGGGTAATTGGGGTAATGGTGACAACCTGCAACTGGACAGCCAGGAGAGGAGATGATGGGGTCAGTTTTCTTTCATTCCCAAATAATGTAGCAGTGATACAAGTGTATCTTGTGTGAATGAGCATTAAATGATAACTAATAATTATGGGTATTTGTATGTGCAATAACAAACCACATTTGAAACCAAAAATATACTTTATACAAAATGTCTTTGGATGTTAGTTGTAAAGATTCAAATAGAAAATCAAATAAATATAAACAAATAAAAGAAGTAAAAAATGTAAGGAATTATAGTGACTTACATAATGGTGTATTAAATGTAACAAAATACTAATGCAATAACCTTTAGGGGGTGGAGTTGTTGCAGGTGCAGGATCCCAGATTATGAACACTTTGAACTTCACAACATTCCCATAGACTGCAGACATATACTAGACATTAACTATATAGAAAATAAGAAGAAAACAAAATAGAGAAATGAAAATAAAAAAATAATACTATTAGAATATGAAAGAAAATAAAACATTCAGGATGGCTATCACTAATTCAGCATCAACAAGACTTGTAATGTGTTGAAATAGTGATTCTGCTGAATGACAGAGGTCACATTAGAATACTAAGACTTAACCCAACTGTTAACTGCCTCATCCTACCTTTGAAGTACCACATAAACAGCACTAGTTGATAGTGAGTGCAGCAGTACCATTGCTTAACACTTTTCCCTCCAATACCAATTGATAATTCATTTCTAGCCAATAACCACAGTATTGGTATTGTCAACACTGATAACAAAGAAACTGCAATTTGTATTTTTGTTTCTTTGTGATAAAAGTGCCAAAGACCCAAAACTTTATAATTCTCATAACTTTTGCAAACACACACACACTGCTAGCAAAACTTCAACCTAATCTGTTAAGGATAATGTACAATGATTGCACTTTACACAAGGTCTTTGAAAAAGATACAAAATGATCATGCAGCAGGTACAGTAGCACCATAAAAAGCAGCAGTGTATGTTGATGTGCAACAATTCGGGAAATTTTCAAAACACATTAACTTGTACTAAATAAGCTACCCACTTACCTCCAGGTCTTCCTGAGTACCATCCCACCAGAGGCCAGACACAGAAACCTGATGGTCCTTGTCACTGGGGATCCTGAGAGGGATCACGTCCACATCCTGATACCAAGACACCAAGCATAGCTATATTAATTCTAGTCACCATAATTGACTACCCACCTACTTGTCTACTTGCCTATCTAAATTTATGCCTATTATAGAAATCTTACAGAGCTCCTTATAACTACAATTTCTTACAGTTGACCTGAAAGAGGCTTACACCTGTGGCTCCAGATCTTCATTTCCAAATTTTGGTAACATGTGGAAGATCTTAAGTGCTTTATAGTCATAATATAACTCTTGATTTGCCAAGAATTTATCTAGTTTTGCCTCAAATTTTTTTACGAAAGTTGCTGAAACTATCCACTCAAGCAAAAAGTTCCACGTATTTACTACCCTAGTACTACATGGTTTCTATCATATCTTCCCGTGCCCTTCTGTAAGCTTATATTGGTCATTTCAGCTTCCTGAGTCTTTCTTTATAGTTGACTTATTATTTCTGGAACCATCCTCATAGCTATGTGTTGCACATTCTCTATTATACTGATGTCTTTCATGAGGTGAGGATTCCAGACTGAATTTGCATAGCTATTCTAGATGTGGTCTTATTACTGCTTTGAAAACAGCTTTAAAAACTTCAGCATCTAGTGCAACATAAATTCTCCCTATCAACCCAACTACTTTATTGGCTTTATTTGCTTTTCATACCTGATGGTTAGCACAACATAATTTGTCACTGATAATAATCTCCATCTCTTTCCCAGAGTCCACCTTATTTATTTATTTTTTCCCATTTGATAGCCTTGATCTTCGATGGATGTTTTCCCAATTCATATGTATTTGCATTTATCAGCGAAAATTTAATAACCATTTTTTGCTCCAAGAATACATATCTTCTAAATCTTGCTGCAGCTTCTGACAGTCCCATTGCTCTTTGTTAGGCCTAAAGATTTTGGTATCATCTGCATACATGTAAATTTCACTGTCATTTGTTATAATATCTGGGAGATCATTTATAAAAAGAACAAACAGCAAAAGCCCAAGAACAGACCCCTGTGGCACTCCACTTGTCACTGGCTTCCATCTTGATTTTTCTCCCTTCACCACCACTCTTTGATGTCTTTGTGTTAAAAACGCTGCAATCCATTCTCGGAATTTCTTTCCAATACCATAACTATTTATTTTTACTTATTTAAAAGCCTTCTAAGTACAACTCTATCAAAAGACTTTATGAAGTTAGAGTATATCACTTCTGCTTCATCCCCCTCATCAATAACATCAGTCCATTTATCAAGAACTTATATAAGCTGGAACACCGTTGACCATCCTGGGATAAAACCATTTTCTTTTTCACTAAATGAATTATATATCCTCATGTGTGTCATTATCTCATCCCTTATTATGGTCTCAAAGATCTCAAATATAACAGTCGTTAGGTTGACTGGCTGGTAAATCTTACCAATAGCACCTCCTTAAGTATTTTTAAATATCCCCTTCCTCCTCAGCAAGCTTGGAGGCATGTGGGGAATCTTTTGCTTTTTTTTGGGGGGGGGAGAGAAAAATTTTGCAGAATTTGTCCCCCCAAAAAAGTCTACAGGCCCGCCCCCATAGGATCTTTACCCTAACCTAACCAAACCTAACCTAAACATTTTCTAGAAAGGGGTGGCTGCACCCCCCTGAGACCCACCCCCTACACTAGCTGTGGGTTGTGCTCCCCAGATTCCCCCCTAGGGTCTTTGCCCTAACCTAACCAAACCTAACCTAAGCATCTTCAAGCAGGAGGGCCTACATACCCCCTACGCCCCCTAGGATTTTTACCCTAAGCTAAATATCTTCTCCCCAGACCCATCCAAGGACTCCAACGTCACGTTGTACTATGTCACAGTGGCCACATGGTCACCAACACTCGAACACACACATAACTCGCCTTGCTTGTGAACGACGTAACAGGCTTCCTAATTTTGGAAATAATTTTTGAGAGGCACCTACCAAACTTTGAGAACCTGTGTAGGGCACACTAAGGCCGACCACCAAATAAAACACCAAAAAAATGTGTTGGGCATAAACTTCTTCATCACTTAATGTTAGTAATTTACTGCTTCGTTAGGAGATGCTTTTAATAAGATTCAACAAAACCTATCAGAATACAATCCATAATATATATCATGAAAAGGAAAAAAAATATAGCAACAAAAAGGTTATGACATATGGTAAAATCTACTTTTAGGAACTTGTTGATTACGTTAGATGGAGGCATTGTAACGAATTGATTTAAATAGACAGTTAACACAACTTTGGGCATTTCAGACAATTCATATCAAGATAATAATTGTTCACATTCACATACTACATACTTCTGGCCAGTGACTCACAGGCTGTCAATGCCTAATTACCTCACCAACTTAACTTCATCACTGAATTCATACATGGTGTCTCGCAGCAATAATAGGTAAGCGTGAGAAAGTTAACGGTTAAAAAGAAAAAAAATTAGTAATAAAAATCATATCATCTTTCATTAGTATCAAGTCACATCACGGAACAGGATAACCAGCTGGCATATTTACCATTCTGCAGGATCTTCTTAGGTGGTCTAATACAATCATAGTCAAGTTCCAGGTTCCTTTTACATCAGTCTTGTTTTATTGTCTTAATACATTGCAATCTTGTTTCTGCGCATTACTATGGGTAAATAAAGTTCTGACAGTCGTTCACCTGCCCCTTCTCTCCAGCAACACACTCCTAGAGATTTGAAGGACTAGGAAGCAGCTCTCAGGTGACGTTTGTTTACTATCGCGGCTGTAGCGCCAAATCATGTTCCCTGTAAAATCGTGTACAACCTTGACCCCTAATGAGCAAGCGCCAGTCAGGGAAAAATATCGTACCCCGCTGATTGAATGGTTGTCTCTCTCTCTCTCTCTCTCTCATGTTTACAACCGTTTTCTCTGGTGATGCCCTTTCTCTTCATATGAAACGGAAACAAAAATAAAAGCATCTTCCCCCCTCCCAAGCTCTCTTTCTGTCTCATTCGTATTATCTCCCTCTCTTATTCCCTCTCTTTTATTTTCTCCACCTCTTATTCCCTCTCTTTTATTCTCTTCCTCTTTTATTCTCTCTCTCTCTCTCTCTCTCTCTCTCTCTCTCTCTCTCTCTCTCTCTCTCTCTCTTATTATTATTATTATTATTATTATTATTATTAGTAGTAGTAGTAGTAGTAGTAGTAGTAGTAGTAGTAGTAGCAGCAGCAGCAGCAGCAACAGCAGCAGTAATAACCTCTCTGTGGTGGGACTCGGGGGTCACGTCAGAGGAATCCCACCACTTTCCTACCCGTCGTGAAGGGTGACTCCGAGAGGCAGTGAGGGGACTGGCACCCCCCGCTTCTGTATTTTTACCCCCACAATGATACAGGCGGGAGGGGAGTGGCGACCGGCACTCATGAGCACGCATATCTTGCCCGGCTTCTTTAAATGAATATCTCAGTCCGATATGCAGGTATGTTATTATTATTATTGTTTCTAATCTTATTATCATCATATTTGCAAAGGTAGAACAAAAGAACATAATGTAAGCTGTGTTCTCCTATCATCCTCATAAATCTATGGTTCTAAAATTTCCTAATTTCTTAGCATTAACAACCTGATGTACGTACAAAGATCAATGATATGATTTTTAAACTATCCACTAAATTGGTCTGGGTTTCTCCACTCAAAATATGAAATAAAAACACAAATTTCTTTAAAGAATGAATGGACAAAGAAAAACGTGGTGAATAAAGGCGACCTATTCAACTTCAACATTGATGCTTTCTCCATTGCACATCACGCCTTTCATCACAGGTCCCGTCATTCACTCATTCACTTCATACACCCTCAGTTGGTTTCTGCATTTGATGCATACGGGCCACATTCATCATTCCCATCTCCACCCCTTGTTGAACTCACTCATCCACTCATTCACTCACGCACACAAACGTTCTTTTCACCATCAAGCAACTTTTCTACATTCAGCCAAAGAATCACCACGGTACATTTTTTTTTTTTCTTTTTAATTCACGTGATTTAGGAAAAGGGGAACCAAGGCAGTCGTTTGCACGTGGAGGCGAGGCTGAACCAGCTGGGCGAGGGTGGGGTGGACACGGTGAGGTTGTCCCGCACCCGCTCAGCTGGTTGCTGCTGGAGGAGGCGCACCATGGCCTCCTTCACCTTCCGGGGAGGAGCCGAGGAGGGCACCAAGCCCCTCGTGTCGGATAAGGTGGCCAGCCTGAAGGTGGGGAGGTTGGCCACCAAAGATCCGGAGACACCCATCAGGGTCGAATACCTGGCAGGAAACGAGACTGTCTTCTGCCAGGAAATGACCCTGAAGGACCTCCTGGCCGGATTAAGGAGGACGAGCAGGGCGGCGGGGCGCCACGCCGTCCTGGTCCTCTGTCTGGTCAGGGGCCAGGATGTCCGCGGGGGGCAAGGAAAGGGCTGCCCAATACTCTTTTGCAATGGCAAGAGAGTGGGCAGCCCAGAGTTCCCCCAGAAGGACCAAGCCGTGCCTGTCCCAAAGGCGGGGAAGGAGGCTGGCCCCATCTCGGAGGCTGGGCAGGTGGGGGCCAACCCGGAACGGAAAGCCGGCCCCGCCGAGGCTGGTCAGGTGGAGACCAGCCTGGCGAGGCCGTCCAGGTGAGGGCCAGCCCGGGGCAGGAGGCCGACCCCACCGAGGCTGGGCAGATGGGGTCCAGCCCGGGGTCGGACGGCCTGGGCCTGTGGATCTCGGCTCCCACCTCGGAAGAGAGGCAGGAGGAGGAGCAGGCAGGGGGGCGCCGTAAACCCCGCTGAAGCAGGGCTCGTTCACCGCAGAGTGGGGAACCGCCGCATCGGGAACCCTGTGGGTCAGGGAAGGCTAGCCAGAGGAGGGTCGGGGCTGGAGGCAGGCTGTCCCTTGGTCTGTTGGACAGCCTACTCTCCATTGGGCAAACCGTGACCTTGATCACCCTGGCGTACTCCACCCTGCAGGAGTACTTCCCTGACTGAGCGGAGCAGCCTGCCCCACATGGCTGCCTTGTGGGAGAGAGGGAAGGGTTAGGTGGAAGGGGGAGGGGTGAAGGAAGGCAGTCGGGAGGGGGAGGGAGAGCTGCCTTGGGAGGGGGGAAGGGAGGGGTAGCCTAGGCTAAGCCAAGAGGCTGTCCCACGGAAGGGTAGGGAGGGAGGGACAGCCCAGGCCAGGCCAAAAGGCTGCCCCGCGGGAGGGAGGAGGAGGGGTGGCCCAGGCCAGGCCAAAAGGCTGCCCCGCGGGAGAGAAGGAGGGAGGGGCGGCCCGGGCTAGGCCAAAAAGCTGCCCCGCGGGAGAGGAGGAGGGAGGGGCGGCCCAGGCCAGGCCAAAAGGCTGCCCCGCGGGAGAAGAGGAGAGAGGGGCGGCCCAGGCCAGGTCAAAAGGCTGTCCCGTGGGAGGAAGGAGGGAGGGGCGGCCCTGGCTAGGCCAAAAGCTGCCCCGCGGGAGGAAGGAGGGAGGGGAGACCCAGGCCAGGCCAAAAAGCTGCCCCGCGGGAGGATTTAATTTGATCGCAATCGTCATCGTCAACAGAGGAAGACATACATCTTGTTGAGAAGTTGTTTGCTTACATTCACATCCCGCCAACCAGCTGATATTTCCCAGTCGCTGTGTGTTCTGATTAGAGGGGCTCATTCGATACACTTCTAGCGACTTACAATTTCAGTCGCATGTTGACACGTGTGAAACCGCCTTAAGTTTGTGAGTTTGCCCTCTGTTTTGTGCCCAGACAGGCCCACCTAGTGAAATGTTTTCAATCGTTCAGTGGTCACTTGCCACAAATGGCTATAGACCAGTGCCATATTACCACGTACTACCTGTGTTGTGATCCAGCCTGTTACACAACAAAAAATGGCCATGTTTTTATTTCGATGCGTAGCTTCAACAAATAGAGTAAAACTTTCCAAAAGCTTTTGTATAATTTTGGGAAATAATGTACAAAATAGTGTAATTAGTTAAGTTAATGATATGTAGATAAATTCGTAAATATATCATTAATAGACAAGATGATATAGATATGCATGAGAAAATGTATATATTCCTCTACTTATTATCAGTTAACAATGGTATATTGTTAGAAATACACGTATATCAAGAACAGAGACAATAGAAATAGAGAAAGAATGATATATTTTAGATTGCCTTCCATGTAGTAGCTACATCGTTTCTTTCTTTTCAAAACGGGAGATGAAAACACTCGCTGTAAAACTAGATATTACTTAATAATCCGCCAAATAACCATAGTTTGACACGACGACACGATAACAGAAAGAAAGATGTCACAATAACCAACAAAACGATCTATGAAACTACTACATGTCTAGTGTCTCATTAATAATAGATGAAGAAACAGATAGTTATCGTAGACATTTATGTTAGACACGTACTGCCATCACAAACATTAGGCCAAGGTAAAATGAATATGACTCTCGTATTCATTTTTACCTTGCTTTAGGCTTCAGCTACGTAGTGATCGTAGTGATTGTGCATTGTGGTGGTAGTGGTGCACATAGTGGTTGGTGTGCTTAATGTTACTGTTGCTTAGTCGATCTTGATACACACTCCAAACACATCCACAGTCCACGGCACACAAAGACATGCATTCTCACAAACATAGTCTGATATACCCAAACACTTGATCGTAAACACATCCAAACACGCCCAATCATAGCCAGGACATGCCTACACACACACACACACACACACACACACACACTACCTACCTATCTACACACACAAACAAAAAAAAACAAAGTGAAGTATTGCTATATTCCCAGCAAATTTTAGCTGCACCAAGTCTCAAGACAAAGGCGAACCAGTACTGCAAGCCAAGTCAGCAACACTTGCTTTCATCACAACCCTATTCGTTGCCTCACGTTCATCTATATAGGTATTTTTAAGGTCATTCACTTGTTTTTTTTTTATGTTTCCTTCACATATGATAGTGAAAACAGTTCAAATATTGAATAGATGGTAGGTACAAAGAGCAGTGATTTTGCCGCCCACCCCTCTCCCCGGCCCTTGAGTTTTCTAAAAGTTTTGATGTATTTCTAGGCTCAGGCGTGTGGGTGGAAGCAATGGAAGGAAGAACAAAGGAGAAACAAATCAGGCGGAAGAAGAAAAAAAGGGAAAGAGAAGTGGAGGAAAAGAAAGAGTCAAGCCACAATATTTAGCTAAGTCTCCCTTGTAATATTGCCGTTCTTTGTAATGCATTTTGGTGGTTTTTGAGGTAAATTTGGGGTATTTTAAGTGTGTCTGATGGTGTTACAGAGTGTTTTCGGTATTATAAATGTGTTTTTGGATGTATTTTCAGTTTGTTTTGGAGGTTTTTAGCTATATTTTACGTATCTTGAGTGTGGTGTGGTGTGTTTTTGAGGGGATTGTATGAAGTTTAAAGTGTGTTTTGGGCTAGTAATGAGTGTTTAAGTAGATTAGGTGTGTGAGGACTGCTTTGGATATGCTTGGGTGTGTATGGAATTGGTTTTTGGTGTATATTGGGTGTTTCTAGTGAATTATGTATGTGCTTGGAGGCATTTTGAGGTGTTGCATGATGTTTTGCGTACGTTTTTGGATACTTTTGAGTGTTGTAAGTGATCTGGGTATGTGTGAGTGCTTTTGTTGCATACTAGCTTGGCGTTTTTAGTGAGTTTTATGTGTGTTCATAGGTATTTTGAGGTGTTGCATGGTGTTTTGAATGTGCTTTAGCTTTGAATGCTCTAAGTAAATTTTGTTGTGTATTGTGGTGTGGGGATGGTATTGGTGTATATTGTGTTTCGGGTGAATTCTAAATGTGTTTGTTTGTATTTTGAGGTGTTGCATGTTTTTTTTTTTTTTTTTTTTGAGTGTATCTGAGACTAGTTTTAAGAGTTTTAAGTGTTTTGCGTATGGTTGGGACTATGTATGGATATTCTGAATGTGATATTATTATGAAAGATTTATTGTATATAAGCGTATAAATGCACAAATATATAGATACATACATTGATATTTGCTTAGAAAGATTGGAGACACAATAAACGCCAGTATAGTTTAATTAAGCGTGCATCCCTTCCCTCCAAGCTGCTTCGTCTGCCTGTCACCCTTACTGACAGACCCAGACAAAAACCAAACCCAAAACACACATAGAAGTGTCGATATCCAGGCTACAGTTCAGACATTCAATGAACTCAAACGCCTTCCCCTCTCACTACGACAAGTTTCCAAAGCCACAGAGACAACTAGCTGGGTTTTCAAGACCGTGTTTCTGCTTAAAGGCGGGTTCACACGCGCCAATTTGCGACGACTGAAATTGCAAGTCGGTACAGGGCCTAGCGACTGTAGAAGCTAATCGCAAAACACGACCAGCATGTTGGTCTTGTTCAGTCGATTTGCGACTTTATTTACGTTATGATGTGGCCCCCAGGTGTAGAGATGTTAGAATTGGTGAGGGAAAATAACACATCTAGGGCCCCACAAATTAATTATACAGTAAAAAAAAAGCTTACGCAAATCGTTGTTCGACGAAATAGCTGCCACTCTCCAAAACGGTTTCCCTCAACGCAGGGTGTTATTAACGTGAGGATTGAAGACTTGTCAGGATTTAATTTGATCGCAATTGTGCATAGTCTTAAGATTAGAGTGTGGTAGACACTCCTTTCTTTTCTTCTACTTAGCCAGGACCGTATCCACAGACATTTTCTTTTCTGTTGTCACTGGTTGTGCTATCAGAGGGTGAACCCTGTCTTAGCACTTATGACAATGTCAAACCGTTAAAGCCTTATAGATAGATATATGTCATAGATGGACTTGTATCTGAAATATATCATTTTGTCTCCCTATGACCACGTCAGCTATGGTGGTTTGTATAATACGGCCGTCCCTAGGTACATACCTAATCACTGCTAGGTGAACAGCGACCACAGACATGAATAGAAGCATTGCACAAAGACTGATCCGGTGATGGAAACCAGACTCTCCCGAATGTGAGTCGGGCGTGCGATCACTGCACCACCAGATGTGTGTGTGTGTGTGTGTGTGTGTGTGTGTGTGTGTGTGTGTGTGTGTGTGTGTGTGTGTGTGTGTGTGTGTGTGTGTGTGTTGGGTTTGGAGGATAAAAGTGTGGAGTGTTTTTTGAGTGTTTTGGGATTTATTTTCAGTGTTTTAAGTGTTTTGGGTAAGTTTGTGTCCTTTATTCGCTTATTTTAGATATTTTTGTGTGTTTCGAGTGCGTTTTAAGTTAATCAATGAGTGTTTTGGGTAAGTTTGGGTGTGATTTTTGGTGAGGGTGGGTGTATTTGGGGTGAGTTTCAGTTAATTTTGCGTGTATTTCTCGTGTTTTGAAAGTGCTTTGAGTTTTTACGCTTATTTTTGGTGTGTTTTAGGTATATTGTGAATGTTTTGGATAAGTTTAGGTGTTTTGAGTGAGGTTGAATATATTTTGGGAGGGTTTTCGGAGCACTGTATGTGTTTTGCGTGTGATTTGAGTGTATTACTCTTATTTTTTGGTGTTTCAGGTCTATTATGCGTGTTTTGGGTGAGATTCAATTTATTCTTCGTGTGTTTGGATACGTTTTGGATATATCAAGCCTGTTTTGAATGAGTTTGTGTGTTTTGGGTGTGTTGGGGTGTGTTCTGTGGGTATTTTTGGGTCCTGGCAACATACATCCAAGAATAACGTAACTTAAAATACCTTTACCTCACCTGACCTTACTATAACACACACAGAGTGACCTTATCAACTTTACTACACCCACAAGAGCCTGCTACATCCCAGACACTGTTCAGATAGCGGTGAAATAGCTTATGAAAGCAAACTTCACTGCTTTGTTTGATTTATTTAGGATTCAGGGTTTTGTGTTGTGTAATTTCTCATTTGGCAATCTTTACAGTCTTTATCCTGTCGATAACCTGAGGGGGAAGAGGTTACCGGCTGTAAGTTCCCAGTGAGCAAATGGCGACGACAGAGCGGCGGTGAGACGTGTGTGATGCTGGACGGCAAAACACTCGAGAAAACAAGGCTGAACATTACTGTGATGTCAGCGCCTCTCTGTAAGGAGCTGCAGGTTAATATGTAGGTAAGGTAGGAGTGAGTTTATAGGCTGTAAATAGATATACATGTGTTCTTAAGTCTTTTTTCCGTTGGACGAGTTTTGATTTTTTTTTTTTTTTTAGTTGTTCCTAGGAGTCTCGAGTTATTTTTTTTTTTAATAGGGGGCTTGCGGATGTTACTGGTGTATTGAGTATACAAGCTTATATTTATAATGCTAAGAAGCTTACATCTACAATGCACAGAATTTTGTAGATAATGTGTGTGTGTGTGTGTGTGTGTGTGTGTGTGTGTGTGTGTGTGTGTGTGTGTGTGTGTGTGTGTGTGTGTGTGTGTGTGTGTGTGTGTGTGTGTGTGTGTGTGTGTGTGTGTGAGAAAATGTAGAGTGTGAGAGTGTAAATGTATATAACTGTGTCTGTGTTTGTGAGTGAGTGTGAGTGTGAGTGAGATTTTAGAGCTATTTTTCCTCATCTCTGACATTATATCTGATCCATGACCTGAAATTAATAAGTGTGGAGGATTCATCATTATTACGTACACGGGAGCCACACTCGAAGAATCTCATAAAACACATTCCTTCCTGTGTGGCTTCACATATCATGCTGGAAGGGGAGAGAGCAGCGGAGAGATGTGAGAGAATGTAGGCTTTCATTCAATCAGTTAAGTGAAAGAGAGAGAGAGAGAGAGAGAGAGAGAGAGAGAGAGAGAGAGAGAGAGAGAGAGAGAGAGAGAGAGAGAGAGAGAGAGAGAGAGAGAGAGAGAGAGAGAGAGAGAGAGAGAGAGAAAAGAAGAGAGAAGAGAAGGAAAGGCATCACAAGAATTCTATAGGTAGGACGTTTTTTGACACATCCCCAATTTTGCCTAAAGGTTGATTAACATTTCAGTTTGTTTAAGAGTTTGAAAGGGTCAGAGAAGACGCAAGGGAGAAGACCCGAAAGAGGAATAGGAGAGGAAAGATGAAAGGGATGTGAGGGGAAAGATAGAGAGAAGGACTAAAAGGAGAGGAAGGAGGGAAGGACTGGAAGAAGAAAAGAAAAGAAGAAGAGGAGAGAGAAAGAGAGAGAGAGAGAGAGAGAGAGAGAGAGAGAGAGAGAGAGAGAGAGAGAGAGAGAGAGAGAGAGAGAGAGAGAAGTTTTGATTACTCCCATCACACAGTCACTTATCAAGACTGTTCAGATTAACCTAATGGAGAAACTCGTTCCAAACTCGTCCCAAACTCGGCCTCCCTCCACTCAGCAGCTGTCAGTCAAACAGGAGGAGGCTCTGAGAGTATCCAAGGCTGTTTATCTGGCGTTATCTGAAGCTATGGAGTGGAGGGAGAGTTATAATACTGTTAATGGTTAGAGAAAATGACTATGGAGAAAATACAGTTGCAGATAAAACATCTTAGCCTCAGAGAGAGAGAGAGAGAGAGAGAGAGAGAGAGTAATTTGTTAGGAATATAGAAAACGTTTGTGAGAGAAGAAAATCGAGAACGTTAAGGATAAGCTATGAGAGAGAGAGAGAGAGAGAGAGAGAGAGAGAGAGAGAGAGAGAATATACAAAGGCGCTGAACAGAAACACAGACTAAAAGAATGTAAAAAGTAAGAATAATAAAATTACGGGATTGATAGAAACTTAGGTAGAAGATGGAAGATTCCAAGGAGGTTTTATAACAAGGCGGCATGACGTCACAAAAGTGAAACCAGCGCTCTATTGGTCTGCTGCTACCCCTACCCCCCTCCACACCCAAAACATTGCCGACCGCCCATTGAAAATACATGGGGACATCCGAGGTACGCCCCTTATTTTCCTTCTTATGTTTCGAGGCTACCTTCCATATATGTGACTTTAATAGACTCACAACAGTCGTGGCATACCGTGCCACGAAGATTTAGACGGTAAATCATACATAAAAATGAGATAATACAGTGTTTTCCAGCTTTGGTGGAGTTGGGTGACAGGTGGGAAGCTATCTTTGGAGCAAATGTATGACTGAACAAGGTCATGTACAGTACACATGTGAATGTACATGGGCATGTAGATGTAAACATGTACATATACATGTGCATTTAAATGAAGGATAAATAAACTGTATATCAGGTGAAAGTTGGCCTGAAGGTTGATTTTCTTTGGTATAGCAATTACTTAACACGTCAAATACTCTCTGTGTTCACTCCAATATATTATACTTTCTTAGGATCACGCTTTTTTTTTTTCCACACCATTTGATTATCTTAGGTTTCTTCAAGACAGCTTAATGATGCTTGTCGTGATCCTCTTATCTTGGAGTAACCGATTGAAGGGAAGGCGTGATTGCATTATGTGCGGTGTGAAGGTGTGGTGTGGGTTGTGAGGATGTGGTGTGGTCCGTGAGGGTATGGTGTGGGCTGTGAGGGTGTGGCAGAGGCGGCCCTGGCTACTTTTACGTCCTGGGCGAATCCTTCATCGGACTCTCTCTGGCCCCTCAAGCCCAAACCCAAACCCACCGCCGAACCTCACCTGAGAGTGAGACTCACAGGCGAAAGCTGATACCCTGCACCCCCTACCCCTTGTCTTTTCTTTTGACACACAACCTGTATGCATGACTCAGCAGTAAGTTGACGTGATAGCAGGGGCGCCCCACCCACCACTTCTCTAACTTGACGTGAAAATTAGCGGTATTAGTGTAGAAAACTGGCGATTTTTTTGGAGGGAGGGGCGGGGGAAGGGGCGTTCGTGCGCCCCAAAAAAATTGCGCCCTGGGCGGTCGCCCACATTGCCCATAGCAAAAACCGTCCCTGGGATGTTGTGTGGGCCGTGAGGGTGTGGTGTGGGCCGTGAGGGTGTGGTGTGGGCTGTGAGGTGTGAGGATGAGGTGTGGACCGTGAGGGTTTGGTGTGTTTTGAGGGTGTGAGTTATGAAGGGGTTCTGTATAGTGGCGACTTCTGACTTTTGACTTACAATCTTCGTCTCTCATGCCTTTAGAAATCCTTATTCGGTATTGGTATCAAAGAAATGTATTATAGTTTACTCTCTCTCTCTCTCTCTCTCTCTCTCTCTCTCTCTCTCTCTCTCTCTCTCTCTCTCTCTCTCTCTCTCTCTCTCTCTCTCTCTATATATATATATATATATATATATATATATATATATATATATATCCACATAGTTTTAGATAGTTTTATCAGTTTGTTGAGTGTTTATTTCATCACTACAATAGCAAGTATTGTCTGTGCGATCCGCTTCATTCTGATTGGTTTTTTGCCGCCTCAGCATCCGTGCAGCGGTGGGCAGGCGAGGCAGGAACTGATGTTGCAATCAAGTTATCGAAAGCGCTTTCATTTCTCGTCTGTTGCATTGAATTGATGACGTAAAGTTTGGCAGACAAATCCCCATCACTATGTTCTACGTATATTATTTTCAAACTGCCTGAAGGCTTATTCCCTGGTGCCCCTCATCTCCTCGTTCTCCTACTCTCCCCTCATTCTCTCCCCGTGGCTCCCCTCCTTCTGGGGATCAAACTTCAGAATCCAGTGGGAGTCACGTCGAGCCGAGGAGATGCCGGTCGGGCGCCAGCTAATGGACAAGCCGATTAGGATTGTTGGCTGGGAGAGACCCGGAAGCCCGCCTCTCTCTGCCGCCCTCTCTCCCGTCCTGTTAGGCTGTTACACGCTGCCATCCGTCATGCGGAACGCAGCGGGGCGACGGCTGGGGAAAACAAGTGGAATCTTCAATCATAATCGCCTTAGATAATACTTCCAACTATTCTGCTTTCTGTTTGTTGCTTTGCTGTCTAGGTACAGATACATTCAAGTTGAAGTGAATTGAGTCGAAAGGTTATGGTATGAACTTGTCAAGCTATCGGCGTCTGTCTCGACCACTTACGTCTGGGTTTGTTGGATGTGACATGGGAGATGGAAAGTTTAAGGTGTTTTAATGATCCTACTGATAGTTGAGGAAGTGATCTGAAGAACAGAAGGGGGAGTAGGTTTCGAAGGTGCCTTTATGATTATAGTGGTTCTCAAACAAGGATCCTGCGCCATTGTTAGGAAAATAGTATTCATGAAAATCCTGCTCTTCGTCTCTGTGTCCTTTGAGAGTTAGGTGATTATATGACAAAGCGTTTCAAAACACGGGTTATCTTGAAGTTCATGGGAGTGAACGTGTCAGTGAAAAGGAACGTTAAAACAATGGAGGCCTCAATATACTATTCTTCCGTGTAATTTGCTTTCCTGTGTTTTCACTTGTTGATGCTTTATGTTTGAAGATCATGTGCTACGTCTTCAAAGGGAGGCTGACACATCCACTGGAACGTCAATACAGAGACGAGAAACAGAGGTGGGCGGGTAAAGCGAGTCGTCGGCCACTCACTGCGGACGTTATCATTTCTGCTCCCTTCTGTTATCCAAGGTGACGCTGTGTTATACTGACAGGACTTTGCTGGGATGAATTTAATGCAATGCAAAAAGTTGGCAAGATGAACAGTTAGTGGCCACAATTTCATCCATGGATCCACTGATTACACTAATGACGTGAGATATGTTGGGAGTCTTGGCTTCAGAACCTCACCCAGTTGGAACTTTTAACTCTCCTCACATTTTCCGCATTAAAACTTTACCAGATTGTAAGATAAACTCTCTAATTAACAACCTTTAATAGTCTTACCTAGATAAGATATGAAATTGTGTATTCTCCCAGGAAACTCAGCTTTTAAAATTCTTTCAAATAACGCGTGTTTTTGATACTCGTACACTGACCTTTATTTAATTCAAGATCCTTCAGAGGCTCATTTGTATGTGGTGTATAAGATGTGTGTCCTTAACAGCAGACGTAGCCATTCCTCGTGCTGCCTTGTCAAGATCAGCACGAAATATGAATAGTAGTACGTATTACCGTTTGTTTCTCCGTCCTAGACGGTTACTATACCCTCAGAAGGATTCCTCGGGTATCAGCGAACTGGACTCAGAAATATGCACGGAATCTGCTATCACCGCTCAAATTAATGCGTAAAACATATCATTCTGACTTGTCCTTTGTGACTGAGAATGGAAAGTCATTAGAATGCATTTACACACACACACACACACACACACACACACACACACACACACACACACACACACACACACACACACACACACACACACACACACACATGAGTACAATAAACACACTCTGTTCACCTAGCAGTGAGTAGGTACGGGATGTAAATCGAGGAGTTGTGACCTTGTTGTCCCGGTGTGTGGTGTGTGCCTGGTCTCAGGGCTATCCAAAGATCGGAAATAATGAGCTCTGAGATCGCTCCGTAGGGTAACGTCTGGCTGTCTCGTCAGAGACTGCAGCAGATCAAACAGTGAAACACACACACACACACACACACACACACACACACACACACACACACACACACACACACACACACACACACACACACACACACACACACACACACACACACACACACACACACACACACACACACACACACACACACACACACACACACACACACACACACACACACACACACACACATATGAGTACAACAAACACACATACGGTAGGTTCGTCGACGCCTGGCACAAAGGACACAGCTGGCTCGTCGGATTCATAATTAATTCTTGTTATTGCAGCCAGAACTCCCAACGACTCAATTACCACGGAATAGGTAAAGACTTACCCGCCGGCGACCAACACTCCGAGAAAACTCCGCTGAAGGAAAATAAGGAATAGATGTTGGGACGGAACGGGGAGTGAGGCAGAGTAGGAGTGGGGTAGGGAAAGAGTGTCCGGTGCATTGTGGGGCAAGGAGTGGGCAGTGTCAAGAGTCTCGGTATAAATGCCTGATTATCGCTGAAACCTGTAATTTGTTTGGTGCCTCACTGACGCCTGAGATGTGTTTGGGTTCCGTCTTGCACCGTAGTAAACGTGCGTGTGTGCTTTCCGCCGAAAAAAAAAGTTGAATTCAAGTGATTATTTTCCTCGTCACCCATTGACCTTTGTATTCCAATTCATTTAGCCTTCCTCATTCACCTAAAGTGTCAAATTTTCACGGATTCTCTTCACTAGATATGACCTGAATTGAAATCCAAGTCTAGGTTTTCATTTATTTTTTTATTTTTTCCATATGGCAGCGAAATAACGAATAAGCACGGCATAGTTTCATATACGCTCTCATTTTGCTCGTATTATCTCCTTCGTTAAACTTATCTCAGGAATATGCATCAAGTGGAACCCCCTTGGGTGGCTGTCTAATAGCATAACATTAAAAAGTTTTCAGTGTCAACATGCTGTCTGCCTTCTCCTGCTGTCTCAACCCAGCCGCCAGATGGGAAGAAGTTTGGTCACAGAGCCATAGTGGACGCTTGCGATCTCGATGTGTTGAGCTGGGTGACCTCAAGTGATATGACGCAAAACTGCAACTGTTTACATGTGCATATATGTACTTATTATTATTTATGCATGTGCATATATTTATTTTGGAAAAACATAAATTTCTAGATTAGAGAGATAACTTTTTTTCATTCCAATGTTTTACTTTTTCACACTAGCACAACAACAAATGCACGATGCTGCTAAATCAGTGTGCCATGTAATTATATAAATGTTTTAGTCTGTACTTTTACATCGTATGAAAACAAAAAAGGAAAACAAAGAAGGCAAATAGTAGATAGAAGTAGGAAAAAAATAAGGCAATTTTACCAAAGCTCAGATAGAAATAGAAAATCCAGCAAGTAACAGAAAAGATATAGGACAAATTAATTTCCCAACATGTAAAGAAGAAAAAATAGCAAGCAATAAATAGAGACATAATTTAACACTTTCACCAACACACGAAAAAAGGAAGAAAGAAACAAGCAACAAGCAAGTGAGTGAAAGAATAGATAAAATCAACCAAAGAAAGGAAGGATTTGAGGTGCACATCCTTACCTTCTCCCCTCACACCAGTCACCACCTCGTGTCGCCCAATCACACACACACACACACACACACACACACACACACACACACACACACTAAGAGCTGCTAACATCACGCCAAACTCTCCTGCCCAAGTTCGCTCGTTTTGGACTGTACCGCTTACCTGAGTTCCTGTTCTCTTCAGTCTGTCGTGCTTTTGATGGACGAGGGGAGGCGCCGGGAGTAAAGGGAGTCCCGGACAATGTTTCACCCACCACATTACCTCATTACGTCATCCACTTCATCCTCTTCATCCGCTTCTCTCCCTCTCTCATCCTTGCTCATTATAGTCATGCGGAAAAGTGTTTACAGAATTATATTTTTTGTTATTCTTGTTTTCTCGCTTTGCACTTTTTTGAAATTTACATGATTGGCAGCATTAATGAAAGCGTCTTATCTTTTTTTTATTCTTTTCCTCCTCTTTTTCTTTTCTTTTCTTTTCTTTTCTGCTTTACACTTTTTGAAATTTACGTGATTGGTAGCATTAATGAAAGCGTCTTTTATCGTTTCTTTTCTCTTCTCTTCTCTTCTCTTCTCTTCTCTTCTCTTCTCTTTCTCTCTCTCTCTCTCTCTCTCTCTCTCTCTCTCTCTCTCTCTCTCTCTCTCTCTCTCTCTCTCTCTCTCTCTCTCTCTCTCTCTCTCTCTCTCTCTCTCTCTCTCTCTCTCTCTCTCTCAATGTCTATGAAATGGAATCGTGTGTGTGTGTGTGTGTGTGTGTGTGTGTGTGTGTGTGTGTGTGTGTGTGTGTGTGTGTGTGTGTGTGTGTGTGTGTGTCTGAAAAAGAGAAATGTAATTACAATTATCTTAAAACGCATAATGCTGAATGACCACACACACACACACACACACACACAAAGAGAGCAACACCACCACCACCACCACCACCACCACCACCACCACCACCACCATCATCATCATTATCATTCCTTTATTGCGCTTTTGTGTCTAATATGATACTGTCTATTTGATTATATAATTACGCGGGCTGCATGAGCTTCCATTAGCAGTAATACACCAATATAGCCCCGGGGATTTCCTCTTAATATTCCAGCCAGCGGGGCCCGAGATGAGGCTGTCAGTAGCGAGGCGTTTTGTTTGCTTTCTATTTTAGGGTAATCGCTCCCTGCCTTGATGCTCAGAGGAAGGGGAAGGGTGTTGTTAGTGCAGTTTGTAGTGTGTAGGTGTCTTATTGGTGTGGTTTGGTTAGGTTAGGGTAGGATAAAGTTGAGTAGGTTTTATTTATTTATTTTTTTAATGTTAGGTTAAGTTGTAATAGTTTAGTTATAGTTTTTTTCCGCATTTATTTCTATGTATTGAATTTTTTTTA
>NC_059278.1:6125575-6165575 GCF_017591435.1 Portunus trituberculatus | reverse complement strand
CCTTCAGACCTTAACATCACAGTTTTGTTGCATTTTCACGTCATGATTAGTGTGCATACATCAGCGAGAATAGATGGATATATGTAGATGTGTTTTCTGTAGGGACTGAAATGTGTAGCCCAGTGTTTGTTGCAGCTTCCCTTGTTTTGTTATATTACAACGTAAACATATTTTGCATTTTTCCTGTTTTGTGAATTATTAACTTTTTAATACTATGATAATAACAAGAAACTGGAGACAAAATAAAGCAAGCATAACTGAAATGTACCTTATAAAAAGAATGATAAAAAAAAAAAATAGCTTGAGAAAACATATTAACGGAACATGAATTTAAGGGTTGTGTTGTGTTGTTTGCTGCTACGGTCCGTGTGCACTTCACTGCCCCACACCTTCCCTCTCCCTACCTGGCGAGCAGCAGATAAATACACCACTTGTATCCTCACTCACATAACTCTGAGGAATTTCCTGCTATTGTCGCAGCAGACTAGGGGGAGTGGATGGGAGGAATGAGGTGGAACGGAGTAGAGGGGAAGAAGGGTAGGAGATCATAAGAGGAGGAGGAGAAGGAGGAGGAGGGCAGAGGAAGAAAGAGGATGCATTTCACACCTTCCAATAATGGTGACGGTGGTGGATATACTGGTGGGAAATATTGCCTCATTCCTCTTCGCCTTTTGTGTGTACTACGCCTGCATCGGGAAGGAGGTGTCTCGGAGGGCGGGTGTTTGTTTCCGTGGTATTGTTGAGGGAGTGAGGCAGCATCCCGATGGTGTAGACACGCCGATTCCTCCCAGGCACGACCCAAGACACGGGCGGAAGAGTGTGTGTTGTTTGGCGGTGACTTATTGAAGAGAGAGAGAGAGAGAGAGAGAGAGAGAGAGAGAGAGAGAGAGAGAGAGAGAGAGAGAGAGAGAGAGAGAGAGAGAGAAATTACCCGACCTAAATATAAATAAGCCTAAAAAGAAAGATAATGAGGATACAATATCAACAAAAATGAAAAACAAAATCTATATACTAGAATAATAAGCAGTCTCTAATGACCTTTCCTCTAACCCTTCCCTTGTCCTCCCTCCTCATCCCTTCCTTCCCTTCCTTTCTCCTTCTTTCCCTTCCTTTCCTCTCCTCTTGCCTTCTACCCTCCCTTCGCCCTCCATTAAGGACCAATAATCAATATGGCGGGTCTCCTTCGGCGTCTTCTTCGGGTCCCCTCACGAAGGAAAGTTATTTTGGAGTCACGAAGCATTGTTAGGTTAAGTGTGTGTGTGTGTGTGTGTGTGTGTGTGTGTGTGTGTGTGTGTGTGTCTGATAGAAATGATAAGTTAGGTTTTTTTTTTATATTCGTTCATAATCCACAGAACAAAAGATAATGAGATGCACAATTTTATTCATGGCTGGTGCCTTGTCGCCGTTTTTTATGTTCTTGTTTGCTGTTATTGTTGATTATTGTTGTGCTTCCTCCTCCTCCTCTTCCTCCTCGTCCTCCTCCTGCTGGTCTTATTGCATTTGCTGCTGCTGCTGCTGTTGTTGTTGTTGTTGTTGTTGTTGTTGTTGTTGTTGTTGTTGTTGTTGTTGTTGATGTTGTTGTTGTTGTTGTTGTTGTTGTTGTTGTTGTTGTTGTTGTTGTTGTTGTTGTTGTTGTTGTTGTTGATGATGTTGTTGTTATTGTTGTTGTCGTTTTTGTCGTCGTCGTCGTCGTCGTCGTCGGCGTGACTACTACTACTACTACTACTACTACTACTACTACTACTACTACTACTCGTACTACTACTACTAACAACACCACTACCACCCTTACATTTAGGGATATTGATAATGATACCGCTACTGCATACTATTGGCATTATTAGAGGAAGTAATTATTCTCTCTCTCTCTCTCTCTCTCTCTCTCTCTCTCAAGCATACACCGCCAGGAGGCAGACACTTCATCTCTGGGAGTGATGACCGCATTATTCAGGTGAGTTCTCCTGCTAATGGACTGCAATCCACCTGCGGCGTCACCATCACTGTCGCGCGCCATCTCGTCCTCCCCCTCCCAACACTCGCCGGGAAATTTCACTCAGGCATGATAAGCAACTCTTGGGTCACGGCCGAGATTTAGTTTGGATTTTCACCGTTAGAGGTCAGGCAGGCGTGTGATTGTCAGGGTGGAGAGTGTTTGCCTGGGGATTGGAGAGGATTGTGGTCTCTGATGGGGAGTCGGATGGAGTCACTGTAGGGGATTTAAAGTTTTTGTGTCAGTCAGCTAGTTTGGGGATGTGAAAGTTTGGTCTCATCGAAATTTAGTTCCATGTATATATAGGCTTGTTAATTTATCTGTCTTTTTTTATTGCTGGATTGTGTTCTTTACTTCGTTGTTAGTGTGTGTGTGTGTGTGTGTGTGTGTGTGTGTGTGTGTGTGTGTGAAAATTTTGCCCTACTTTCATGACCTGCGTATCTTCCGCCTCAGTACCAAATGATTTTCAATTCTTTTTCCCATCACATAGAAAATATCTTTTTTTTTTTTTTCTTCCGTGTTGGTGGTGTTTCCATGACGTGTTTATGAGTGTAATTTACCTGGTGGCGGCGGGAGAACGGGGAAGGGGGTAAAAAGGGAAAAGGGAGGAAGAATGTGGAAGAGAGAAGCAAAAAGAGAAAGGAGGCACAGGACACGCAGGACACGAAAAGGAAAAAGTAAGGGAGAATGAGGAAAGACGAAGGGAGAGGAAAAGAAACAAGGGAGATGGAGAAGAAGACAGGAAAAGAGGAAGAGGAGGAAAGAATGAAAGCGGAGAAAGAGATGAGAGAAAGGAAAGGAAAATGGAAAAGATGAGTCACGTTGTCTTTATTCCTCAAATTTTCTTCCCTTTCCTTCTCTTCCATTACTCTTTCTTTCCCTTGCCTTACTTTGTTTTTTTTTCCTTATCTTGTCCATTTGCTTCCCATTCTTTCCATTCTGTTCTCTTTTGTTTCCCATCTTCCCCTTCTTTTTTCTTCCTTTCTTTCCTTTCCCTAAAAATATTTGTTAAAATGTATTTGTGTTCATATAACGATAAACTCTGCATATAATATTAATGAATGGAAATACTTGTGACTTCACTGGATTTCGGTATGCATAGTTCGAGCCCTTTATATTTTCCACAATGTTTCAATATTCGTGATATAAGAATTTTTAATAGAAGTGCATATACATGAGTACTCGTGTATTCATTGATAATTTAATTTGCAGTGTTGTTCGTGATTCTTGGGATCTCTGATTGTATGTATTTTGAAGTGTTTGTGATTTTAGTAACTTTGAAATTTATACATCTATTGAAGTGCTCGCAAGTTGAGTGACTTTTAAATAATGTTTGAATTTTCGCATGTCGAGGAGCAGGATGTGCTCGCTATAGTTGGGGTTTGTATTCCGAATCCCCACTAACATATTCTTTTCTTTTCCTGTACCGAGTCATACCCTGTCTATTGTGTTCCCTGAGGAGGAAAGGCTTTCAGAGGAGAGACTCGCGCGACTTGTGTGTAGTATTGGGAATAGAAACCTTAGCTATACCTATATCAGTCATCCTCCCACCACAGCACAGGATACACGCCACGCCACACCCGTTCGGACCTTCATTGTGGTGCCGCCTCACTGTCTCACTCTCAGTCTCGCCTGCCATCTCGCGTCTAGCGTCACGGAACACCCTGCCAAGTCCTCCAGGTGCTCTTCAGCCTTCCAGGATTCTATGACTGAAGCCCTGTGCTTCATGAAACGTCATCAGTGATAGATTGAACTCCGTGAGTGGCCTCCATCTCCTGCAAGGGTGAGGTGGTGCTGAGTGACTAAGAACACCAGACCTCTGTGTAATATTTTGTTTATTTTTTAACCAAAAACTTCTAAATATTATAAAAAGTTAAATATTTGCAAGTTTTGGTCTTTATTGTATTGAGTAGTTATAACATTGTGTTCTGTGTAAGAGTGTTGGATCTTTCTCCATTAACTAGTTCGATACTGTAGTACGACCACACACTGTGTATCTGTCAACCGATCAGTCAGTCTATCTATTCATAGAAGTGAGGCAGGCTGATCTGGCGATAATCCAGACTACCATGGGATGCAACGCCAGAGCTCCGCCACAACACACACAACACATCCACTCTGTGCCTCACACTCCGTGCCCTGCTATACACCCACGTCATAATTATATTTTAGTTGAAAGGATCTTTCCACCTGTTTGTCTGACTGTCTGGCTCTCGTATCATAAAGATGCTATCTGTATCGGTGGTGATGTCAAACCATCCTGACACACAGTGAACGATAATCCTTGTCGAAAAATAATAAAAACTAAACAACTCAATTGGCAAAACGAGGCTCCTATAAACTGTGTTTTGTAGCCAGGAACTCTTTCTTGCTCTAAAATTACACGTTTTCTGTGAGCAAGCGTTGTCCATATTACTTTACATCAGGATCTTTCATGCAACGCCATATTGAGATGGGCAGATAGGGCTGGCTAATTAGAGTGTACTTGACGTGCTTGCTTCCTTGTTTGTTTGTTGATCTGTGCATGTATCCTTCCCTGTGTGTCTGATTCCAAACACGTTCTATATATATATATATATATATATATATATATATATATATATATATATATATATATATATATATATATATATATATATATATTGATAAGGATAATGAAGGTGATGATGACGATGATGATAATAATAACAATGATAATAATAATAATAATAATAATAATAATAATAATAATGATAATAATCTCAATCAGTAAGATTTCGGAATACAGGAAGTGAATATCGGAAAAGAAGCGGTAACAAAAAAAAAAAACTTTACTAAATTGTTAACAAATTTCAGTTATAAATAAACATAGATATAAGGCATCACTCCGTAACTAGTACAGTTTGTTGATTTTAACTTGGTTTCAGTTCCTCAACTAATGAATCCCTTTCTCTCTCTCTCTCTCTCTCTCTCTCTCTCTCTCTCTCTCTCTCTCTCTCTCTCTCTCTCTCTCTTTGATAAGGTGTATAATCCATCCATCATCACCCTTCCCTCCCTCACACACCTGAGCCGCACCTTCTTTTAATGCCAGTCTGACAACCCGTGCCTTAGCGAGAGTCACCCTTGCACCCCACCCTCTAAGACCCACACTCACACACTGCGCCCTTGTTGCCCAGGCTCCGGGATCACGCCACACCTACTCCAACATACATCTGGGACACGCCATCATCAGCACACACACACACACACACACACACACACACACACACACACACACACACACATCCCATGTCTGACAGGGCACGCCAACTCAGTAATTCTAGCCATGTCACGCCACGCGTACGCCCTTATACTCATTGCCTCTCTCTCTCTCTCTCTCTCTCTCTCTCTCTCTCTCACGAAGTTCATCGAGTTTTATGGGTTCATGATACCTCCCCGCCCCTTTCCTGCACCCTCCGCCGCTCCGCCATCCTATCTCCTGCCTCCTCCACCCCTGTCCATACACTGTTTTCCTTTCCCCCTATCCCCGACACCCCGACACCCCAGCACCCAACTAGTCTTATTATTGTATATCTTACTTATTGCTGTTTGCGTGGCTGATTGGCGTTAAAAGTAAAGATAATATTGTGATGCGTGATGAATTTATACTCTCTCTCTCTCTCTCTCTCTCGTTTATTTAAACTTCATAATTACATTTAACAGTTGATTTACAGTACATCTCTCTCTCTCTCTCTCTCTCTCTCTCTCTCTCTCTCTCTCTCTCTCTCTCTCTCTCTCTCTCTCTCTCACTATGTCGCGAAAGATATGTCGACAGCAGCACCATAAAGTGTTCAGTTGAGTGGGTTCAACACTTTTATTTTACACATCAGATTGCGTGGTGCCAAAAGGTGCAGTCATTTATCAAGGCCCTGAGAGAGAGAGAGAGAGAGAGAGAGAGAGAGAGAGAGGAAGTGTCTCGAACATAAACTAGACAAACCAAAACTGGAACTTCACACATTTCTCTCTCTCTCTCTCTCTCTCTCTCTCTCTCTCTCTCTCTCTCCCTATAATCATGCTAGTGTAACCGTAGTAATAATTCTGTATTCTGGATGTTGGGGTGACTAGAGGCGTCATTACAGGGCAGCGGTGGGTGGTGGTGCTGGGTGTGGACGGGCGGCAACTGAGGGTCCGATACCATTAGGGATTATTCATCACGACCACCATCAACAGGCTATGTGAACCCTCACTTATCACTCATCCCGATACCCAACGACACCTGACACACACACACACACATACACACACACACTCTCTCTCTCTCTTCGCTGAGGCAGTAACATTCAATTCAGCAGTCTCTCTCTTCATGTGTGCCTCAGGATAGGTAAGCGCGGCGAGCAGTGCGGGAATAGAGACGATCCACCACCATCCTCTGCTTTCCAATATGCAGAATTTGCGCTTATACTTGAAACACTGCTAATATAATCACCACCCCCTCTCCTCCGTCCGCTGGTCTGTTCATCGAGTTAGAATGTTGACTGGAGCGAATAACAGGTAACGAATTCATCTATCAGCTTCACGTTCCAGCTCCTGGTGGTGTGTGGCGCAGACTTGGGGACACACATAACGTGCTTCACATATATGTCTGCCTGAAGGATCTTACCATGTTAAGCCCAGCAGACGATTATTACATGCTGTCGCTCTCACAAAGAAAGGGAGTTAAGGATGAGTTACTTGAATAGATTAGGCTTCGTATTGAACGCTCTAATAAGGCTTGTTTCAAAGGCCTTGAAGATAATCAGTCTGGTTTGCTTAAATGTTTGTTATTTTCCTCATTGACGATGTGGAAGCCTTGTTTACCACTAAAATCACAATAGTAATTCCCTTGAAAACCTTAATAGTCTATATTATAATGTATAGAAATATCCTGGAAAAGTCTGAAAGCGTCCTGAATAAGCTCCCACTATGAGGTCATTAAAGGTATACTAATATCGAACAATATGCCATGATACGAAGAACAATCAATATGCAGATTATATCAAACAAGGCCAAAAATATAAGCAGAGGGCGAGGGTTCTGCAGCAAAGGCCGTCGAAACTGTTATCAGGTCACTAATGATACGCAAAAGTGATCTGTGCATGTAGCTTCTTGATGTTCCAGTCAGAGGTTGTTTATAGTACTTAGTGGCGTCCATATATAGAAGCGCTGTGGTGGAACTTAGGTTGTGGCTGTCCTAGATTCGGCACCAAGCACACGTACCAGCACCATGGCAGGGTTTGTGTTCACTTCACTTCAGTTGATTCGTATTCATGTATAAGTATGAATGTAGTATATGGAATGAGACACCAAGGAGCGGCGGGCACATGCACAGATCAATTTCACGAATCATTAGTGACCTGCTGATAACAGTTTCGACGGTCGATCTTTGCTTCAGAACCCTCGCCCTCTGCTTATATTTTTGGCCTTGCTTCCATATTATCTGCATATTAATTGCTCTTCGTGTCATAGCATATGCTTCGATATTAATACCTCTAATGGCTTCACAGTGGGGGCATATTCAGGGTCGTGTTTTGCAGATGTTTCCAGGATATTTTTACGCATATATTGTAATATAGACTATGGAAGGCACCATTAAGATTTTCAAGGGAATTTGGTAAGTTTGGGTGGATAAATGTATAGTTGGATGGAGAGATAGATAGTTTAATAAATAGGCAGAGAGAGAGAGAGAGAGAGAGAGAGAGAGAGAGAGAGAGAGAGAGAGAGAGAGATCCGATATATATTATGTGCAGGTTTTCTATGTAAATATAACGACCTACTGTATATTCATGTGCACAGTGTTTTCTCTTTTCTCACATAATATAACGAAGATGATATAGAACCGGATCAAGAGGCCTCGTTGTATAATCTCCTAGTTATCACACAATTCCCGGAAACAAGGCTGACTCGCTTCCTGGAGAAACTACAAGTAAAAAAATAACAAACCTTGGATAATCTAGCTTGCAATGGAGGCTTTTTATAATATTCATAGTCATCAGCCGCTGGGATTCCAGGACAAAAATTTCCCCCGAACATTCTCCGCTTTTTATTACAATATTATCTCTTAAACGCTGCCTCCTGCTCGTCCTGACTTGCGCAGCGGCAGTCAAAACCAGTGTCACGGGGTGCGGGGAGGAAAGCGGCGGTGGCGTGAATTGTATAACTTTTTATTATTTTCTTAATATTTTTTTATCTATTCATTTATTTTTTTCTTTCAGACTTTGCGGCCTTGTTAAAATTTCTAGTGGTTTGTTGCTATTGTTGTTGTTATTGTTGTTGTTGTTGTTGTTGTTGTTGTTGTTGTTATTATCATCATTATCTTTACCACTGTCATCATCATTATGATTATCACCGTCATCATCATTATTTTCATCATTGTCATCACCATTATCATCTCCATCTAATGTTAGAATCACTTTTATTACTATTATTTAACATTATCTTCTCTTCCGTATCTTTGTTCTCTGCACAGATAAACTATGGACGCAAGCCCTTCTGCTAGTCTATAAAAATGTCAATTATCATGAATGAATGCTGCAATTAATCCTATTCATATTAAAGGAGATCAAATAACAACAAAAAACAAAAATAATAATCTTCACACACATGAAAAATGTTTTGATTCAATATTACGTCAGATTCACTTGCCGCTGTATAAAGAAGAAAATATGCAACTAATGCATTCAAAGCCTCGCATTCATTTCTATATAATTTCAAATATAACATACCATAATTCAATAATACGTCGGAACTAAGAAAATACCAATAATTAGATTCCATATGTTTCTCCTTTACACAACCCTGTTCTAGAGAGCATCGAAACGTGCGTAGTGGGTGAGCGGAGCAGTGTTCGTGACTCGAGTGTTTGCAATCGTCTTATATGCACGTGCTTCATCCTGCAGGGGCGGTGCGGGAGGTGATACATCTCCCTGACGTGCATGGGAGTGAGGCACGGCAAGGTGAGCCCCCCCTGAGACACCAGAGCGGAGTTATGGGCGAGGAAAACATTGGGTGTGGGACAGGCGGGCGGGAGGCGAGTGTTTACATCATGACGGACGAGGTGGAGGGTGGAGAGTGAAGGGGAGTGTGGGAGGGTGTTTGTGGGTGAAGGGGGGGGAGTCATTGGCGTCTCTTTGAGGCAGTAACCACCATGCTCGGCCGCCTGTTTACCTTATTTATACCTCACGTTATGTTCATTTTTCATTTTTACCGCGAATAATGTTGCATTAGAAGAGATGGGCGGCGCGTGTTACTTCCTCCCACCAAGCCCCACCGATGTAGTGCGAAATATTCTCACGCCTTAATATTTTCCCGGGGTTATTGATGTGTTGTGCTGAGTGCCGCTACCCGTCTGGCTTTTACCTTAAGAGCTGCAGTGCTATTTCTTTCCTGTGTTTGTGCTGGAGAATGTGGTATTGCTGGTCTGACGGAAATACGAATGAAACCTGCATTTTTGAGGCGTAGTGTGAAATGCTGGGTTTAGAATGTTATGCAGAGCTGCACGGAGCTGACGGCGTAATGCGGTGGTCTTAATGTCGTCTGATAAAGTGGTGGTCATTCAAGGAAAATACGAATTCATCCATGTTTATTTGGTGCTACGTCCTCGTAAAAGCTGTGTGTTCTGGCTGTGTTCAGGTTGCATTGCGCTACAAGATACGCGATAGCACAGCGTGTTGGTTTAATGTCATCTGATAAAGTGGTGATATTCCATGGAAACACGAGCTCAAGCTTTTTTCTCCTTGTTATTAGGGAGATGAGATGTATAATGAGGGTTTCTTAGAATATAATTGGATACCTGATAGGTGCGTGTCTTCATGTTACTGGGTACAATGCCGGTCATTAAACGGAAAGACAACCAGATTTCTCTTTATTTATTTATCTATTATTTTATTTATTGCAGAGGGTGACAAGACTGCATTAGGCTAAACAATGTGTGGAATGCCAGGTGATGTGATTTAATTAAGTAACACATGCGGAGGTTCATACATCAGTGGTGTTAACATCACGCTGCCATTCGTATATTTGAAAGATAATTTGAATAACATATTGAGGTTACGCTGCATGGAATACTTGATAGTTTAATGTGACTTAATGTTGGCAGATGCTATTCACATAATTAGCACAACTTACAAATGCACAGCTGTAATATGATGCAAATTGTGTTGTGTGTTTAGGCTTATGGAACCTCGAGATGGCATAATACTCTGCATTGTTTCAACGGATACAAGGATGCGGTGGGTATATCACTACATACGGTAAACATACATAGTTACATACACAAACACGTAACTTTTTTTATATGATTCAAATGGTGCGGTGTTTTGTACTAGTTAGCAGTTGTGTTAATAATGGTTGGCAGTAATTAGGCTGGATGACTATGGGTAAATTGTGTCTGCTGATGATAAAGTGTTGCCTTGCTCTTCATTAGGATTATACATTAACCTTCATTACACACCATTACTCTTCATCACGTCGGAATTTCATTATTAACACACACACACACACACACACACACACACACACACACACACACACACACACACACATAGTTACATAAACAACCTCATTTTTACAATTAATCGTTACACGGTGAATATATTGAGCTAAAAGTATTAAAGAATGCAAGTTAAAACATAAATATTTTTTCAAATTTTATATACTAATGTTTTAAGAGAACAGACAACAAGATCATTGAGAAAAAAAATTAGGGAAATGGTAATTAAGAATGATCTATGGGCTTTGGGGGAAGATAATGGTGTGAGTTGAGTGCTGAGAGAGAACTGGAATGAGACTGGCTCTTCCTGGCTCTTCCTGGATCTTCTTCCTTCCCAAAGCCGCTTAGGGGAAGGAGCTGCAAGTGACGGATAATGAGGAGATTCTGGGACGAAACTTCCTTATGTAAATGCGAGGATGAAAGGGTTGGCCGGGGAGTGGCGGCGCCTGGATCAGGGACGGGACGCAGTGCAGCAGATGGGAGGGCGTGGGAGTGTTTTTCAGTGCCACTTGGCCCTCCCTCATCTGTGCCAAAGAGGAGGCCAAAGAGAAGGCTGTGCTCAAGTATTTTAGTCATTTATTCAAACACTACACTCATTTACTTAAACGTTGCAGTCATTTACTTAAACATTACAGTCCTATACTCAAATACCATAGACATTTACTTAAACTGTGGTCACTTACTCAAATACTAGTCATTTAATCATTGTAGCCATTTACTTAAACATAAATAAACTTGAAAAAGTATTCAGTCGAGGAAAAGAGCAGGAGGACAAATTGCACTTTCCTTTCCCTTTTCTTTGCGGGGCTGCTGAATTTAGCGGAGAGACGTTAGTGGGAGACAGGAACGGTGGTCGTGTTTGTGAAGACTGCGAGAGGAGAGGGATGCGAGAGCTCACAGGGAAGGAGGAAAGCGGACTAAAGAAAGCCAAGACAAATAGAGGTGAACAAATAGAACTTCATTTAAAATTCACAAGACTTGTAAAAGGAGAGCATGCAGCAGTACCGTCCCTGTGTTACCGTGTCTGGAAGGAATATTAGACTTAGAGAATACGAAACCTTCACCTCCAGACATTGATCCTTCGTCCAGCTCCCCGCTAACCATCCACACTCAGCGCTGGTCACGTGACGATCTAGCAGTGTGATATGGCCAATTATCCCTCTTCCGGCGTATCAAGTGCTCGTTATGTGCCGGGTAATTGGTCATTATGATATAGATTAAGGGTGAAATGGGCACCATAAACCATCCCAACAGTCTGGCTTTCTCTCATGCTTCGTAGAATTGGCCTAATGCTATGAGTGTAATTCAAAAGACACCACTAGCAGGAAAATAAGCAATCAACAACAGTTCAGTGTAGATTTGTGTCTTCGTGGTTTTATTTCAGGAGTAGTGTCATATTAACTATTTGGCCGCTAACCCTTTGACTGAAATGGGTTGTCTTCTATGTTATTATTACGGTCGAGTACAATTTTTTTTTTCGCATAATTTTGATGTGAAGTTTTAGATAACACTACTAGCAAAAGTAGTTTAAACCCTTTTGAAAATATCTGTAGTCATTTCTATGCTCGCTAAAATTGTGCTAGGATGCGCAAATATGTCGTGTCGTAATGTCTTTCATAGCCAGAATCTAGTTATTAAAAAGCCTGCCATGTGCTGATTAGTTGAGGGGCTGTCATGAACGGCAAATAGATAAATAAACCAAGTACTACTACCATCATTACCACTACTACTACTACTACTACTACTACTACTACTACTCCCAAAGACGAACTGTTCCTTTTTGGTCTTTTGTTCCTTTCTTTTTCTTCTCTTTTTTTCCAGAGTCTAAGACCTGCTGACTTGAAGCGGAAGGATAATTCTGAGCTAGCCTTTCCACTTTCATCTGTCATCTACATCGTTTCTTCTACAATTTTTCCTGTACCTCTTTCCTCTGCACTTTCGTTTTTCATTCTCATTCTTTCTTTTATATTTCTCCCGTACTTCTTACATTCCTCCATGCTGCACAAATTCCTCTGTTCCTATATCTTTTTTACCTTTCTTCACATTTCCTCTCTTGTATGCTAGATTTTTCTTTTGTACTTATCATATACTTCTTTCCTGTTATTTGTTACATTCTCTCCTCAATATTGCATTCTTTCCCCTTATTTTCATTTTTTTTTTCGCATATTTTCTCGTATATTCTCTGCTCTTTAAGCTTTTCTCTATACCCCACAATCACTTCACTTTATCCTTCCATTCCCTCACCATACTTATCATCTTTCTGCGTTAACTCTCGGGTGTTTGCCATTTTTTCCCATAATCCTTTAAAATTTCTCATATATCTTTGTTTTAGAGTATATTGATGAATTTATTAGCATAGAAAATGGAAAACAAACCACTTATTCTTTTTCTTCTCCGTATGTCCATGCAAATTATACTTCTACAGTGCTTTAAGTATTACCTAAAGGCGACCTGTATTTTCCTTTTTCCTTTTACCCCTTCTATTCTCTCACCTTAGTTACCGTCTTTCCCCTGCACTGGAAGATTCAGGGAGGAACGTCCAGGAACTGTTTGTAGGCGCTGAGTTGACTTAGCGGTGGTGGTGGCGGTGGTGGTAGTGGTGGTGGTGGGCAATGGGTTGGATATTACGAGACTTGCCCAGTGGCGTTGCTTACTTATATCCGAGTGTGTGTTTCCTGATCCTTCCTTCCTCTTGATTCTCTCTCCGTGACTCCTCTTGACTCTCTTCACGACTCTCCTTGCAGTAATTCCTTCTTACTCTTACCGCTTCTCTTAGCTTCGCTCCTCATGCTGCTTGCCTCAACATTATGGATTTAGTTCATCTTCTTTCCACCCTGCAAGTATAACAAGAGTTTCAAGCGTTTCAAGTGTTGCATTATCATCATACTCTTTCTCTCTCTCTCTCTCTCTCTCTCTCTCTCTCTCTCTCTCTCTCTCTCTCTCTCTCTCTCTCTCTCTCTCTCTCTCTCTCTCTCTCTCTCTCTCTCTCTCTCTCTCTCTCGCATTCTAGTTGATTTTTGAGAGAGAGAGAGAGAGAGAGAGAGAGAGAGAGAGAGAGAGAGAGAGAGAGAGATTGATTACCAGTAGTGGTGTGCCCCAAAGTTTAAGTAAGTGGATGAAGTGGGTGTCAGATGCAGGGCGTCTGCATCGGACAGTGAAGGAAGAAGGTGATTTTTATAGTAACATTGATTTGCATGAACTCACTGACAGACCGCCGGGAGGAAGGAAGGAGAGAAAGAGAAAGATAAACGTATTACTTCCCTTCTATTATACTCGTCTGTGCTTCGTACTTCACTGTGATGCGGTTAATGTTATAGCTGATAGACTTGTAATGGCGCACGTGTTACTTCATGAGACAGTATTATCACGCTGAAATAAAAGACCATGCCCTTCGAGACGAACTGCTTAATTATTCTTCTCTTTTACTGTTATTGACGCACTTGTTACATCACACGAGTTGTCTTAGGCCGAAATAAAATCACTAGATCCTACGAGACTTGATCTTTTTTTTTATATCATTAACTCATTTTACCGCCTGATGAGTCTTTTGAAATTATCGTCGAAACTTGCAACGTTTTCGATTTTATTTGAGATTTCACACCCGTCAGATTTCTTTTTTTTTTTTTTTTATGTAGGAGTGGAAATTTGGCTTAAGGATATAGGAGTTAAAAAAAGGCTCTCTTAATTGTAAGTCCCCATGCATTTAACCAATAGAAAGGGATACATGTCCTGAAACCTCCCTCTTAAATGAGTACAGGTCATAGGAAGATGGAAATACAAAAGTAGATTGGGGTTCACATTGATTTACTTGAATACGCTGACAGTTTGGAAGCAAAAAAAAAAAAAAGTGGATATAAAAAAGAAAAGAAAAATAGCCCCTCCTCAGTTGTCATCGTCATTAGCTGCGCCTCTTTCAGTGTGACACGATTACAGTGTGGTTGGTCGCTACTGTAAATTCTCGAGAGTGATCTGCTTAAATTGGGTTCGTTGTGGTTTTTGCATCTTTAGGTCTCGAATGGAAGGAAAATCAAAAGCCACAGTATTTCCGGCCATCATAAGTCTCGTTTCAGGGAGTGAATATAATATAGCCGCCATCCCAGGTACCAAATCTGAACTTATTTTAGAAGGACCAATCCCGAAGCACCTCTTAGCATGACACATTACTCCGCACTATTAGTATTTTATTATGTCACGCTTTGTCACGATTTCTGCCACCTTGGAATTCGTGAACGCTCTTTGGCTATCTTGAGTTACGCCTACATAACGAGACTTTTGTTATTAATCAGTGTTCCTTAAGCCCTACTCTGTCTTGTATTTCGAAATTACGTATCTTTTCCTTCCTCGGTTTTATATAATCCTTTTCATCCTCTTTTTTTTTTATATGTAATCTTTCCCCTCCTCATTTCTATCTAATCTTTTCCATTAAAATTTTTTATCTAACCCTTCCCCTCCTCACTTTTATCTTTTTCCCTTGCTAATTTTTATCTGATCCTTTTCCCTCCTTATTTAGTATTTGACCGACCCTTCCCCTCCTCATTTTTATCTAACCCGTTTCTTTTCCTCATCTTTATAATAACCTTTAACCTAATCTAACTTAACCTAGCGCCCTTGCTAATTTTTTTGTAACCTATTTCCCTCCTTATTTTTTTTATCTAATCTTTCCTTCCTTCCTCCTGTATTTTTATCTAATCCTTTCCTTTTCTTCATGCTTATCTAACCTTGAACTTAAATTAATCTAACGCTCTTAACTGCAATAGCTTCAGTTTGTGTTTCGTTATCGCCACTCGATACAGTTTGACACATCTAAGGAAAGAATGTCCAGAGGGAAGAGCTTAGAGCAGTAGGTATATGTCAAGATAGGAATGTATCAGAGGGGAAAATGAGGGATGATGTCAGAGGGGGAACAAATCAGGAAGGAAAGAAATGTGAAGAAGGAAATGTGTTAAGAGATGTCAACTTTTTCGCTCTGATAAGTAATTATTCACAGCATCATGAACAATAAACGGAGTTTTATAAGCTTTTAAAGAAAGGTAAGGCATAAAACAAGAGTAGATTTTGCAGTTTCCAGCCAGTACAATGTTTGCAAGTGGTTATCGAACAAAAAAAAAAATGTGTGATTATGTGATTAGTGATTAAAGATAAAAAAATTGTGTTCACCGGGGAGAAAAAATGAAAGGAAACTTATTTGTAAAAATATGTCACATGGAAAAATGTCCGTGGGCAGATTTTTAAGGGAGAAATGTATCCATGCGGGGAAAAAGAAATCTCCTAGGGTGAAATTGTCACGGGGAAACATGTTAAAGAAAGAAATATGCAGAGAAAAATATGTTAGGGAATGTATAGCAGTATGCATATATCCTGCTCTCTCTCTCTCTCTCTCTCTCTCTCTCTCTCTCTCTCTCTCTCTCTCTCTCTCTCTCTCTCTCTCTCTCTCTCTCTCTCTCTCTGTGTGTGTGTGTGTTAAATGAACGTCCACACGTTATTTTCCTCCTTTCCACGTATATGTCACGGGTGTTAATTGGCCTAATGGTTACCTGAGAGCCCGCAGCGAGGCACCACTGCATGGTCTCCGCGGCAACCCCAAAAGTTAATTGGTCCCGACAGTGCCCTGGTAATAAGGCAGATAATATCCCTTCTGTAAAAGTTCTTATTATTTCCGTCTCCTCTCCACCTAACCCAGCCTCTCTCCTGTCTCTTCCCTCGTCATGTTTCTTTGCGTGTTTTCCTCCTGCACTACCTACCTGGAACTTCTTGCTTCCTTTTGTTTCCTTCTGCCTCACTGTCGCATGCTGTTGTTGCCGCCGTTGCTTCTTCCACTTCTCTTTTTCCTCTATTTCTCATTTTTCGTTTTTTTTTTTTTGCAGTTATATATTACCACTACTTGTTTCTATTCTTTCTTTTCCCTTTCATTCCTTCTGCTTTTCCTCTTATTTCCAACACCTCATTTTCTTTCTCTTCGCTCTATTTCTCTTTTCCTTTTTCCTCGCGATTGCAGTTCTTCATTGCCACTACATCCTCTTCTTTTTTTCCTTAGCTCTACTCATCCTTCTCTTCTTCTTCATCCTCTCTCCGTTTATGATTCCCCAATACTGTACATATTCCTGCATTTTTCATCTTGTCTCATTTTTTTTTTTTTTTCATCTTCACAATTTCAACTATTCCAACTAAGTATGACTTATCTCCTCCTCCTCCTCCTCCTCCTCCTCCTCCTCTTCCACGTACTAGCAGTGATTGCCGGTGTGAGCTGCTTGTCGGTCATCAAAGCGTCCCGTTGATGACAGAAGCGTTTAGATCATCTTTCCTCCTCCTCCTCCTCCTAATTTTCCTCTTCTTCCTCCTCCTCCTCCTCATTTTCCTCTTCTTCCTCCTCCTCCTCCTCATTTTCCTCTTCTTCCTCCTCCTCCTCCTCCTCCTCCTCCTCCTCCTCCTCCTCCTCCTCCTCCTCCTCCTCCTCCTCGGTGTGAGTTCGTCGTTCTTCTCTGTATCGTCGGTATCGCACACACACGTCACCGCCAAGCTGCAGCGCCGCCGGGAAGACGCCTCGTCGGGAGCAACTGACCGCAGGGGAAAGGGTACGCCAAGACAGTTTTGTATTTTCACTTATTTGTTTACACGTTGCAGTTCACTCACATGTGTTTTCTGTCTTAGTTAAAATTTTTGTCATTCTCATTTTTAATTGTTTTACTTGCAGTTTGTGATTTCCTTTTTTGTAATATATATATTTTTTTAATGTTTTTCCTTGAGTTTAATTTTGATTTCCGTATCTAGTTAATTTCTTGTTTTGTTCACGTTTGGAGTTTATGTAATGTAACTTGAACAGGAAGGATGAACAGCACTTTTGTTGGTAATCTTATATATTTTCTAATTTATTTTCTTTTATCCTTTTATTTTGTATTCTAACTCTTGTAGCATTGAAACTTTTCCTATGAGTTTGCGTAAGATTCTTTTTCCTCCTCTCTCTCTCTCTCTCTCTCTCTCTCTCTCTCTCTCTCTCTCTCTCTCTCTCTCTCTCTCTCTCTCTCTCTCTCTCTCTCTCACGCTTATTCTTTTCATTTCAGATTTGTTTCATAGCTTCTTTCAACTTCACGACATCTGCATTGAAAGTTGAAATAGTATTACGATTTCTTTACGCTTGTATCCCCACGAAGGAGTGTAATGTTGAAACTCTCTCGTGAATTTCGCAAACTACATTATATTTTTGCCCAACTCGCTCAGAAATTTCTCGTTAAAATTCCCAAAGTTAAGACTTCTCGCTGTTGTATCTGTGTGTGTATTACTGAAGCGTGACATTGTGATTATGTTCCCGGTGTTGTTTTCCTTCTTCCTTCGTCCTCATCATTTTAGTCAAGAATTTTTCACGATGAAGGAAGAACGAGTGAGGTTATTATGCCGCTTTTATTCGCCTTTATTTTCTCCTCTTGATGCTTTCGACGAGTTGATTGCGAGTGTGTTCCAAGTTTCTCTTTGCTTTTGTTGATGTTGCTTCGTTTTTTCTTCCGTGACTTCCTTCTTCCTGGTGGTGTGTTTGATTAATTATGCTGTAGTGGTGTGTTTTGTTTATATGTTTATTCGTGATTATGTTAATAGTTGGTTTTGGTTTTATTTTTCTTTGTGTTGACTTTTATGTTCATGGTGCGTTATATTTATTTATGTGTTTGTTTATTTATATATTCTTTACGATTCTGCTTTGATGTTCGATTTTCTGGATAGTAATGTGTTCTGCTAATATCACCACCACCACCACCACCACCACTATCAGTAGCAGAATCTCTGTGATGTCCTCATACACCACCACCACCATCACTACATAGAGGTCATGGATAGTTACCAGTACAGCCACCTCTTCCTGCAGCCATTAAGTTCCCGCCACGCCTTCCTTCCTATCCCTTCCGCCACCACCACCACCATTAACATTACCCGCAGCTTTATTATTCCTCACATTAGCCTCATCTTTACTGCAGCACTTTATTACCAAGGAAAGGACGACCACCACGGCTCCCTGCGGTCATATGATAAAGTACATGCTATAACATCACCCCAAAAAGAGATTACCATACGCTACAAAAAATTAAAATAAGGTAAATGACTGAAAATTGTAAGAGAAGGATACATGTTTAAGCAGGAAATGGGGTAAACGAGGGACCGACTATGTTTAGAACTACTAGAAAGGGAAATGCAATACTAAACACTGCAGCAAATAATGTCAGGAATTTGGTCGCCCGGGTCACAGAAAACGAGTGTCTTTTCGCAGGTTTAGGTGAGTGTCCCCTTGCCGGTAGTGGTGGTGGTGGTGGTGGTGATGGTGGTGGTGGTCAGGGTTCTTTTCCTTGGCTTGGTACCCTGTTTTCTTCCTTCCGCATTTCCTCTTTCTTGTTTATTTTTTTATTTTTTCCGTTTCTTCTTTGTTTCTCCCTTCTTCTAGCTGTTATAATTAGATCGTTTGAGTGTTGTTGTTACTGTTGTTGTTGTTGCTATAGTGGTGATGGTGATAGTTGTGGTGGAGGAGGACTACACCATGTCCACCATAGATAAACAATAAAGACAACGACAAAAATAAACACTAGAAAATAAGATAAAAAAAAGAATGGAAATAGAAAAAATAAACGAACATAAACATACAAATAGCTACACATTCTAATACGTCAAAGATTGCAATGTGTGTGTGGGCGAGTGGGGGCTTTGGAAGGGGGAGAGGGCGTTAAGGGGCGTTAAAAGAAGGGGAGGCGAGACGTGGCGGAGGGGAAGGTAAGGAGTAATGGTGAAAATGAAGGTGGGAAGTGGGATAGAAAATAAATGGAATGTTGGGTGGACGAAGTAAGTGAAAGGTGAAAGGCGAGAGAGAGAGAGAGAGAGAGAGAGAGAGAGAGAGAGAGAGAGAGAGAGAGAGAGAGAGAGAGAGAGAGTTTTTTATTTCCAAGACCTTACATAATTAGCATCATAAACATCAATAATATAGTCTAGTCTCCCGAGCTCTTAATGGCTTCTCAGTAGACATGTTGCGTATCACAAGAGTAATATCAACGATACACACAGAGATTTATCAGTCTAGCACACACACACAGATAGATAGATAGATAGATAGATAGATAGATAGATAGAGAGAGAGAGAGAGAGAGAGAGAGAGAGAGAGAGAGAGAGAGAGAGAGAGAGAGAGAGAGAGAGAGAGAGAGAGAGACCGATGCATACCTGTACATTTCCCATTATGCTCCAATACCTCTCACCTGTAATCCTTCTTCTCTTTCACGCAGGACAGGTAAATCCACCCTTTAATGCCCAGTAATTACTGTATACGTGGCGCGAATGGTGATCTATGTTACCTTCAAGGAATAATGTTATGCTCCACCTTTATGTAGCTTTATTTATTTATATATGTTTATTTAGTTTATTTATTGTCGTGCTTTTCTCTTTCTCTCTCTCTCTCTCTCTCTCTCTCTCTCTCTCTCTCTCTCTCTCTCTCTCTCTCTCTCTCTCTCTCTCTCTCTCTCTCTCTCTCACATTCCATATAAATCTATTCATATATATTCCTTCGTTTTTTTTTTTTTTTCATTTTTTAATATTCAGTAAAGATTCTCGGCAGCTTCACAAAATGAGAGATGAACGAAGAAAGAAAGAAAGAGAAAAAAGAAAAGAAAAGTTCGCTCATTACACCGTTCCCAAGAAAGATAATTCATAGTTGAGCATTCCGTGAAGTTGTCCAATTTAGTTTCAGAAATGTCTTGTTACCCGCGGCGCCTTTTCAGAATTGCGTCACACACTGATAAAGCCAGTCAGCTGTAAGGGTCGTAATAAACGTGAGGTATTTTCTGTCCACATTTTACTCTTTCTTTTTTTTCCTGTGCGTCTTTGAGATCTGAGGGATGTGACAGGAATGGATGTTAATTTTATTTGATGCGTACTTCTTGGTAGTTTCTTCTTTTCTTCTATGTTTTTTTCACTGCACTGTAGTTTCGTGTGTGGTTCAGCATTGAGATGTGATGAATGTAGCAGTAATGTGTATTTTTCTGCCGTATAATTATGTGCTGATTTTGGTAGAGTAATTTTCTTTTGTTTTTTTCAGCATTGAAATGTGATGAATGTGGCAATAATGTGTGTTTTTTCTTACACATTTTGAGGTGTTGTGGGTTAATTCTTATATTATCTTTTTTTTCCGGTTCTTTGTCTAAGATTATCCAGAACATTATGAGAGAGATGGCCAAATTCCTGCGATAAGTTACCATTGATCTTCAGTATTACATCAAGGAACGCTGCTGGACGACCCATTTGCAACCAGCGTAACTTTTTGTGTATGTAATTAAACCTAGCCTTACCTAGCATCCATATTTAGTCTAACATAGTCTAACAAAACCTAATGTAACCTTAAGTAATGTAAATTTTCCCTAACTTATCCTTAATCAAGCAAAACACTCCCAACCTAACGTAACACCTAACCATTCCAGCCCAATGCAGCGCAGAAGAGCAGTTAGCGTGAAATTAGCGGTAGAATATAGCAAGAGATATAACACGTGTCAGAAGCATCTCACTCTTAACAAACCATTCCCCCTCATGCCAGACAGTTTGTATTGCAAGGGTAATTTCCTGCACCCTGAAATACGGAAGGGCATCATATTGGGGGGCGAAATAGTGTGCTGTGTTGTAGATCAAAGCGGAATGGTCGTGTTTGCTCCGTATTTCACCCACGGAATCATCTCTACCCCGATTTCCATTGACGACGTTTTCAGCCTGATGGAAAGCCAGACAACAAAGTAGTTCTCGTAAACACACACACACACACACACACACACACACACACACACACACACACACACACACACACACACACACACACACACACACACACTGCTGGCTCTCTGTTTACACTGCAGACCCATGAACAAGACACCATAAGCCAGTATAGCGTATATATGCTCCGGCTAAATCACACAAACACACACACACACACACACACACACACACACACACACACACACACACACACACACACACACACACACACACACACACACACATCAGTAACATTTCATTTCATAATTTTTTTTTTTTATTTATCGTATTGTTGTTGTGTGCTTTTGAGATTAATTGAAGCCTTTTTCTGCGACTTACAATAAATCACTGTATTAATAACAAACAAATAATATGTTTTTAACCATCTGCAAGAAAAAAAGAGGATAAATAAAAACAGGATTTTGCCATTTCTAACCAGTTCAATGTTTAGATGTGACTGTAGAACAAGAAAAAAAAAAAAGATGCCTCAAAGTTGAGTAATTAAGAACACAGGTGTCAAATTGGAATGAAAGAGTTGAGAAGCTCAATCAAATAAAAGAAATCAACATAGCATCACCACAGCACTCCACCTTTACGTCCACAGCCGCAGGAGAACAAAACCACGCATCCAAACTACCAACCCTCCCAAACCTTCCCTCCAAGCTTGTATTTACCGACCCGCATAGAGTAAATACGAGGCAAACAGTGAGGGAGATCAATATACAACCCCTCCCCGCTCACCCCTAACAGCCATAAAAAAAATAGGAGTCGTAGATGAGTGGAAGGATGAGTCAAATGATTACTGGAATAGCAGGTGAATCATAAAGGTGTAGTGGATGAGTTAAGGTGCGCTGCGTGCCTTCATTAACGCTGGCTTGTATTAGCAGGAGTGAGATAATAAGACTAATCCGATGCTCATGTTCGAAAGAGAGAGAGAGAGAGAGAGAGAGAGAGAGAGAGAGAGAGAGAGAGAGAGAGAGAATTAGTATGATATTACAAACCACACAAATTCTGCCGCCCGAACTAGACAGTTCTGAACGTAATTCTATAAGGGAAGTGACATTAGCCACCCAGAGAGAGAGAGAGAGAGAGAGAGAGAGAGGGAAGGTGGAGAATAGGTGGTTTATAACTTCACATATAATCAGATAAGCAAATAATCTGGCAAAAAAAAAAAAAAAAAGTAATCCTGAAGTTAAGTAGATAAAATTCCTCCTCCTCCTCCTCCTCCTCCTCCTCCTCCTCCTCCTCCTCCTCCTCCTCCTCCTCCTCCTCCTCCTCCTCCTCCTCCTCCTCGATACGGTTAGGTTTAGTGTCGTATCTCCCTTTAACGCAGCGAGTGAGAAGTCTGTGGAGCCGCGAAGGACTGGCAAGGGAAAGGTTGTATCCTGCATTGACGGAAGGAAGGAAGGAAGGAAGGAAGGAAGGAAGGAAGGAAGGAAGGAAGGAAGGCAGGGATGGAAGGAGGAAGAGTGTTAGGGCTAGAAGTAATACGTAGGAAGGAGAAATAGAGAGAAGGAAGGAAGGAAAGGAAGAAAAATGTTGTCTGGTTTAGATTGGAGAATGGAATCTAATGGAACTGCCACAGAGAGAGAGAGAGAGAGAGAGAGAGAGAGAGAGAGAGAGAGAGAGAGAGAGTTGCAATAGCAGTATATCAGTATTATTATTATTATTATTATTAGTAGTAGTAGTAGTAGTAGTAGTAGTAGTTGTTGTTGTTGTTGTTGTTGTAGTAGTAATGATAGTAGCAGCAACAGCAGCAGCAGCAGCAGCAGTATCAGTAGTAGTCGTATTAGTAGTAGTCGTAGGAGCTTAGGGAAAGGAAAAGGAAGAAAAATAATGACGAAATTTACTCAGAGTTATGGACAAATTAGGAAGAAGAAAAAGGCGGAGAGAGAGAGAGAGAGAGAGAGAGAGAGAGAGAGAGAGAGAGAGAGAGAGAGAGAGAGAGAGAGAGAGAGAGAGAGAGAGAGAGAGAGAGAGAGAGAGAGAGAGAACAAGGAGAACAAGAAGAAGAAGAAAAAGGAGAGGAAGAGGTAGAGTGGCGGGAAAAAAGGAAGAGTAATAGGTTAGGTGGCAGGGAGTGGGAGGGCGGAGGTTAGACAGGTGAGAAAGATAGAGTACCGTTTACCTGTGTGTGGGTTAACATTACCTGGCCAAACTCGTATTTTATTCTGGGTGCGAGTGTGTCCCACGTGGCACCCCAACACGTGACTGTAATGGGAATTGATTAAGTGATTAAGAATGGGAATAGCCTGATCAAGTGTTAGGGGATGGGGAGGGTTTGAGTGTCGCTGGGAATGGGCCGATTTCATGATTAGGAATGGGAAGAGAGAGAGAGAGAGAGAGAGAGAGAGAGAGAGAGAGTAAACATGATAATCCCAATATAAAGAAACATACTGTGAAGCGTCTCTCTCTCTCTCTCTCTCTCTCTCTCTCTCTCTCTCTCTCTCTCTCTCTCTCTCTCTCTCTCTCTCTCTCTCTCTCTCTCTCTCTCTCTCTCTCTCTCTTTGTACTTTTACCCATCACTTCACTATACAGTTCACTATTCCCAGACTCTCAGACACTCTTGACTTTTTACTCCCTCACCTTCTTTCCTTCCTCCCACGTCACCTCTTTATCCTCTTCCTCATGCCACCTCACGCCCTCTCATTTATCTCTTACACACTCCTATTTCATCTCTTTCATCCTCACTTGCCCTCACACCTTCCTTCACCTCACCTATCCAAATCTACTTCTTTCCGTCTCGCAGCAAAGTGGTAAGAGAGTGTAGGAACGGCTCACCAACAGGCAACATTTCCTCTTAATATTCCCTCCAGGTGTATTTTTCAACATCAAAAGCTCCTCCCATTCTCTCCCAAGGCCTGAGGGGAGTAGCAATGTGTAGGTAGGGCGATGTTGGTGAAGAATTAATACTCGTCGGTGAGAGAGGAAGGTCGAGAGAGCAGGAGGACGTGAAGGATGGAAGAGATTGGATGAAATAGAAGGGCAAGTGAATGTGTGTTTGTGTGTGTGAGAGAGAGAGAGAGAGAGAGAGAGAGAGAGAGAGAGAGAGAGAGAGAGAGAGAGAGAGAGAGAGAGAGAGAGAGAGAGAGAGAGAGAGAGAGAGAGAGAGAGAGAGAGAGAGAGAGAGAGAGGAGTATGTAAAGAAAGATAAATGGAGAGAGAGAGACTGGAGGAAGTATGAGGAAAAGTATTGAGAGAGAGAGAGAGAGAGAGAGAGAGAGAGAGAGAGAGAGAGAGAGAGAGACAGAGAAACTGTCATATTTATCTCCTCTATCACGTTTACTCGGTCACTCGCTTTAAAAATTTACTAACAAAGTATAAAACTGATTTAACGTCACTTTTGGATTCTTGGTGATTAATTCCTCCTCCTCCTCCTCCTCCTCCTCCTCCTCCTCCTCCTCCTCCTCCTCCTCCTCCTCCTCCTCCTCCTCCTCCTCCTCCTCCTCCTTTTTCTTTGTTAAAGTAGTTGTAGTAACATTAGGTATAGTAGTAGTAGTTGTTGTTGTTGCTGTTATTGTTGTTATTAGTGGTGATGTAATAGCTATGACTGACTAATTACGATTATGACTCTAGGTCCTTCCTCTCTATTTTTTTTTTGCGTCTCTTTCTTGCGTTTTTGTCTAGACTGTCTATAAGTATATCTCCTTCCTTGCCTCATTTCACTTCCTTGTACATACATCCTGTCTTTTCACCTTTAACGTCAAAAATCACCGCCTTTTTCCTCGTCTTTCCTCGTCTTTCTAACTTCTATCTCCGTGTTTCCTCCCATCCTCTCTCCATCCTACATCTCTTTCCCTTCCTTTTCCCTCAATATTTTCCTTCCTGTTTTCCCTCCCATCTACACTGGACCACGCAACACTGTCCCTCTTACTCGTACATGCGTTTCCTGAATTTCGGAACCACTATACCAGATTCTCTCTCTCTCTCTCTCTCTCTCTCTCTCTCTCTCTCTCTCTCTCTCTCTCTCTCTCTCTCTCTCTCTCTCTCTCTGGTAGCTAATGCCTCCAGTTTCCCCACAGGGTCTCCAATTTGCGTTTCCATTTCCCGCCGTCAAAAAAAAAAAAAAAAAAAAAAAAAAGAGGGCGAGGCGAAAAATCCACCATGGAAATCCTGTAGAGTAGTTAAAACCCGCACGGAACGTATTAACCCATTGCCCAAGTAAAAAAGAATGAAATATACGTGTATAGAAAATCTGAACAGCACTTCGCATTCACTGGCAGAGGTGAAACAGAGAGTAAGAGTTTATACATCTTTTTTACATCAAGGCAAGGAAATATTTAGTAATGTGAAGAAATTGTGTGCAGCAGATTGAAAAAAATAAATAAGCTTGCACACCTTTCATGTGAGAGAGAGAGAGAGAGAGAGAGAGAGAGAGAGAGAGAGAGAGAGAGAGAGAGAGAGAGAGAGTTTTGGCTGGAACGAATAGATATTTCCAGGGAACAGGGTTGAAAAGAGGAGAGACTGAGGATGGAATGAAGCGGGTTTTATTAAAATTATTACTTATTCTGACACACACACACACACACACACACACACACACACACACACACACACACACACACACACACACACACACACACACACACACAGTGTGAGTGTGCGTGCGTGCGTGCGTGAGTGCATGGGTGTGTGTGGTTCCCTTTTTAACACACGGAAATCTCTAATGAGAAGGTGTTGGTATAAACAGAAATGCATGAAAATCAATAGTATTAGATTGTAGTTGTTAGAGACGGGGAGAAAAATATTACATCACGGGAAGCACATCCTTCCGCTCACTGCCTCATGCAATCTCCATTCAGCCTCAGGCAGTCCCTCCGTCTAATCCAACCTCAATTAATTCTCCATCCATCATCATTCATACTTAACCGTTCCCAATCCACTCCCTATTCAACATTTCTCAGGCTAGCCAATTATCACCTAACTGCTGGCTGGGCCCTGGTCAGCCGCTAGTCTCTTCCAGTACCAGCCTTTCCTCAGTGTTTGTCTGCGTCTTGCGTCATCTTTTCAAGTCTATCATTGACAAACTTGTTTCATCAAAGCACGTTTGTAAAAGAAGTAACTTACATCACAGTACCTATAAAAAAGAGCACTTCCTCTCTACTGGAAAACAATATTAAGTTGATTACAACCGTTATCTTGATGAATTAAAAAAACAAAAACACAAACCATAATCACACATAATAGTATGTAATTAAACGTGTCATTTCTGAAATGTAATGAAAAGTATAAAATATGCTGTCTATTTCATAATTATTATATTTATTAAAGGAATTAGATATTATTTTAGTAAATGTAAGTACAATCAGGCACATAGCGAGCGTAGAGTTCGTTAATGTAAGTAATGAAGTACGTAAGTACCAACACTCACTCCAAAACACTCCCACAATACAGCTGTAATGACACCACCACACCAGCTGTTATGTAACACGTCACACCACCACCACCACTACCAATTGTATCAAAGCTGCCTCTGTTGCTACTACTGCTGTCGCCCCACCTTCTCTCTCTCTCTCTCTCTCTCTCTCTCTCTCTCTCTCTCTCTCTCTCTCTCTCTCTCTCTCTCTCTCTCTCTCTCTCTCTCTCTCTCTCTTTAAAATCAGTAAAACATGAGCAAGTAAACAATTATTATATCAGTTAATGTCCATCATAAAATGAATAGCAATTTCTACTAACAATAAAGTTTTTCAGTGAGAAATTTTACATCATTTACATGTTTGCCGTAAGAATTTTGCTCTCAGTTGATTGAATGTATTTGAAAAAAAATGTGTTATTAATGAAAAGTATTTATTCTAGAGTTATGTATGAATAGGCAGTTCTCCACACTGTCCTTGCTATGTATGTTAGGTCAGATATGTTATGTTAGAAGCACTCATGTTAGGTCTGCTCGAATCTGAAGTGGCCATAGACTAGGTTGGTTTTATAGTTGGAGTGTCCGTATGGTAGGTTAGGTTATGATAGGTGTGACCGTGGACTAGTGAAGTTATTACGCCTTACCGTTACTTTGGTTCTACTTTGGGTTCATAGCGTAACATCTTTTTATCATTCTTATTGTTTGTTTAGAGAAATAACTGTATGACCGCATTTTTTTCCGTTTTACCTGTTGTTATTATGTATTTCTAGTTGATTTTGCACATTGTCAATAACACCGTCCCGCCATACTCGTTGAAAGTCGCAGGTCATGTCTGGTTGTGTTGCGCTTTGCTGACCTTAACTGGGAGCGTCGCGTGAACCCAAACACACAGGTAAAGAACAGCGAAGTCAATGACCTGTTAAAAAAAGAAATAAAGGAGTACTAGATAATAAAAAGTGAATAAATAAATAAAAACGAGAGGAAGAAGCTCGAATAAGTTGATGCGGAAAAGAGGAAATGAACAGGTAACAAATGAAGCTCAGAAAGGATGATATAAAAAACAAAGTGTAAAAACGAGGATTGGTAGCAGGAAGTATCCAGCGTGACTCTTTCTTTCTCTTTCCTCACCAACTTAGAGACTGAAAGGAATTTCACGTATTCTCTCCATAAAATAAAAGTGCAGTATTATTATTATTTTTTTTACACGGAATAGTTAATGTTCTGCTTTCTCAGTTTACAATTTGCTGATGAGAATATTGGTTGTGTAATGGTTTGGTGAAATTGCTTACCTTATTCATTATATATATATATATATATATATATATATATATATATATATATATATATATATATATATATATATATATATATATATATATATATATATATATATATATATATATATATATATATATATATATATATATATATATATATATATATATATATATATATATATATATATATATATATATATATATATATATATATATATATATATATATATATATATATATATATATATATATACTGCTGCTGCTGGTTATAGTAAATTATTGTTGTTGTTGTTTTTGCTGTCACCAAGGGGAACACCCATAATATACTGAAATCATACTACGTAGATGCGCACAGTTAAGGCTTATAGCAAAAAAGCTAATGCAGCACAGCAAAAGGTCCACCGAATTACACGTTGCACTCCAGAGTAAGACCAACCGAAAAGAATTTCTCATCCTTTCATCGGACAGAAGACCGTGATCACCTTTAACTATTGGACTCTTCTCGACGAAAATGGAGACTTCATGGAGATTTCAACAACAATGACGAGGAATTTAGTAGGTTTCTTAACACTTTCTCTGCATCAATTTTTTTTTCAGTAGAAGACTTCAGCAATATCTTTACGGTGCCAGAAGTCTCGATAAAAAAAAAATTATGCCCTCAGTTGTGTCATCAGAAACGTGTCAAAATGAGTCAATAATCTTGAAGTAAGCGAGTCACACAGACCTAACTTGATCTCACCTCCTGACTGTATTGATCAGTAAATCCCTGCAGTCTATTTAAGCAATAAGAACTACAGCTACAGCACTTCTCTTTAGCACGACCATCACCACCATACACTTCGTCGTCGCCTTCGTCACCGTCACCGTCATCCAGCACAGGGAAGATTTGAGCAGCAGGAGCGTGGCAATAAAGCTAACGTTAACGAGGGGGTGAAAATGAGGCCACGACGCAGGCTACTCTTCCTCTCCCGCTGGTTCTCCCTCTTGCTCTCCCTCATCCCTGCCCCCTCTTGCCCTATCCCGAAGGAACCATAACCCTCCACCCCCTTGGTCTTAATCTCTGAGCTGTGGCAAGGCTCCCTCCTCGATCTCAGTCTTCAATCTGTCCCCTAGAAGCCTCAGAGGACTGCCCTGCCTTATTAGGTCTCTCTCTCTCTCTCTCTCTCTCTCTCTCTCTCTCTCTCTCTCTCTCTCTCTCTCTCTCTCTCTCTCTCTCTCTCTCTCTCTCTCTCTCTCTCTCTCTCTCTCTCTCTCTCTCTCTCTCTCTCTCTCTCTCTCTCTCTCTCTCTCTCTCTCTCTCTCTCTCTCTCTCTCTCTCTCTCTCTCTCTCTCTCTTTCCTATTTTAAGTTTTCTTCTTCCTCCTCCTCCTCTTCCTCCTTCCCTGGTAATTTAATTTTACTTTTATTTTCATTCCTCTTACTCGTTTCATCTTCCATTTACATTGTATATCTCACTTTTTCCCAACTTATTCATTTTGTGCTTATTTTGCATGCCTGTAACTCTTCTTCATCCTTATTGCCTCGCTAACCTCTTCAGTGTACCTTGTATCCCCCTAAGTCTTGCCAGAATCCAGTATTGTCACTATTGCCGACAACTCACTTCGATACATCTTATTAGTATCTTCTTCCTGCTCCTGGAAACCTCAGCATGTATATCTTCATTTCTGTTTTATTTATTTCATATTGCTTCAGTCACTCTTCGCCTTCATTCTCTCGTACTCCATCCTTGAATCCCTTAACCTTATGCTTCTTCTCTCCCTTCTTAACAAACTATTCATTACTATTTATTATATTTGTCTATGTACACTATAGGTCAGACTACGAAGAGACACGTTTCTTGCCAAATCTAGTAAGGAAGATATCAGATGTTACTGAAGTGCATGTTATATTGTTGAAGAGGCAATACAATAAGCCACTCCCAAATTGGTGAGCGGTCTGATGCAACGCGCCTTGGGTTATCTCTAGGGAGACTTTAGGCGCGCTGTTCTGTCTTTAGTGCTTGATGCCTCCTGCAGGGTGCATGTGTAATGGCGCTTTTATTCCTGCGTGGCGCTGCAAGAGTGTACAAACGCATTATGTTTTGTTTCTTTCTCCTTCCCTCCTTTTCTCATTTCCTGAGATAATAGCTTGTTCTTTTAAACATTCCACATTTTTTAACATCACTCGAGTGCATTATCAAAGAACTTCGTTGAAATACCACAAAATTAAGATTTTTTTGGTTGTTTCTTTTTGTTTGTAAGTACCTTAGTAAGAAGTAACGTTGTCATTTTCAAGAGATAATAGTTTGGTTTCCAATCATCATCTAGTTTTTACTTCATTCGTGTTCTTGATTATAATATTTTTCTGAAATATCTCAGGAATTTACTTTTTATCACTCATACATTAGTAAGAAATAACGTAGTGATATGTTTTTCACATCCTTTATTATTTCGAAATGATAATTTATACGCGCTGCATAGAAAGAAAGTTTTAGGGGAAGAGAGTGACGGGCAACTATTTTCAATCATCAAGGATTTAAGAAAGCATTGCTTCAGTAGCGTACACGTGTACATCACCTGTGTGTTGATGTTGAGCTTGTTTACGTGAAAATGTGTTAATGGCTGGTGATTCTCTCTCTCTCTCTCTCTCTCTCTCTCTCTCTCTCTCTCTCTCTCTCTCTCTCTCTCTCTCTCTCTCTCTCTCTCTCTCTCTCTCTCTCTCTCTCTCTCTCTCTCTCTCTCTCTCTCTCTCTCTCTCACACACACACACATTCATCCTTTACTTTAAAATTTCCATATCAACGTGTCCTGCAGGGGCATTACACTGCTCTCATCTGTTCTTCCGGGAATGTCACCGAGGGAGGTGGGTTGGGAGGAGCCTTGTTATGTTGCTATCTTGTCCCCTTCAAGTAGTTTACAATAAGCGATGAGTGGATCTTCAGGTACCTTCTTTAGAAACCAATAAACTTTGTGGTCCTTATTCGTTCCTTCTTCCTACCTCCCCTCTCCTTCAATGTTTGTCATGGATTGGATTCCTTCATATAATAGGAGTTGTTTGTGCTTTACTGTGATTTATACTTATGGGGATTGCTGAAGAGAGAGAGAGAGAGAGAGAGAGAGAGAGAGAGAGAGAGAGAGAGAGAGAGAGAGAGAGAGAGACTGACTCCTTATCACTAAGTTGAAGTCCTTGAAATAACTTGCCAAGCTGTGGTAGTAGTAAACAAGTGTCTGAGTGAGCAAGTGGAGAGTAAAAGTAGTGTAAAAGATTTGGACATCCATTATGCTTCCCAATAAAGAAATTCTAAATTGAGAAAGAAACTAAAATAAAGGAAGAAATACACTTTTTTCCAGAAAAAGGAAATTAAGACATGTAGATAATACTAGATAGCCTTAGGCATCGGTAGACATTAAACATTTCGCTACTATGTCTGAATGCAAGGAAAACCAGACAGCAATAAAAAAATTGAAATATTTGATACCGAAGTCGTAAGTGGCCTCCTCTTTCCTATAGTATTATATGTATTTTTTTTTCTATGAAATATTGAAATAGTCTTATGAGATTTCCACTGAAATATGTTCTGCAGTCTTATGACATTTCCATTGAAATAGTTCTGCAGTGAACGCGCAGAGGCTGCTGCTGCTGCTGCTGTTGCTGATGATGATTATTATTATTATTATTATTATTATTATTATTATTATTATTTATTATTATTATTATTATTATTATTATTATTATTATTATTATTATTATTATTATTATTATAATGGTGACAATAGTGGTATTAATTAAAGATACTATGATGATGATACAAATGTTAGGTAGGTAGGTAAATAGATCCTTTGCAGTGAATGAACTTCAAAAGATAAAAGTATTACCAAAAAAATTTTCTCGAGCCATCACAGTTCCATAAACTCCCACAACAGTCTAGTGTTAGTGCCAGGCATCCTAATTATAGCAGTATTAAACACAGTAATTTCTCCTCGTAATTACCTGACGATTTCTGTGTTACGACGTGCAATTCAGCTCAGTTCTGGGAATAGCGACAAAGCTTCTATCGTAAGAGGAACAGGTGTGTTATAATTAATCGAGTTTATGCCCACCATGCCACCCAGAGATGAGGCCAACAATAGCTGCAATATTTGAGTTGTTTTCGTTGTTGTTGTTGTTGTTTTGATTTTTGTTGCTCCATTTTTGTTGTTGTTTTACCCCTTGTTGTTATTGTCGTTGTTGCTGTTTGTGTAGTCCTCCTCCTCCTCCTCCTCCTCCTCCTCCTCCTCCTCCTCCTCCTCCTCCTCCTCCTCCTCCTCCTCTTATCACCTTGTTTTGCCTTTTATGCCGTCCTACTCTCTCTCTCTCTCTCTCTCTCTCTCTCTCTCTCTCTCTCTCTCTCTCTCTCTCTCTCTCTCTCTCTCTCTCTCTCTCTCTCTCTCTCTCTCTCTCTCTCTCTCTCTCTCTCTCTCTCTCTCTCTCTCTCTCTCTCTCTCCTTTCATTTTCTTCGTTATAAAATTGTGCGTTCCGTTCATTTAAATCATTTCATCACTTTTCATTCGCTAACGTTTTTCTCCTTTGATGTCTTTCCTTGCGTAACCTTTTTTGTGCTTCTCTTCATAAATTTGTTTTTCTTTTTTTTCTTTTTTTTAGCGTATTTGGCGCACTTTGGCTTCTCAACATTTTATTTATATGTCTGCCTTGCACTCTTGACTATCGTAAGAGCTCAGTAACGCTTCCCAACACACACACACACACACACACACACACACACACACACACACACACACACACACACACACACACACACACACACACACACACACACACTGCACCGCCGTCAGTTCCTGGCCAACAAACACTAACCAAGGTGATCGAGTCTAAACATTGCCCTCCTGCTAGATTCAGACACGTCTTTTGTCTGTTTACTCTTGTTCGGCTCTCCACCACCTGGGTAATTGACCCCTACTCTTATCTGGGTCAAGTGTTTCGACGACAGATGATTAGCGTGTTCTCATCATATTTGGTTCAAGCATCGACTTTATAATTTTTGCTCTAAGAAATGTCAATTATATATTTTATTTTTATTTATTTATTTATTTATTTTTTTTATTTATTTATTTATTTTTTTTACTTAAGAAACGTCGTCTATATTGTTTGCACTCAGAAAAGTCGACTGCATTTATTGCACTTACAAACGTCTAGTATATTCTTTGAACTCAATAATAATGGCTATATATTTCTTTCTTTTTTACTTTTCTTTTTCTTTTTTTTTTATTTTTTTTTTTTTTTCTGAGAAACGAAACTTCAAAAGCGTCAGATTTTTTTTTTTTCTGGCAGGTGTGATTAAGGTACGTTTTGCATGCAGCGATCATCGCTGGTAGACCATTTTGCATGCAGCGATGGCGTTAGTGTTTGTGCGACTATTGAGGAGAGAGCATCACGTGGCGTGAGTGAAAATGGCTTTGAGTAAAAATAGAAGGCTTTTGATTAAATATCTTTTAGTTGCAGAGATTGAAGACGAAGAACTAATATTCGAAATGTATGGAAGGAAAAGGGCTAAGACACATGTTATGTTTGAATTGAGGAGTGAAGAGGGAATGTATAAGAAATTGATTGTAAACCACCTGCGTGAAGACCCCAAGAAGTTTGCAGAGTTTTTCCGACTTTCTTTAGAACAGTTTGACTTCCTGGTTGAATTGATAAAAGACGACATGTCCAAGAAGTCTTGGGACGTAAAACTTTACCCAATATCGCCTGAAGAGAAACTTGCCATAACATTGAGGTAAGTACGTAATTCTATTTTTTGCAGCTTATTTATTTTGACTTTGAAGAGTTTTAATGAAAGGTATTGAATTGTATCTAGGATCAGTAATTGAAGAGTTTTAATGAAAGGTATTGAATTGTATTTAGGATGAGTAATTGAAGAGTTTTAATGAAAGGTATTGAATTGTATTTAGGATCAGTAATTACCAAGTGATATTGAACACATTTATTGAAATAGAAGAGCCATGATGACACGCACCCTCCACAAATAATCGCTAGCGACTGCGATTATATTCACCCCCTAGCCTATTTGGAGCCAGCGATGATCGCTCGCGACTGTAGCGATGATCGCTCGTTGCAAAACAGCCCCATAGGAATACATGTAATAAGTGGTCCGCGATGATCGCTGGGCGATCATCGCAACGATCGCTGCATGCAAAACGTACCTTTAGCGTGTCATAAACAGCTCTCTTCGTGTCGGAGCGAAGGAAAGAATGAAGGAAGGAAGGTCGTGTACTATTTTTCCTTCTAGGTAGATTTTCTCTCCCATTAAAATTTTACCGTGAGATTTCCATATTAAGTACTGTATAGTTAGAAAAAGATGAAGTTGATCATTAGCTCGTACTCAGGAATTCATTTTATTGTTATCATCATTATTATTATTATTATTATTATTATTATTATTATTATTATTGTTGTTGTTGTTGTTGTTGTTATTATTATCATTATTATTATTATCATCATTATTTTTATTACCATTATTATTCTCATTCTTATTATTTTGTACTATTTTTTTTCCATGAAAGAATCTTAGTGAGTGGACTTAACCTGTGTTTATCTTAAAAAAGTTAAAACGTTATGCTGTTATTCATTGAAAGAAAAAAAGAAAGAAGAAACATTTGAAATTAACAAATAAATAAATTCGAAAGTAAAATAGAATGAAGTAAATGATAAGAAAATAAAGAATAGAAATAAAAGATAACAATTATTATACTAACAGTGATAATGAGAAAAGAGAAAACAATTAAGGTTTTGTTAGAGAGCTTATCAAGGCGGCAGCAGCAGAGGGTCGCGGTTCTCTCAGCTTGTCAGGACCCTCAGATTAAAGACTCGCCAGATAATTAATGAACTAGTCTTCCTCGACACGGATCAGTTAATAGAGCGAAGTGAATCAGAATGAGGTAACGAGCGAGGATTGTTTAAGATCTGTGTGTTCCTGGCAGTGGGTCGCATTAAGGTTGTTCCTGCCAGTGCTCAGATTCATGTTCGTATATTAAGTTACAGAGGGCGTTGATGAGCCAGCCTGAGTTTTACCTTCTATGTTTATTACATGGGAATATGTTTTCCCTGCGAAAATTACTTTGGAAATTGACTCAAAATAATACTGAAACTAATCTAACTTTACATGCAATCATCAAATCTAACTGAAGGTAACCTAACTCAAATTAACCCACTGTAACTTAATCTAACCTAACCAAATCCAACCATACCTAATATTATGCATAACTTAACCCAACCTAATATTATAATCTAACCTAACCTAACTTAAATTAACCCAACGTAACCTAACCTAAATAAATCAATCGGTTAAGGGAAATGGCAATCCAGTGGGCCTTTTTTTTTTATATTGGCCAGTTTCACCTCGTACTAAAAAAAAAAAAAATCACCAATCACCTATATAGATAACAATAATGCATACAGTTCAGCATAAAATCTTAAAATCTTACTTCATTTCTACTCTTCATATTCCATTTCACTTCCTATTTCTTCCTCGGCTGCTTCGTTTAATTTCTTTCCTTAGTTATGCTCTCCCTGCGTGCCTGGTTCGCGTTCCTTGCCATACCATTGATTCCCGAGAATATCAGGTGGGCGAAATGTTGACTATGATTTTAATACATGCATTTGCCTTTGTTCCTGATGCAGCTGGTGATGTCTGACTGGTAATTGATGATAGAAGCAGTGTGTGTGTGTGTGTGTGTGTGTGTGTGTGTGTGTGTGTGTGTGTGTGTGTGTGAGTGTGTGTGTGTGTGTTACATATATTGTTGAATACATCGTTGTTTCTATTTGCGCATGGGTATTTTTCCATCATGACTAATAAAGAGTTTCAGTTTGGGAATTGTTTTCGTGAAGCTCATAAAGTATGGCTGGCTGAATTTATTATGGTCACACACACACACACACACACACACACACACACACACACACACACACACACACACACACACACACACACACACACACACACACACACACACACACACACACACACATTCAAAAGGATTGTTTGTTTCGGATTATCAGGCTTAGTTTTATGAAAAGGATTTATTTTTCACAATAGTGCATACTGAGACTTGTCGTGTGTTGTGTGGAATGGGATTGCTACATGTTGAGTGTGTGTGTGTGTGTGTGTGTGTGTGTGTGTGTGTGTGTGTGTGTGTGTGTGTGTGTGTGTGTGTGTGTGTGTGTGTGTGTGTGTGTGTGTGTGTGTGTGTGTGTGTGTGTGTGTGTGTGTGTGTGTGTGTGTGTGTGTGTGTGTGGCTCTGTATCAATCTCCATTTGTCTGTTTGTCTCTGTCTTGTATGTCTATTGATAATCTCTCTCTCTCTCTCTCTCTCTCTCTCTCTCTCTCTCTCTCTCTCTCTCTCTCTCTCTCTCTCTCTCTCTCTCTCTCTCTCTCTCTCTCTCTCTCTCTCTCTCTCTCTCTCTCTCTCTCTCTCTCTCTCTCTCTCTCTCTCTCTCTCTCTCTCTCTCTCTCTCTCTCTCTCTCTCTCTCTCTCTCTCTCTCTCTCTCTCTCTCTCTCTCTCTCTCTCTCTCTCTCTCTCTCTCTCTCTCTCTCTCTCTCTCTCTCTCTCTCTCTCTCTCTCTCTCTCTCTCTCTCTCATAATCTATCTCTCTCCTCCACTTCTACATCCTCTTCTTCCAAACATCACCGGCCCAACACTAACACCTATCTATAGCCGTGTAGGGGATAACGCTATTTTTGTGAGTCATAGCTAGCGTGTCTCATCTCCAAGTCATCTGTGTGAAATCTTGGCTATCCCAGTGCTTGTATTAATAACTGCCATTCTAATCTCGGTCATAGGAAGAGGCAGGTGACGCGTGAGCTGGACCAGGTGTGAGGCTATTTGTTTCTCTCTCTCTCTCTCTCTCTCTCTCTCTCTCTCTCTCTCTCTCTCTCTCTCTCTCTCTCTCTCTCAAATCATTCAGTCCGTCTCTCTTTTTTTTATTTTTCTTACGTTCTTTCTCTCTTATCGTCTTTGGTAAATTCTTTTCCTTTTTCCTTCGTTCAATTATCTTTTAATCTCCATCTGGTTCCCTTTTTGTCTTCAGTCTTCTTTCGTTCTTTGTCAATTTTCTTTTCTTGTTTGTCTTCGTATTCTCTTTGTGATTACTTTCCTCGTACACTTTACTTTTTTCTGTTTTTTCTTTTATATACTCTCTTCCGATCTTTCTTTTCTTATTTTGCCTCCTTTTTTTTCCCTGGTATAGTTTCGTACCTTTCATAAATTTTCCCTCCTAAAGTCACTTGTCTTTCTTCATATCACTCTTCATGTTTCCTTAATTCCTTCTCTTTCTTGCCTTCTTTTCGTTGTTTCCTTCCTTTCTTCCCTCCCGCTCTCTCTCTCTCTCTCTCTCTCTCTCTCTCTCTCTCTCTCTCTCTCTCTCTCTCTCTCTCTCTCTCTCTCTCTCTCTCTCTCTCTCCACTCCTACGTATATTTCCACTCTTTCTTATCTTCCTCTGTACCATTACTTATCTAACTCCATTACCATCCTTCCCTCTTGCCCGTGCCTCCCTCCCCCCACCTTCTTACATACTGCTTTCCTTCTCTTCCTCGCTCCTTCTCTTTCTCCTCTTCCTTCTTCCCTACACGTGCTCCGTTCTCAGGACATGAAAAGCTCTCTTCTAACCAGCTGTCACTAAACGCATTTTGGCGGTGTCCCGTGAATGTCTTGTAAGGAAGCGAGGGGTAGGATAGAGAGAGAGAGAGAGAGAGAGAGAGAGAGAGAGAAAATAAGGGAGAAGTAAGGTTCTATTCATTTCTCATCTTTTCTCGTTTCTCTCGTTACGTTTATAGTCTCTCTCTCTCTCTCTCTCTCTCTCTCTCTCTCTCTCTCTCTCTCTCTCTCTCTCTCTCTCTCTCTCTCTCTCTCTCTCTCTCTCTCTCTTTATCGCCTTTCCGCACCTTGGCCTCGGTTCGCCTGAAGCAGAGTCAGGTAGAGTTATGATGCACTGGTCGGCTGGGCTTCGCTATGGCGCGTTACAGCCTCGTCCCTTGAAGCCTGTGGTGGGTAAGGACCTTGGCAAGCTGGCTAGATAACTACCTGACTTAATGAATGACTGGCTTAAGTATCCGTAACAAGGAAGTTGTCTCGGCATCAAAAGCTACTTAATTTTAAAGACTCGTCAATGAGGCGTAAATAACGAGTGATGGCAGAGTTATCCCATTTACTCTTTTTATGGATAACCTGACCTAATTCAAGGGAAGAAATCAATAAAGACCTTCATGTTATTTGTCCAGTAAAATTAATAAATGAAAGAATACTTAAAAGAGATGATTAATCTTTCTTGGCGTCCTGAAACTCGTAGGAAGGAAATAAAACATACAGGTAGCTATCTTAAACTAACCTAATCTAACCTAACCTATCTATATGCAAGAGAATAAATAGATAAAGACCTGCTAATTGTTTCTCCTGCAATATATATATATATATATATATATATATATATATATATATATATATATATATATATATATATATATATATATATATATATATATATATATATATATATATATATATATATATATATATATATATATATATATATGAAAAATACTTAGAAGAGGCAATTCATATCTCTTGGTGGTCTGAATCTCGTAGAAAAGAGGAAATACAGATGCAGTTAAAGAGCTCCAGAGTTCATCAGTAAAGGGAAAGAAAGAATGAATGTGCTAATTAATTCTTGCATTAGGTGGTGCATAGAATAAGTATTTTCCTTTGTTAACATTCAGAACAATAAAGTCTGCACACAGGAAGAGGAGTATAGATATTTGTTTTGTTCGTTAGTCTAGACAAATATTTCAGAAAGTTACAAAAAGGTGTTCTAGATTATGTAATAGTCAGACACATTGAGACAGAAGTGATCGATTTGCATCTCACCAATTGGGAAAATATTCATAGTGAGTACAGAAGGAACGTGACACTAAAACCATAACAGCAAGATGCAATGAAGGAAAAGAGATAGTAATAAAATCCACGTTTCCGTTTCCCCAGCCTCCACTTAGGGTTATTTTTAGTCATTTTAAAAACCATGACATTGTGTATTCATTAATTCAGCTTACAACGCTAGAGATTCATAACTCCACTGTCTGTTTTATTCATTTGGTAATCGTTCAGTTAGTGGTTGAAAGAAAGGCAGATAAAATGTACGACTAAAATGTAAATCCCCACTTTGTGTGTGTTTCACTGTTTGATCTGCTGCAGTCTCTGACGAGACAGCCGGACGTTACCCTACGGAACGAGCTCAGAGCTCATTATTTCCGATCTTCGGATAGACCTGAGACCAGGCACACAACACACACCGGGACAACAAGGTCACAACTTCTCGATTTACATCCCGTACCTACTCACTGCTAGGTGAACAGGGGCTACACGTGAAAGGAGACACACCCAAATATCTCCACCGGCCGGGTAATGTGTGTCCTCTGTGTGTGCGCTGTGTGTGTGTGTGTGTGTGTGTGTGTGTGTGTGTGTGTGTGTGTTTAGCTGCCATGCCAAGGATTCTATATAACAGGAACGCTATTCATTTCTTCACGTATGCTTGTTTCTTGCTTCACTCCTTGTCTTCATTCTCTCTCTCTCTCTCTCTCTCTCTCTCTCTCTCTCTCTCTCTCTCTCTCTCTCTCTCTCTCTCTCTCTCTCTCTCTCTCTCTCTCTCTCTCTCTCTTGTGTGTGTGTGTGTGTAATTCACCTCACCTCGGTCGCCTGCTGGTCACCCAGCCAGTCTCCCCCATTACGGAGCGAGCTCAGAGCTCATAGACCGATCTTCGGGTAGGATTGAGACCACAACACACTCCACACACCGGGAAAGCGAGGCCACAACCCCTCGAGTTACATCCTGTACCTATTTACTGCTAGGTGAACAGGGGCCACACATTAAGAGGCTTGCCCATTTGCCTCGCCGCTTACCGGGACTCGAACCCGGCACTCTCGATTGTGAGTCGAGCGTGCTAACCACTACACTACGCGGTGTGTGTGTGTGTGTGTGTGTGTGTGTGTGTGTGTGTGTGTGTGTGTGTGTGTAGTAGTAGTAGTAGTAGTAGTAGTAGTAGTAGTAGTAGTAGTTGTAGTTGTAGTAGTAGTAGTAGTAGTAGTAGTAGTAGTAGTAGTAGTTGT
>NC_059278.1:6118075-6120575 GCF_017591435.1 Portunus trituberculatus | reverse complement strand
TCAGAGACCCATCTCTTTGTGCTGAACGCATAACAGAGGTGTTAGTATCTGGCATGGAGGCGTACATTCCTCATTCTTTTCTCAACCTAAACCTTCTAAACCTTGGTTTAACTCAGCCTGTTCTCGTGCTATACATGATAGAGGTTGCCCACAAAAGGTACTTGAGCCTTCCATCTCCTGAATCTCATGCACTTTATATCTCTGCCCGGAATCATGCCAAGTCTGTTCTTCAACTTGCCAAACACTCTTTCATAAATAGGAAATGTCAAAATCTTTCAAACTCAAACTCTCCTCGTGACTTCTGGCATCTAGCCAAAAACATCTCAAATAACTTCACTTCTTCATCTTTCCTCCTTTATTTCATCCTGATGGCACCACTGCCATCTCTTCTGTCTCTAAAGCTGAACTCTTTTCTCAAACCTTTGCTCACAACTCCACCTTGGACGATTCTGGGCTTGTCCTCCCTCTCCTCCTCCCTCTGACTATTTCATGTCTACAATCAAAATTCTTCGTAATGATGTTTTCCATGCCCTTGCTGGCCTAAACCCTCGGAAGGCTTATGGACCTGATGGGGTCCCTCCTATTGTTCTCAAAAACTGTGCTTCTGTGCTTGCACCTTGCCTGGCCAAACTCTTCCAACTTTGTCTATCGACTTCTACCTTTCCTTCCTGCTGGAAGTTCGCCTACATTCAGCCTGTTCCTAAAAGGGTGACCGTTCTAACCCCTCAAACTACCGTCCTATAGCTTTAATCTCTTGCTTGTCTAAAGTTTTTGAATCTATCCTGAATAGGAAGATTCTCAAACATCTGTCACTTCACAATCTTCTGTCTGATCGCCAGTATGGCTTCCGTCAAGGTCGCTCTACTGGTGATCTTCTGGCTTTCCTTACTGAGTCTTGGTCATCCTCTTTTAGAGATTTCGGTGAAACTTTTGCTGTTGCGTTAGACATATCAAAAGCTTTTGATAGAGTCTGGCATAAAGCTTTGATTTCAAAACTGCCCTCTTACGGCTTCTATCCTTCTCTCTGCAACTTTATCTCAAGTTTCCTTTCCGACCGCTCTATTGCTGCTGTGGTAGACGGCTACTGTTCTTCTCCTAAACCTATTAATAGTGGTGTTCCTCAGGGTTCTGTCCTGTCACCCACTCTCTTTCTATTATTCATTAATGACCTTCTTAACCAAACTTCTTGCCCTATCCACTCCTACGCTGATGATACCACCCTACATCTTTCCACGTTCTTTCAGAGACGTCCAACCCTTCAGGAAATTAACAGATCACGCGGGGACGCCACGGAACGCCTGACTTCCGATCTTTCTAAAATTTCCGATTGGGGCAGAGAAAATCTAGTAGTTTTCAATGCCTCAAAACTCAATTCCTCCATCTATCAACTCGACACAACCTTCCAGACAACTATCCCTCTTCTTCAATGACACTCAACTGTCTCCTCTTCCACAATGAATATCCTCGGTCTGTCCTTTGCTCATAATCTTAACTGGAAACTTCACATCTCATCTCTTGCTAAAACAGCTTCTATGAAGTTAGGTGTTCTGAGGCGTCTCCGCCAGTTTTCTCGCCCTCCAACTGCTTACTCTGTATAAGGGCCTTATCCGTCCCTGTATGGAGTACTCTTCGCATGTTTGGGGGTTCCAGTCACACAGCTTTGCTTGATAGGGTGGAATCGAAAGCTCTTCGTCTCATCAACTCCCTCCTCTGACTAACTGTCTTCAGTCTCTTTCTCACCGCCGAAATGTTGCATCCCTTTCTATATTTTATCGCTATTTTCATGGTAACTGTTCTACTGATCTTGCTAACTGCATGCCTCCCCTCCTCCTGCGGCCACGCTGCACAAGGCTTTCTTCTTCCTCTCATCCCTATTCTGTCCAACTCTCTAATGCAAGAGTTAACCAGTATGCTCAATCATTCATCCCTTTCACTGGTAAACTCTGGAACTCCCTCCCTGCATCTGTATTTCCAAATTCCTACAACTTGTCTTCTTTTAAGAGGAAGGTATCGAGGCATTTGCTCCCCTAATTCTGGCTGACGGTTTTGGCACTTTTTGTACTCTTTGGAGAGCCAGCGCTCAAGTGGGCTTTTTTCTAACTTTCTTTTTTTTTTGCCCTTGGCTGGCCCTCTTCCCTACGTAAAAAAAAAATTCACATATTTTCATTATTTCTGTTCAAATATTTTTAATTATATGATTTATTCTTGATAGTCCTTGAGTTCCTCCATCTTTCCTCCATGTCTCTTTCCCTCTCTATCAGTCTCTCTTCCCTTCCTCCATGCCTCTTTCACCCTCCTCTATCATCTTCTCTCCTCTCAAAGTCTTTTCCTCTTCCTATTTTTACCTTTTTATCTTCTCTTACCTCTCTCCTTCCTTCCTCCCTTTCTCGCGCCCACTCTCTCTCCCTTGTTTCCTTATTCCTTCTTTAGTCTGATTTACGTTTCTTTGTCATCGTATTTCACTTATTATTATTTCCTCTATATTTTTTTCTTACCTTCT
>NC_059278.1:6108075-6113075 GCF_017591435.1 Portunus trituberculatus | reverse complement strand
TAAAAATATTAATAATAATAATATAAAGAAACTGTTTATTTAGACATAAACAGCTCGGGAACTGAAAAAGTACATTAAAAAGAGGGAAATAATCTGATATTACATACTTAAAAATCACATACCTGAAATTAAGCATAAATTCAGTCAGTGTTCACGAGTTGAGTATTTTCACTATTGTTTTTGTATCTGTCTGTTCGTGCACGTATGGGGAGCAGCTTGTTGTGGTGTCTGACACGGCCGTGTGTGTGTGTGTGTGTGTGTGTGTGTGTGTGTGTGTGTGTGTAATTCACTGTTTGATCTGCTGCAGTCTCTGACGAGACAGCCAGACGTTACCCTACGGAACGAGCTCAGAGCTCATTATTTCCGATCTTGGGATAGGTTTGAGACCAGGCACACACCACACACCGGGACAACAAGGTCACAACTCCTCGATTTATATTCCGTACCTACTCACTGCTAGGTGAACAGGGGCTACACGTGAAAGGAGACACACCCAAATATCTCCACCCGGCCGGGGAATCGAACCCCGGTCATCTGGCTTGTGAAGCCAGCGCTCTAACCACTGAGCTACCGGGCCGTGTGTGTGTGTGTGTGTGTGTGTGTGTGTGTGTGTGTTAGTGTTGGCGTCTCACACATAAGGAAGAAAACGTAAGGAAAAGGACAACACATCACCATAAGAGGCAGAATTCAGTCCCGTCTAGACGTTCTCTATCATAATAATGTGACTGTTGAGAGAGAGAGAGAGAGAGAGAGAGAGTATTTTTTTCTTATTTCTCTGTAGGAGAGGTACTGGTTAAAGTAAAGAAAACTGATAAAAAAAAAAAAAAAGACCCAAGGTAAGTGCTGCTCTCAGAACAGAATTGAAAGCGGTAGTCAAAGATTCTTTCTTGATAAAGTTCAAATCACAAGAAGGTGAGAATAAAGAGCACCAGGGAGCTTCAGAGCTTATCAGAGAAAGGGATGGATGATTGAGAGTACTAGTTAACACTTGCATCAGAAGGTGGATAGAATACGAGAGAGAGAGAAAGGAGAAAATATTGTGCAGCGAGGGTGGGGGAAGAGGGTTTGCATGCATTTAGCAAAATCAGAAGAGCATTTGGCATGAAAATAACAGTAAAAGGTAGCACGAGATGCAACATTGCGGCGGTGAAAAAGAAGCTGAAGATAGTTTGTCAAATGAGAGGAGTTGATCAAACAAAAAGTTTTTGATTTCATCTTGTCTGAAAGAAGAGTACAAGTGGAATGCTTCCTTCTTACCCCCGCAATACATGTGAAGCATATTCCATACATTTACAGATAAAGCCCCTGTACCTTGTTATAGGACAGTTGTGAAGTTTTAAGTAGGACAGGCTGATGGTATTCAGCATCGAAGAGGGAGACAGTGAGTATCATTGAATTAGAATGGATGGTTGTCTGTAAGGTTGTGTCGAACAGATAGGTGGAGGGATTAAAATTTTGATGCTTTGAACAATAATAATTTTTTTTGTTTTATATTGATCATAAATTTTACAGAGAGCAGGCTTGCCTACGTGATTTCTTTACTTTCTAAAGGGTTGGTCGTCTCCGAAAAGACATAGAAAAGTGCAAGGTGGTATTGTCATCGTAGGAGCGGATACGACAAAAAGTTTGGTTTAGAAGATCACTGATGAATGATAGCGAGAAAGTGGGTGAGAGGATAGAGTCCTAAGAAACACCACAATCTGTTTACTTAGAACAGTGGCCATCTGTCACAGCAGCATTAGAGCGGCCAGAAAGAAAACTAGGATGTTATAGACAGAAAGATTGAATTTGTAGGAGGGTAATTTGGAAATCAAATGAAACCTTTGTGTCAGACTCTAAGATCTTTATATTCGTATGTTTATGGCAACAACAAAATTTTCACCAAAATTTCTAAAAGAGAATGACCAAGACTTGGTAAGGAAAGCGAGATCATCATTAGAGCAGCCTAGACGGAAACCATAATGGCGATCAGAGAAAATTGTGAAATGACACGTTGAAGAGTCTTCATGTTGTGGACAAATTTAAACACTTTAGATGTGCCTGAAATTAAAGCGATAAGATGGTAGTCACCCTTTTCTTGAAACAGGCTGAAAATAACCAGACTTCCAGCTAGAAGAAAAAAATAGATGTTGATAGACAGAGTTGAAAGAGTTTGAGTAGGCAAGATACAAACATGGAGGCACAATTTCATAGAACAATAAGAGGGATCTCATCAGGTCCATGAACCTTCCGAGAGTTTAGGCCAGCGAGTTCATGAAGTAATCAGAGGAAAGAACAAGCCTTGAATCATTCAAGGTAGAGCTTTTAGCAAAGGCATGAGAGAAGAATTCAGCTTTAAAAATAGATGAGATGGCAGTAGTGCCATCAGGATGAAATAAAGGTGAGAAAAATAAAGAAGCAAAGTTACTGGAGATGTTACTGGCTAAGTGTCAAAAGTCGCCAGAGGAATTAGATCCTGTATAAAAGTAAAGCGTCTTACATGGAATGAAGACTGATGAAAGGCTTTACCTGGTGTCATCAAGTAAGAAAATAGCGCGAAGAGTGTGCCGACGAGGATGTGGGGGAGAGAGAGAGAGAGAGAGAGAGAGAGAGAGAGAGAGAGAGAGAGAGAGAGAGAGAGAGAGAGAGGGAGAGAGGAAGAGTGGAAGCGTGGAAGGAGATGGGATGTGGTTGTTAATCGAAAATATGGAGATGAGAGAGGAAGGAAGCCGGAAGAAAGAAGGAGAAGGAGGAGGAGGAGGAGGAGGAAGGCTATAGAATAACTTTTGAATCCTAGTTCTGGATGAATATGTCTCTCTCTCTCTCTCTCTCTCTCTCTCTCTCTCTCTCTCTCTCTCTCTCTCTCTCTCTCTCTCTCTCTCTCTCTCTCTCTCTCTCTCTCTCTCTCTCTCTCTCTCTCTCTCTCTCTCTCTCTCTCTCTCTCTCTCATCTCAATAATAATACAAAAGTTTCCCGAACAAGTTTGAGAGATGCATTCTAAAGCGCACAAGTTTGAAACACGCCCAAGTGTGTCCAACTTTGCTTGACGCTTCTTTGTAGCAGAAATGTACCAGTCACAGTGTGTGTGTGTGTGTGTGTGTGTGTGTGTGTGTGTGTGTGTGTGTGTGTGTGTGTGTGTGTGTGTGTGTGTGTGTGTGTGTGTGTGTGTGTGCGTGATCCGCTGAATGGTGTCAGTCTTCCTTTATTTCAGAGATCAAAATAATACGAGCATGAAAGGAATACATATTAAGAGCACACAAGTCTGTATGACCTTTGATGCTCCTCACGTGCACTAGTGAACATCAAAGGTGCTATTCCACGCTGCGTTATTAGTTGGCGTATTAGGAATTTATTTAATACAAAGAGCAAAGTGATATTTTCAGACGTTTCATCACCACACTTGTAGCTCTCACTGTCTTTACACTTCCTGGGAGAGTCGTGCAAACAAAACATAACCTGACTTCTACTCAGATTTTCCATACGGCACTAACTTGTATCACAGGAAGGCAACCAGGAGGAGCAAGCGGTTCAAATAATAACTGGGAACGCTTCATTATCTCAGCTATATACTCTGCTACTCTGTCCTTTTATCAACTCTCCTCTAACTCACTGCCTTAATCTTTCTTTATTTTGCTGCAAGGTTGAATTTCCTGCAATCGTTTATCACGATTTTCACGACTGCTGCTCCTCTGCCTCTGGTCTTGTTAACTGCATACCTTCTCATGTCACGATTACATACAGAAGCTACATTGGACTGTATAAAAATATGAAGCTTCTATATTTGATCTGTTTTTTTAAAGCTTTCAGATTAACCCTCACTGATACTAACCGTATGACACGTTACTTCGAAAACCATATGCACTGAAAACTCTGATAGACTTAATTAATCCTTTGCCTGTCTGTGGATATCAAAATCATAGTATAAACTTTGCACCAGACCGTTTTATTCAACATGAGAAGCTGCAGTGCTTAGACAGCTGAGGGTCACGAGAGGGAAAAATATGGATGATACTTCGATGGAGATTCTATTGACCAGGTTTCACGAAGAAATGAGTTTTGTGAACAAGAATAAGAACAAGTCTAAAGGGGAAGGTGAATAAGAAAATTTTCAAGAAGAAGAAAAAGAAGAAGAAGAAGAAAAAAAAAATTGAATAAGAATAAGAAGTAGAAAAAATTGAATAATAATAAGAAGGTATAACAATAGCAAGAAGAAAAAGAAGAGAAAGAAATACAACAATATTAGAATAATAATGATGATGACAATGATAATAATAGTAAAAATAATGATAAAGATAATGATAATTATAATAATATTAATGATAATAATAATAATAATAATAATAATAATAATAATAATAATAATAATAATAAATAAAGAAAGAAGATCAGTAAACTAGAATAATAATGAGAAAGTGAACAACAACAACAACAACAACAACACAGCCCTTTCAGCTCCATAAGAAACACACACACACACACACACACACACACACACACACACACACACACACACACACACACACACACACACACACACACACACACACACACACACACACACACACACACACACACACACACACACACACACACACACACACACACACACGTGGTTCATATGACTTTCAGACACGGAAGGAGCATCAGGGGAGTAGCTGGAAAGAGTATCTGAAACTATAATGAGTTGAGATGAAAGGCTCCCCTGATCCCACGGCGAAAAATATATGCAACTCAACAGTAAGATATTGGATCTCTCTCTCTCTCTCTCTCTCTCTCTCTCTCTCTCTCTCTCTCTCTCTCTCTCTCTCTCTCTCTCTCTCTCTCTCTCTCTTTTTATACCGAAATGGCATAAGTTGATTGCCTTGTAGTCATCTGTTGTAATGCGTCGTACTTCCAATTTCGAGGAAAGAGATTGGGCCGTGTAGGGTAAAAATGATGAAAAAAAATAGAGGATTGCAGAAAAACAAGAGGAAAGTTTTAGATGGAAAAAAAGAACAAGCCTCGTATTTTCCTTCATGAAC
>NC_059278.1:6095575-6100575 GCF_017591435.1 Portunus trituberculatus | reverse complement strand
TTGGTAGGTTGTTGGTACAGATGAAGCTGCTGCTGCGGACGATTACACGTATCAGAGCCTTGAGCAAATTAATTTAGGCTGGAATTGGATGGCGGGTGCAAACTGAGAGAGAGAGAGAGAGAGAGAGAGAGAGAGAGAGAGAGAGAGAGAGAGAGAGAGAGAGAGAGAGAGAGAGAGAGAGAGAGAGAGAGAGAGAGAGAGAGAGAGAGAGAGAGAGAGAGAGAGAGAGAGAGAGAGAGAGAGAGAGAGAGAATGTAATACTGCTGAGGCCCAGCAGGTGTACTCGTAAATCTTAGCATACGCAAGCAAAAAAAAAAAAAAAACACACACACACACACACACACACAGAGAGAGAGAGAGAGAGAGAGAGAGAGAGAGAGAGAGAGAGAGAGAGAGAGAGAGAGAGAGAGAGAGAGAGAGAGAGAGAGACAGACAGAGAGAGACAAACAGAAAGACAGAGAGACCAAGAAATACAGACAGTAAGAGACAAAATCAGAGACAGAGAATGAGAGCCAATAAGTCGATTCCTTTCCTGCAAAATAACTCCATCAATTCTTATATAGTTCCTCACCTTCGTTTCTCATCTCTTCTTACTTTCTACCTCATTATTCACTGCTTCCTATCATAATACGGTACAGTCATAGCCAGAAGTCAACTAACGCATCTCATTTTCTCTTATTGTTTTTATCGTCACCCTCGAGTTGCAGTCCTCTGATTTGCCAAGAACCCGTCAGTCATCAAGTGCTGGAAGGAGATCGCCGGGGAACTCGAGGGCTTAATATCGGAAAAAAAAAGAAAGAGAAAGAAAGAGCAAGTGTTGTGTAAATGAAGATGGACGATTACTACAAATGTGACCTGGGTCCATATTCAGAAGGTCTTTGCTCTCTCACCATGACTATTTTCCAAGACCACAGAGATTATTATCGGGGTTTTCAAGGATGTTTCTCCAGTTGATAATGTAGAAATCTTGTTAATCTTCCTCTAGAACTGCAAAAAAACACCTTTAAAAAATCATGTTAATTTAGATAAAACCTTTTGAAATAGTGGAGGAAAAATTCAGAAGTGTTTGAGTATACGAGCCAGAGTGTATGTTTTGACTGTATAAATTTGTATACTCATGTTTTTTTTTTTTGTTGTTGTTTTGGTTTTTGTTACATCCACCTACATTTACATACAAAAAAAAAAAAAAAAGCTATACACGTGGGCGTCTATCGTCTTTTTTTTCATTATGTAATTTTTTTATGATAAGTCTTTGCTATGAATCTTTTCTCCGCGAGATTTGTTTTTCTTTTCCATCTCTTCCGTGAACTTTTTGCTCCTCGTGTTTTTTCTTTTTTTCTTTTTTTCTTCGCTTTGTCGAGTGTAGTTTGTACAGCATTCTTTCTTCCCTTTATCTCTAGCCTATAAAACTCTCTCTCTCTCTCTCTCTCTCCTCTCTCTCTCTCTCTCTCTCTCTCTCTCTCTCTCTCTCTCTCTCTCTCTCTCTCTCTCTCTCTCTCTCTCTCTCTCTCTCTCTCTCTCTCTCTCTCTCTCTCTCTCTCTCTCTCTCTCTCTCTCTCTCTCTCTCCCTTTATCATCATTAACTTTCGCTTCCTCTTTCCTCCTTCCTCTTTCCATTTCTTTTACGAATCCTCATGGTTTCCTCCTCTTCCTCCTCCTCCTCCTCCTCCTCCTCCTCTTCTTTCTTCTCCAGATTTGTCTATTCTCTTTCCTTCCTTCATTCATCTCTCCTTTATGTCTTTCCTGTTTATCCATTACCAACCAGTTCTTCTTTCTTCTGCTTCCTTCATTCTTTATGTCTTCCCTCTCCTTTGTCATCCTCTTCCTTCCGTCGGTCATCTTGAATCTTCTTTTTCTTTCTCTTATTCCCACTTCATTTATCTTTTCGATTTTTCCACGTTTCTTTCTCCCTCGTCTTGTCTTCATTATTCTTATATTTCTCTTCCCTCTCCCCTTTCTTCGTTCTTCAGTTATGTCTCTTCCACTCTTCACTCTCTTTGTTTTAATACATTTCCATTCCTATCTTCGTCCTGTTTGGAAAGAGGAAGAGGGAAAGGAGGAACCATCGGACAGGAAAGGATGTTGAAATGTCATATTAATGTCTATCTGAATAAGTTATGAATAAGTACACATGCTCTCTCTCTCTCTCTCTCTCTCTCTCTCTCTCTCTCTCTCTCTCTCTCTCTCTCTCTCTCTCTCTCTCTCTCTCTCTCTCTGAGATAGTTTTTTTTCATTGTTTGTATACTTTAATCCTTGTGTGTATATTTATTTTATCCGTGTGTGTGTGTGTGTGTGTGTGTGTGTGTGTGTGTGTGTGTGTGTGTGTGTGTGTGTGTGTGAGTGCGTGTTCGTTCGTTTCATGATATACTATATGTCGATGTAAAAGAGGACACAGGAGAGAGAGAGAGAGAGAGAGAAAGAGAGAGAGAGAGATGACTATAGATTGGAGGGGCGGAAGAAGGGACAAGAGGAGAAGGAGGAGGAGGAGGAGGAGGAGGAGGAGGAGGAGGAGGAGGAAGAAGAAGAGGAAGAGGAAGAGGAAGAGGAAGAGGAGGAGGAGGAGGAGGAGGTGGAGGAGGAGGAGAAGTAGGAGGAAGAAGAGAAGGAGGAGGAGGAGGAGGAGGAAGAGTAAAATCAAATTATGGAATACAAGATGACATATTGCCTGTGTTTCGCTCTTGAGATGTAGCGCTGTATTTTTTTTTTTTTTTTTTTCATTAAGTTAGGCACTGCATCCTGTGTTTCAGTCTTCAGGTCACCAGGGATATATAATTTGATAAGAATGTCACGCTCTGTCGTGCTCTGAAGAATCTTGTGTGGGGAAACTGAATCTCTTCCTGGTGGTTATTCCGTGTAGCTTGTGAGCGGGAGAGGCCCCGTTCACTGGTTCATATGAGTTGTGTTGTGCTAAGCTCGTCTTATGAATGTTGAAATGCAATGAATGTTTAATTAGCTGAGGATTGTACTGATAGCATTACTGAGAGTTGTTCATTATTGATTCGCATGATTTGTTTATTACCTCGCTAGCTTAGTATTAGTGGAAAGCTGCAGCACGAACTTTTGGTGGAAGTACTGAATGGTTTCTGTATGTGTTGGTTTCAGCTGCTGGTGCCGTGGAGCCTCTAGTTAGTCGCGATTGTTACATTACCTTCATTAAGATGTAATTCTATTTTCCTTGGCTCTAATACAATGATGCAGACCCATGACGCTCATCCTCATGTTCTACTTTCCTCTCATAGTTCAATGCACCTTGACCTTTTCCGCCGCCACCATCACCATCACCACCACCACCACCACCACCACTCACATTTGAATCTTTCCCCATCTTTTATTCCTGTCTTCGTAACATCCACTCCCTTTTCCAGACTCTCCCACTATTTTGTCACACATCAGCCTCACATTTTTTGTGTATTTTCATAGCGATACGCACACCACCAGCTTCACCCCTGCACTCGCACTCTGCCAGCCCTCACCCCTGCAGCTCATCTCCCAGCTTCATTCACTCAGTCCCTTACTTCCAATCACTGGTGGCGCCTCAGCCCCACACCATCCGAGAAGCCCGTCTCGCCCTGTCATCTTGTCAGCCCTGCTCCCTTTTCCTCACCTGGTTATCCCGCCCCGTACTGTGAAATTGTTACATAACGAAGGGGCGGGTCTCGGCGGTAGAAGCAGAAGGGGCGGCGTCAGGGCGAGGGCAAATTACAAGGATTGATTGATGGGATTAGCTTCAACCCCTCGCCCGGTATCCTAAAGGCCTTCCCTGTGAGCGAGGAGGGTGATGGCAAGACGTGTATTGAGTAGGCCTATGGGTTACGTAGGCTGGATAAGCTGGAACCTAAGATCAGTCATGAAAGTTAAATCAATTTATGTAAGTGAAAATAACATTAAATGTGTAAATTTTGAAAGAGCTATTGGTGAAAATTGTTATTGAAATGCATGTGATTAACAGATTGTAAAAGAAAACTAACTAAATAAATAAATTCATTAACATCTTTTTATTTCGAACAATGAGATCCATGATGGTAATGATTGAAACATGTACCTACTCCATAAGTAAAATCAACTTATAAACTAAAACTAAAGCATATTTTCTTATCTTATTAGTGTGTGTGTGTGTGTGTGTGTGTGTGTGTGTGTGTGTGTGTGTGTGTGTGCTTGCTGAAGCGGGCATGCGTGTGTGCGTGTACTATCTTGCGGATGGAGGAAAATAAAGAGCAACAAACTAACATTAACACGTGTCATCAGTTAAAAGGCAAAACAAAAAAGTAGTCGATATTTTTTTTTTCTTTTTTCCTCCTTTGTTTGTGATGTATTTTTTTTTTTTTCTTTTTTATGAGAGCGTGTGTTCCATTTCACGCTTTCATTCATCGCTTTGCTTTCATATTTTGTCATCGTTTAATTGGATTTAGAGGCTCTTTATCTCTTAATCTATTTCATTGTGGCAATGGGTCCTGCTTAGGACGGTGGAACAGGTGTGTAATGGGACAGTTGTGTAGTGGGACAGGTTTGTAGTTGACCAGTTATGGGACAGATTTGTAGTGAGTTACTTTTAGTGGGACAAGTTTGTAGAGGGATAGTTTTTAGTGGAACAGCTTTATTGAAAGAGGTGTATATGGGACAATTAAGGCAGCAGGTGTATAGAAAGTTTTAATGGAGCAGATATAGACGGGCAGTTTTTTTTTTTTTTTTTTTTTTTTACTTATAGCCTATAGCGCCTCTAGGCATACTTGAAGAGTATATGTGGGAAGCGCTGTTAAGCTTCCGCCCATTAGTGGTGCTTGCAATTTTATTTATAGTGGTACCCATATTAGGGTCCATATCACCACCTAAGCGCATCTTTGGTGTAACCACCTAGAACCTGGGTATCATGGTGACATGTAGGTAACCACTCGACAAATGGCATAGCTTCAAAGCAGTATGTGGTGGGATTCGAACCTACGCGTGAACGTCTGCCCGATCCCACGCTCACCACCTTATCCACTACGCCACCGCCTCCCTGG
>NC_059278.1:6078075-6090575 GCF_017591435.1 Portunus trituberculatus | reverse complement strand
AGGTGCTTGGCATGCACTTGAGGCGAGGAGAAGGTCGAGCGGCTGAACAGCCATATATTGCAGATGGAGGGCGTGAGTGTCGCGGAACTGCGGTGCCAGTGTCGGGACAACGCCAGCGCCACGCCCTATCAGGTTATTATCAACGAGCAGCTGATGAAACTACACGTGAATGCCCAGAGGTACGGCCATTGGTACGTGGTGGCGGTGGTGACTCTCTACCTGCTGGGCGTGATCCTCATCGTGCAGCAAGACAGAAACATCGACTGCACCGTCACTGCCACCACCACCGCCCTTGTGGAGTGTGTGTCCTGCTGCAGCTGCTCCCACGATGACGGAGATTCCAGCGACGACGACGAGGAAGCTGCCATCCCTCTCGCGGCGGCCTCGCGGTCGCCGCTCCTGATGGTGGTTGAGGAGGACGGAAACGTGGAGGGCGAGTGTTGCAGTACCAGTGTGTGATGTGGTGTTGCTCCGTCACGTTCTGCTGACCCCATGAACGGGCAGTTACTTAAAACTGTCACTTAGACTCCTCGGCTGTTCTGTAGTCACTTTGTCTACCACTCCCACCCACACTTCTACACACACAGAGCTCATGAGGGGCGCTGGTCGTTCCTACACATCAGCTCTCCTTTGTCTTTTGCTCCCTGTAACCTTTCCTTCCTAGCTGACTTGGGCACACATTTGAGGCAACAAAGGCATCAATTGTACAATACAGTGCAAGTGTATGACCTCTCGCGATGTAGACTTACATCTGAGTATTGCAGTGATGCTAGTGATGATGGTAGTAGTAGTAGTAGTAGTAGTAGTAGTAGTAGTGGTGGTGGTGGTGGTGGTGGTGGTGGTGGTGGCGGCAGTAGTAGTAGTAGTAGTTGTACTGTTAGTAATCCTAGTATAAGTGTCATTGGACTAGAATAGGCATCTTGAGAAAGGTGTTCGACTAAACGTCTGACACGAATGGGAGGGCGTTCCTGTGTTCTCCCACCCGTGGTTTTCTTTCATATGTATTGAGTTACCTGCATTGTATCTTATTCTGTGAAGGTTTGGTTTTCACTTCTCTTTCCCTCTTTCTTTTTTTTTTTGTATCGCCTGCTCTATGTATCTTTCTATTTTTCCATCTCTCCCTATTTTGCACTCTCCTTCCTCTCCCTCCATTGTATTACGGTTTCTTTATATTTCTTTCTTTCCAATTTAGTTCATTCCATTTCATTTATCTTACTCTCCCTTCTCCTTTATCCACTCCTTCATCCCTCCGTGTTAACTTTTTTCCAGATTTTTTTTATTCACTCCCTTCTCTTCTCTTACCTCTTTTCCACACTCCGTCAGCTGAACACCGCCTGCTGGGGAATAATGACACAGAGTAGCAATGAAACAACTCCCAGCTCAGACTGTCCCTCCCGCCAAGACAGATTCATTCCACGTGAACGCAAATCCACACAAAGTTAAATTAAAGATGTCTCGTTGCCAAGCCTGATTCCAACTCGCTCGCTCGCTCGCTCGGGAAATTTAGAGTTAAATAGTTTTAGATCCTGTACGATTTGTGTTTGACGGCGTGCTGGTGTGTGTGTTTGTTTTGTGGATCTGAGAGATGTCTGTCTTCGTTCCGTTTGTTTCTCGTTTTATTTTTCTGGTTTATATATTTTTTTTTAGTTGAATTTTATGTTTTTGTATTCACAATCTGGATTTTTTATTTACTAAGAATGGAATAGTTTATGAATTTGTTTATTTAGGCATAGACCTACCTACCTACCTACCTACCTACCTACCTATCTATCCATATATATCTATCTATCTATCTATCTATCTATCGGTCCATCTGTACACCTGCTTATGTATCTATGAAGGTATGTATGTATTTATCTAGCCATCGTTATGTCTCTTCGTTTATTTTTGTTCTTTAATTCCTTCGATATAAATATCTCATGCATTTTTTCATACTAATGATTCTAGTAATGAGGAAGTTTCCGTGGAATGATATTTTTACATAATTGTTTATTTTTCATCCTCCACGTATCGGAATATACACACACGTATTTTTATTTCCATATATATAGAGAGAAAAAAATTAATTGTATATATATAGCAGGAATATTATTAGATGGAAAAGTTTTAATTAATGCAAAACACACACACACACACACACACACACACACACACACACACACACACACACACACACACACACACACACACACACACACACACACACACACACGAAACTAAAACACTTTGCCAATAAAATAAATAATTATCTAAAAGGTACAGGCCTGTTTTACCGTACTACAATGTATATTTATAAAAGCTAATATTTAAAAGTTCTATACATGATACGGCTCATGCAGGTGGCTGAAAACAAGTAAACGAGAGAGAGAGAGAGAGAGAGAGAGAGAGAGAGTGTGTGTGTGTGTATAAATGCAGCAATAACACCTTACCACTGAAATATGTTTACTCATACCCTGCTTCCTCGTGAAATGCTGCATAATCTAGGTGTTTCATAAGGAAATTCCACAAAAACAAGATGGCGAAGCGAAAGAACGACATCATTGTAGCCAAAGCGTGTAAGATGATGAAAAGATTAACTTCCTACCTGAGTGATTTGTTGAAATGCGTGTTTTAGTCAATTTCGCGATCAGCCAAGTAGTCATTTTTTAGTTTTGGAAGTATGCACTATTTTCATTATTTTGTATCGAATGTGTAGCAATGCAAGCTCTCTCTCTCTCTCTCTCTCTCTCTCTCTCTCTCTCTCTCTCTCTCTCTCTCTCTCTCTCTCTCTCTCTCTCTCTCTCTCTCTCTCTCTCTCTCTCTCTCCACTGGTGTTTAGTTTTTTCTCTATGTTTCGTTCGTTTTGATTTTCTCGATGATTTGATACTTATGAAAATTAATGAATGAAGATAATGTATGTTCAAATGTATAATGAAAACTCGGACTTTTGTATATGTATATGTAGTATTATATGCATATGTATACCCAATGTACGATTGTGTATTAGAGTGGACTGATTAATGTATAACTTTTTTGTATATGAAGGTATAAATATGAGTGTATGAAAAATGATATATAATGTTTAACTGTCATGTTTGTCTTTATATTCTTCCATGCTTTAATTTGATTTTCTATCTACTCTCCTCTCATTTTTTTTACTGATCTACGTAGTACATATCCCAGAATGATATGGGAACACACACACACACACACACACACGCACACACACACACACACACTTACGGACCGACCCATATGTATGTATGTACTGCAATTTCCTAATAAGCCGTATGTTATTGTTATCATTATTATTGTTGTTATTATTATTATTATTATTATTATTATTATTATTATTATTATTATTTTACGGTACTACTTTGGTATGTGATCTACACAGCTAATTTGATTACCGGAATCAAATTCTGCTTTGGTATGCGATCTACATGTTTCCTTCATTCATTATAGCTTAAATAGAATATTCTATATATACGTACATTTAAGAAAATTGAGTTAATAAAGATAACAGTGATAACAATGATAAACACATCAACAATTACGAAACAAAGAGACAATGAAACGTACTAGTAACTAGAGGCAGAGGCAATACTTGAATTATGAATAATGTTACAAGTACATTATAGCGTCAATGATAAGGTTCTCAGTTCCTCTTTCAAATGAAATGTCAAAATTTAAGCAATTATAACAGTTTCATACTGATGGGAATAGTATGTAGCTACTTCATCTCCCGAAATTACACAATATGTATTACAAGAAGTATCGAGCTTTGCCGGACTTTTTTGTCATAGAGGACTTGTGCTGCTGGATATATTATCATATGAGTTATGAACTAAGTTAACCGAAATAATGAAAATAAATCTAGATAAATATATAAATAAATATCAATGATTACGGTGCGCGTGACGAAAATAAAAAAGCGAGTTTCCATGATAACGATGCGAGTTTCCACGATAACGATGCGAATTTCCACGATAACGATGCGAGTTTCCACGAAAACCATGCGAGTTTCCACGTTAACGATGCCATTCCACGATAACAATGAGAATTTTAACGATAGCGATGGAAGTTTCCACGATAATGATGCGAGTTTCCACGATAATGATCGATTTCACGATAACGATGCGATTTTTCCACGTTAACGATACGGGTTTCCGTGATAACGCTGCAAGTTTCCACGATAACGATACCATTCCACGATAACGTGGCAGGCGTAGTGATATCTTTACTCCATTTTAGTTTATTTATCTGCACAGGCACCAGGACGAACCCTTCCTCCCCAAGGGTCTGCCCCCAGCAGTCCCGTGGACGTGAGAGCAGTGACGAGGCAACCTTGCTGTGCCTCACACGGCTCGCCATGAACAGTAACCTGCCACACACCGCGCCCTAGCCACTGTTATGAAGTGAGGCCTGTCACTCCCTCGTCCTGCCATTGTCTGGTGCATGACGAGTTTTTCAGCCCGGTGCTATCACAAGCCAGGGATCTCATTGCAAAACCCTTTAGCTAACATCTGAAGGGTTCTTTGGATACTCAGATGCTAAGCAGTAAATAAATCACGGAAGGGAGCACAGGTCGCACATGGAAACATTGTTTATGCCGGAATGAAGTGTGCTGTACCACGTGTACTTGAACGTAAAGTACCTTGTTGAGTCAGGACAGGAGCTTTGACACTCGAGCAGACACCCCACTCATGTTTCAGATTCTCTAACCAGACAGTCTCTCGAAACTAAGACAAGTGTTTTCCTTATCTCTTGAGAATAAAAAAAAAAAAGTATATTTTCTTCTTGTTGTAGATCAAAACATGAATCGTAGACCGCATTCCAAAGGACCTTTATGACACACACACACACACACACACACACACACACACACACACACACACACACACACACACACACACACACACACACACACACACACACACACACACACACACACACACACACACACACACACACACACACACACACACACACACACACACACACACACACACACACACACACACACACACACACACACACACACACACACACACACACACACACACACACACACACACACACACACACACACACACATATGCACCCTTCCACACACACACACACACACACACATATGCACCCTTCCACACACACACACACACACACACACACACACACACACACACACACACACACACACACACACACACACCAGTACTGGTACTAAATTACCAAAAGGCATTTTCCAATTCAGCTTTTATAATTATTTCCGGCAATGGAAGTGAAATTAGTTTACCTTTGGCCACCTGCTTACCCTTGGGTGTTGAGGATGTGGTATATAACGTGGGTAAATATTAATCGTCGCTATGGCATTGGCTGCGTCCTCTTTGATTAGATAATTAAGAAACTGTGTGCAGAGTGTTTGTTAGCTGATTGATAGTTAAGTTCTTATTAGTTGGTAGTAAATATAGGAGTGGTTATATGATGAATGATACGATTTTTGTACTTCAGAAGCCATGTGTGTGTGTGTGTGTGTGTGTGTGTGTGTGTGTGTGTGTGTGTGTGTCCTGTTCATATGTTTATAATAAGCAACGCAAAATATTGAGGTGAATGTGTTAATGAAAAAGAGAGAAGGCGAGGAGGGATGAGGGAAAAGATAAAAAGAGTTAAAGAAAAGGATGAAAAATAGATGGTCTGAATAAGGAAGAAAGGCAGAAAGAGAGAAGGGAAGGTGTGTTCATGTGTATGTAGGAAATAGTTTCTGAATGTTTCCGTCCACCTGACAACCTCCCTCAGGTCCTGGCCGTGTTTCTAAGTCAGGACTCAGGTGGCGGCAGTGTCAGGAAGAATGGCGCCTCGTGTGCTACATTGTCTGGTTGGGTGGCTAATCTTTTCTCCAGGGAAGGGACAAGCTACTTAACAGTAAATTATTCTACTGCAAGTCTTCAGGATACGGCCGCGGTAGTTGCAGTAAGTTCTCCCTGTCTTGTGTTATCGCCTGCTTAACCCTGTCAAAAGTTACCATGTGTCAAGTTATTATCTATGCACGAACACACACTAAACTGTTCAATACTGGTGCCTCCTGCTCACCCAAATTATGGTTGGAGGGACAGCCGAGGTCTTCATTCGCTGTAGTTGCAAGAATGGAAGGTGTTTGGCGTCACTCCTCGCTCCCTTTGGCACTATTACGTGATGAGTATGAGTGTCTCTTATTGCGAGTCTCTTCCCTCTCTCCATTCTCCTCTGGCGACACAGACTTTGCCTCATACTTGGTGTTTGTTGTCCTTCAAACTAGAAAGGAACAGTGTCTTGTTAATCAATGAGGCACCGCGCTTATATTGTTTTTCATAATGAGAACATTTTTATTTTCATATGTACAATGGAGGAAGATCTTGATCAATATAATGAGTAATTTCTTCTTTTATCTATATAACGGAAATGTTGTTCAAATGTGTATAACAAAATAGTTTTCTTTTTTCTGTACTATGAGGCAAAATATTTTTATTTATAATTTGCTCCAAACATTGGGACATTTTTGTATTTATTTGCATAATGAGTTATTTGTACTTTGCTCTGTATAATTACTTTTTTCTCATGACGTCAAAATAAAAGCGTTGATTAGCTGAAAAGCAAAGTTATCGTTACTAACGAATGTTTTCAGGCGGTGGTGAGTAAAAATTAAAACACCATAATTATGCCAAAGGTGAATTATGCAATACGAAGTGTTACCACTGATGGGAGGGGGAAGGATGCGCTAGAGCTCTGTATTACTTGGTGTGGGTAGTGATGCCTGGTCGTTCTCCCTGCTGCCTGGATCACAGGAATGTTAATGAAGTGGCCTGCTCAGCGCTCAGCGTCACGTCAGCTGCCCAAAGTTATAAAAGAGAAATAATTATTGCAGTCGCGCTGATAATTTCCTGCGTTTTATCACCTGCTGTTGGGGTGATTAATTTTCACAGCTGTACAGACTGAGATGAATTTGTATTGCCCTGTCAGGACCATGAGCATCTCACACTATGTTAAAAATAACGTCTGGTCCTCAGTCGGCAAGGTCTTCTTTCTTCCTTGCTTTTCCATCTCTCTTTGTTTCCCTCAGTTTCTGCAATCATTCTTCATTTTTTTCTTTCCTTCCTTTCTCTTTTTCAACCTTGACTTTCTGCACTTACGTACGTCTCTCCTTCCACTGATCCATCCCTCCATCCCTACTTCCCTCCATCCTTCTCTTCCATCTTTCTTTCCATCTTACCTTACCTCTCTTCCCCTTCCCTCAATCTTTCTTTGCCTCTATCTTTTTCCCTTATAGTGGTGTGCCATAATAGCCACTCCATTACGGCTCCGCTTCACAAAAGGTAGTACTAAATCAGCCTTCGCTTTGATACGGTCCATTTGCACTATTATTTTTTGTCAATGTTCCTAATGTTATATCCTGGTTCGTCAGATGGGAGAGAAAGGTACTTATTGTGTGTGTGTGTGTGTGTGTGTGTGTGTGTGTGTGTGTGTGTGTGTGTGTGTGTGTGTGTGTGTGTGTGTGTGTGTGTGTGTGTGTGTGTGTGTGTGTGTGTGTGTGTGTGTGTGTGTGTGTGTGTGTGTGTGTGTGTGTGTGTGTGTGTGTGTGTGTGGCTGAGAGCAATTAGTGGTGACGATGCCTCTGTCTTGGGTTGGATTTACACATAGAGGTGGTAGTGGTGGTGGTGGTGGTTGTGGTGATGATGATGTGTCGCCTGAGAAATGTTGCTGGGTGGTGTGGTGTGTGTTCGCTAGTGCCGTGCCTCTTCTTTCCTGGCAGACACGTATCGCCACAGTGGGGAGGCAGTAGAAAGTGTCAAGGTGCTTTATGCATAGTGCAGATCAGAATATTTCATCCTCTTTCTATTTACAGTTTTGTTCTTACTTTCTCTCTCCTCTTTTTCTTTCTATTTTCAACATTTTCAGAGTTGTTCGGATCTTTTATTTTGTTGTACGTTTGTAAGTGTTCGTGCTTCTCACATGCTCATTTTAGCTTGCCATTCTCTCAAAGTAATAGATACATTTACACGCCATTGTCTTCAGCCTTGTTTCTAACTTTCCACTCACCAGTGCTGACTTTCTACTTTGATCATTCTATCTGGGAGTTTTATTTTGATCTAGGGCTATTTTCGTCTCAGTGTCCTTGACCTTACCATTCCTGTCGGTGTGCTTTATTCTTGTCTTTCATTGCAGAATTCCTTTTTGTTCAAGCTGTGTGTATGTGTGTGTGTGTGTGTGTGTGTGTGTGTGTGTGTGTGTGTGTGTGTGTGTGTGTCCTTGACTATCTGCTTTCCACATCTCAATCACCCAGCAAGCGTCACCCTTTCCAATCACTCACTAAGTGTTTACATCCCACCACTCCTGCGCCTCCTCGTGGACGTCATGCATCACTGGTGGGTTTGGCCAAGATCGAGCCATCCGTTACTCCCAGTCAATCGAGCGCCAATCTCCAAGGAGCCTGATTTCATTGCCTCATCGGATTAAGTAGTTATTACAAATTCTATGCAAATTATCTCCATTTTCTCACGGATACCTCCTGGCATTTGCTGTTCCTGTATATTTCCATTCCTGTGAGCAGAATAGATGTGGTGAGAGGAAAACAGAATGAAGGAGAACCACTTTATTCTTCTTACGCTTGAGTGTGTTGCCTGTTGTCTTCCTCAGAGAGAGAGAGAGAGAGAGAGAGAGAGAGAGAGAGAGAGAGAGAGAGAGAGAGAGAGAGAGAGAGAGAGAGAGAGAGAGAGAGAGAGAGAGAGAGAGAGAGAGAGAGAGAGAGAGAGAGAGAGAGAGAGAGAGAGAGAGAGAGAGAGAGAGAGAGAGAGAGAGAGAGAGAGAGAGGTGTGTGTGTGTGTGTTGCACTTCCGTTGAAACTCGTGCTTTCTTCGCCATTTTTTTCCATTCATCCTACTCGCAAAGTGATCTCGTTCATATTTTTTTTTTTTTTTTATACCATGTTTGCCCGCTATTCACCCCGGCATGCTCATCCAGGCTGATGCTATGCTCATCGTCTAAACTCTAAACATAAGAGTAGGAAGAAGTGAGATGAAAATAAAATCATTCATTAACCGTAGAAATGTTCTGCTTTATAAGGCCAAGTGGAGCATTAGCTTTGATCACCTGAGACGCCACGTATGCTCTTCTCGTAATGCTTCGTGAATAGCCACTGCAACGCGCTTCTTGGAACATTGGGAAGGAGAGTAGCTAAATAACATAGATTAATTAATCGTAGGAATGGTTCAGTGAAGCATAGTTTGGATAATTGAAGATTAGGGTAAGTACTTCACGTAATCCTACTCGAACAGCTTCAACAGACGCATATCGTTCAAACATTTAAGCTGGACGAAACGAGAAACTATGGAACAGAGATGAGTGTAACGCATTTGAGTAATTCTGTAGACAAGATCAGGAAATTCCATCTATCATCCACTTATGGTCTCTGCTTAACATATATATACTTGTTGGAAAGACTATATACTTAATAGAAATAATCCTGAGTCCTTAAGTCGCCATATACATGCTTAAGTACTTGTAATCCTCTTGTAAGCAACACTATGGTACCGAGACGAGGTAATAATCATTTTTCCTTGCGTGTAAAATTAAAATCTAACTTCGCGCTCTTAGGTAAGGAGCTTACAGGTAATTGCCAATACGGAAAGCCTCTTTGCTGAGATTAGTCATGTAAAAGTGGATGTTTTATAAGCGGCTTGTTTCACTCTTCAAGTTCGTGGACTGGTGAATCGGGAGCAATTATGTGGTGGAAAAAGAAAGTCTTGTGGTTTAAGAAATGCTCCTGAAGAGAAGAAATAATTAGCATGAAAAGTTGTGTGTTTTTCCATTGTCAAAGGCCAACTCAGCCTAACCCAACACTTACTTTACACTAATCATCAACACAACAGTGATGACACGCACTTGGCACAACACATCTCAACACAGCCACACTCCCTGTTACTCAAAACACCCACATACAACAACCACGCGCCTCCAAGCCAAGCACCACACCTGAACACGAGAACGCAGGTGTCTCTTCCTCGTTAACGCAAATTAGCTCACCTGATACACTTTTTTCTCTCTCTCTCTCTCTTTCTCTCTTGTAATGTTTGTCTTATTTCTATTTTCTTGCCAACTCATTTATTATTGTGTTAAATTTTGTTCGTTCTTTTTTCTACATTGTTTGAACTTCATTAAGTGCAGCATAGATGAACTGAGAACACGTAAACATCAACATCAACAACAACAACAACAACAACAACAACAACAACAACACTAAAAAAGACAAAAGAAATAAAGAAAACAAAGAACCAGAACGAGAATAAAGCCATCACACACAAAGGACACACGCACACACACATACACACACAAAAAAAGGATAAATGAATAAATAAAAGGAAAGGCTCGTTCAGATTCCATTATAGTCGTTTCCTGCACGTTGCCTTCGACTCGGCTTCCTTGCCCCATAAAGAAAGACGGGCGAGCCTTTCTGAAATTTCGTAATCTATTTTATTTGACTCTTCTTTTCAATTCCTCATAAGAAATAATAGGGAGAAGAAACACGACCTTTTATTCTTCTCTAAGTGGAAAGAAGAAGAGCATAATGATATTTCGTTCGTCATTACTTTTTTTTCATTGTCTATCTAGTTAGAAAGGGTTGTTATTAGCATAAAGAAAAGAGTAGATCCCATAATAATACTCTCTCTCTCTCTCTCTCTCTCTCTCTCTCTCTCTCTCTCTCTCTCTCTCTCTCTCTCTCTCTCTCTCTCTCTCTCTCTCTCACACACACACACACACACACACACACACACACACACACACACACACACACACACATAAGAGATTGATAGTCAGATTGGTAAATTACTGGATAGAGAGAGAGAGAGAGAGAGAGAGAGAGAGAGAGAAGTTATTGCGTTTTAAGAGGCAATAACGTGAGTATTTGTGCTGCATTCGTGGTGGTCGCGTTGGTCGTGATGGCGGTGGCTCGTTGCCTCACTAGGGCTGGATATTGGAGTGGCCGGCGGCCGTGACGCGCGCTGGCCTGGCTGCCCCGATATCGGCTGTCCGAGGGCGCAGAGTGTGTCGCTGGCGAATAAGTTAGTTAGACAGACAGACACACACACACACACACAGAATGAGAGAGAGAGAGAGAGAGAGAGAGAGAGAGAGAGAGAGAGAGAGAGAGAGAGAGAGAGAGAGAGGTGGGGGAGTGAAGGGATACGTAAATATGTAAGAAAAATAGTGAATAAAAGAAAAAATAATGGAGGGGAAACATTAAAGAAAAATCTGTGAAAAAAAATAGAAACATAGTTATAAATGTGAAGGGAAAGTAATATGCTTTAGAAGATAAAGAAAGGAAATATGAGAGAGAGAAAGAGATAGATAGATAGATAGATAGATAGATAGATAGAGAGAGAGAGAGAGAGAGAGAGAGAGAGAGAGAGAGAGAGAGAGAGAGAGTCCAACTTAACATATAGTTTTTATCTATACTGTGGGAACTCTGTTATATTTTGGCAATAAACTCAATTAATTCACCAGTCAAAAAAAATTAACAACAAAACGAATCATCAAACTCAAGTGGCAGTTTTGACATCACTCATAACTCAGAATCCTTCGTAAGGAAGATTGAGTGTCGAAATAAATAATTTCGTCCTCAAATGAATACACAGATAAACAAATAAGTCTTCGTCACCAATTATGAAAGACGCTACTCGTAACTATTTCATTATTTTTCTTGTCTTTTGTTATCATTAACTCCTTCAATACCAAGACACATTTTTACCTGGAGATTTGTTTACGATTAGACCATTTTATTGACATCAGGAAGGGTGTATGGAGGTCAGAAGATTAATGGTCACGTTCTTTTCTAGTCTCTCCCCCCCACACGGATTTCTGAAGCCGTATAAAATCACCGAAAAGTCAGCTTAATGAGTATGGAAACGCGTCATGGTACTGAAGGGGTTAAGACTGTTGTAATTATTTTTTAGAAGGATATAAAGACAAAAGATCAACTATACATTCTAACCCGTAGTACAAAAAATATAGGTTCCTTAAATGTTGTAAATGATTACGTGAATGATTGACTGGCAGTGCATTCCCGCCTAAAGATTTTTTTTTTCATGTAATAGGGAAAGCTGGCTAAGGGTAACCAAAAACGAAAAATATAAAAAAAGCCCGCTAAGTTGTCAGTTCCCTTACAGCTCTGAGGGAATTAGCCAAAAAAAAAAGGATGTGTCTTGAATATTGCGCGTTGAATCATAAACTCTCCTCTCCCTTCACTAGATAGATAAATAAATAAATATTCACCACATAATACAAAACACAGCTCTTTTAAACATGTGCTCAAACTATTCCATTTTCTTTTATTTTTAAGTGGAAAACATCAACTCAAATCTAAACCTCACGAAAAAAAAAAACATTTGAGTTTCGTAAATTAAAATGAAGTGGAGGAAAACACGTGTTGTTGCTCATTTTCCGCCGCTGGACATGTATTTCTGCTTTTTATGATGTATTGTTGTTTTCCT
>NC_059278.1:6063075-6075575 GCF_017591435.1 Portunus trituberculatus | reverse complement strand
GGAGGAGGAGGAGGAGGAGGAGGTGATGGAGGAGGAGGAAGAGAAAGAGCAGCATATGGTGATGTAGGATGAGAGATGTCTCCAAACAGAATCGCGAAACACTAAACCAATTTGGGTTCAAACACCACTGAATAATCATAAGACTTGATCGAAACTCTCCGAGGTCCATCCCCATTACTTCACCTGCCCATCCACAGCTGTCCTTAATCGACCACACAGGTGCTGCCGCCTCTCGCCTGTCGATCTAACATCCCCAGCTGCCTGACCTGTCGCTGTTTGTGGTGGTATTTTCTGACGTTCAAATATTTCAGTTTTGTTAATCGTTCTCCTTTTTATTTCTCCTCTTGAAAATTTTCTCGTGAATTTTAAAGCAAGGAACTCCGAGCACGTTCCTTGCTGCTCTTACGTCGTGTTTCTTCGCCCGGGTTAGGGGAAATGCAGCCCTCCCCAGTGGCTCTCTCCCCAACTAGCCTCTTTCAGCCTTCACGCCCCGACACACTCACCCGAGGGAAGCAGTAATGCGTGTGGAGCAACGTGTAAATTGTATTTGTCACGCTTACTCACTCCGCCGTAGTAAACCAGTCTGCTAATGCTCTCCTCGCCTTGATCCTTTCCTCCGGAACTGTAAAGTGCCTTTGTCTTCCTGCCTCTCCTTCCCAAACAATTGCAAGAGAGGATTATGGCTTCGTTTTAACAAAGTAATCAAGGCAGTTTGCTCTTAATGTACTTCAACAAATTTTCTCTTTAACGAACAGCATATTCATACTTGTTCATTTAATGCTTGAAGTGCCCTTCATTAGTGTAAGCAGGTACTCATATACAGGAAAAACAGGTGTGACAAGGAAGAAATAGTAGCGTTGCATCTTCAGCAAGAATGTGAGGGAAGCAGGAACAGCATCATAGCTCCTGCAGAGGTGACAGAAAAGGGTTTGCAGTGGAGACTTACCTGTGTTGATCGCTCTATCGACATTCCTTCGTCGGCGATAACTTCTGAAGTGACAGACAGTGGTCTCTTCCTCGAACTGTGCCTTAATGCTTTTCCCATTCAGTGTCAGTTGTCAGGCGTACTCACGGAGGTTTGCATCTCCGGATCTCCCCAGCATGTTAAGCTTAGTCATGTTCCTAATGTTTTCTTACTTACCATTTTTGTTTCTTCACGCTCTCCTGTAGGAATTCCCCAGCAAGATGGAGGGACTCTGACGGGTGTCTACCAGTGCCTGCGTGTGGCAATGCTGTGAACCTGCATGCCTGGGGATCAACACAAATCGTTCTCAGTATAAGAGTGACTACGGATCTAACTTTTGTAACTTTTGTATGATTTTCACCTCGCCGCCGGCAGGTATTAAGAAAAGCCCAAGGCGAAATATGAAAGCTTTATATCTTCCAGTTGTCACGGCAGAAAAATATATATAGACACATATGTCGATGTGCGAGTCCTTGTCGCCACCGAGGAATTCACAACAATAAGAAAGTCACACAATATACAATCTGATTCCTTAAAAATACAAAGACTTCCTTTAGGGAAGACGGGCGTTAGTGCAGCCCGCGGGACGTGGAGGTGAATCACGCCATCAGGACATTGACGTGTGTGTGTGTGTGTGTGTGTGTGTGTGTGTGTGTGTGTGTGTGTGTGCACCCTGAACTGTGAGAGCGCCTTCCTCCGGGCACGCATGGGCAGGGTCGGGATGATGATTGAGATGGCGAGGACGACGATAAAGAAAACTAAGAGTAAAGTGAAGAGAAAGGAAGTGGAATGGATTGACTATTGATTGATGTCATCGCTCGGACAGATGGAAGAATAATCTAAACAGCCGGTGTCTCCAAAAGTGGTTTAGGTTTTCCATAGAAGGAAAAAAGTACAAAATCAAAAGAAAATTGAGAGAAGACGATGCGTAAAACACGAACTCCTTCAACAGGAAAAGTTACTGACTAGAAAAGAATAAAAGTTGTTTGTCAATGTCGCCAGCGAGGCACAGAGGAAGGAGTAAAGCCAGATTGGTGTGTGGCTTCACGCGACAAACGAGCTACAAACACCACCACGGCAGCTCAGCGTCTCGCCTGCCCACTGCTGCCCGGATGTGTCGCAGGAACACATACGGGGGAGCGTGTCTGCAAGACCCAACACCAAAATAACTACATTACTATTGTACATACCTCATCAACATCATCATCGTATCATCACCATCACCATCGTCATCATCATCATCATCTCCAGTGTAAATATAAGGGTTGTCCCCTACGCACCTGATCTTCCCAGCAGCTTCACGTGCGTGCCCTGCGGCGCGCTATAGAGGACACCGCCTGGGAGCAGCAGAAGGACAGGGCGGACATGGCGGTGTGTCTCTCTGACCGGCCGGACTTGGTGATGATGAGCACTAAGCCGATGAAGTAGAGGGTGAGCACCACGCCCACGTACCACACGGCGTGCTGCTGCGCCACCTCGTGCATCCGAGACACCTGCTCGTGCATAAGTTGCTGGTGGGGGATGGCGCTGGCGTTGCCCTGGCACTGGCACCACAGCACATCGTACGGCACGCGGTACATCTGCGGCACAAACAGTCTGCGGTCAGTCAGTGTGAAGCGGCCTCCGTCTCTGTTGTCTTGGAGGATGAAGTGAATTATGTAAAGTCCATATTAAGACCTATCAAAGCTCGTGCCTCTCTTTGGTGGTGGTGGTGGTGGTGGTGGAAGCTTACCGTACCTTTTGAAGAATGCACATACACACACATTACCGGGAAAAATATTAAAGCTACAGTATAAAGATCAGCAGATGTTCGTCGAAGGAAGTAATAACCTGAAAATGAGCATGATTATCCACACCTGGGAATGTTCATGGTTCTTCCACTCCTTCACGCCTGACAGCATAAACACCCTTGTCCTGGCGAAGCACCATCAACGTAAACAGGAAGGGGGCCACGGGGCTCACAAAGGGCGGGGAGAAGAGGGAAGGAAGAGTGGATGTATTATGCTCTACATGATATTTTTTAATGGTTTATTTATCTATTTCAATTCTTGGTTACGCTGTGAGTAGATACGAGTAAAAATATAGGTAGATAAATAGATAGATAGAAAGTAGATAGATAGATAGATAGGTGAGTGGGTAGGTCGGTAGATAGATGGATAGATAAATAGATGAATAGATGGGTAAAAGATAGATCGATATTTAAGTAGATAGATTGATAGATAGATAATTCATTCACTTAGAAAAAAATACTTTGATAACACAATATTGAGTCCAAATTAATACTTCATCACAATATTGCACATTTACATACAAAACAGATTTCAATGTTACCAACCACACACATGAACACACACCTGAATACACACACCTGTCCTCGGCTGCCTCAGGTGTGTGTAGGCGTGAAGGTCTGGTCTACCCTCCTCTCTTTCCTCCCTCGAGACAAGGAAAAGACAACGAAAACTGAAAAAAAGGAAAGGAAAGGAAAAGTAAGATAAGAATCGTCCATCACTTTCCCCGCGGGAGAGGAGGAGAAATGCAAACAGTAAGAATAAATATAAGAGAAGATAAAAGAAGATAAGAAGCTCAGCACTACACACAAGATGGAAGGAAAAGAAAAGAATAAATACAAAGAAAACACGACAAATAAAGAAAGCAGACGAAAAATAAAGAAACGAGTATACACACATGCCTCTATGGAGATCAAAACGAAAACACAAGATATCGACGCACTGATGTAAAAAAAATAAAAAGGAAGACAAATACTAAATCCCCTTATCTAATCTTCTCCGTTTCACCATTAGACCTTATCTTTGTATTCTTCACCTTCCTCCTCTTCCTCCTCCTCCTCCTCCTCCTCCTTACTCAGTCGATTTTTTTTTTTTTTTTTCGTAGTTTCACGGCGTCTTTTCCGTTCGGTTTGTTTTGCTGTGTTTTGTTTTGTTTGGGCTGCCGTGTGTGTGTGTGTGTGTGGTGCGTCTTGTTTTGTTGTTTTCCTGAAGGACATTGCGCTCGGTGAACGTCATTTGTCTTCTTGGCTTGTTGAGTTTCGCCTAATTTGTTTTGTCTGTCTTCCTGTGAGAGGTGAGAGAGAGAGAGAGAGAGAGAGAGAGAGAGAGAGAGAGAGAGAGAGAGAGAGAGAGAGAGAGAGAGAGAGAGCGAAAAAGGATGAGAAGCAACAAGAGTGAAAGAAAACAAATCAGGGGAACGAGAATTGAAATACGAGAAGGAAAAAAAAAAAAAACAGGAGGAAATGTAAAAAGAAAAGAGAAGATGGAGGAGAATAAGGAAGAAGACGAAAAAGATGCACAACTTAGAACCTATAACTAATTGTGTTTACTCGTCTCCTGGTCACGTGTAAGCGAGGTGACGCAGGAAGGCTTAACGTGGTCTCCTAAGCAACGTTGAGGCGCGGAGTGTGTGTGTGTGTGTGTGTGTGTGTGTGTGTGTGTGTGTGTGTGTGTGTGTGTGTGTGTGTGTGTGTGTGTGTGTGTGTGTGTGTGTGTCACTTAGAAAGCACCCTGAACCTGGAAGCCCTGATCTGCGTGGGGTATAAGGGACCGAGAGAGAGAGAGAGAGAGAGAGAGAGAGAGAGAGAGAGAGAGAGAGAGAGAGAGGTAAGAAAATATGACCTAGCAAGAAATGAATGTTTTGAAGCGAAAAGCAATAGGGGGGAAAGAAACAAAGAAACTCACAAAAAGATGTAAAAAAAAAAAGATTAAAAAAAATAGTTATAGATACGAAATGGAAAAAAAAAAAATAGATGAGAAAGAGATGGAAAAAAAGTTTCGTGTTATGCATATCGCTGACAAGAGGAAGGTAAGAAAAAGAGTCGTCACATTACATAAGCAACTGGAAGGGCGTGTGGAAGAGAGAGAGAGAGAGAGAGAGAGAGAGAGAGAGAGAGAGAGAGAGAGAGAGAGAGAGAGAGAGAGAGAGAGAGAGAGAGAGAGAGAGAGAGAGAGAGAGAGAGAGAGAGAGAGAGAGAGAGAGAGAGAGAGAGAAGGTAAGAAAATATGACCTAGCAAGAAATTAATGTTTTGAAGCGAAAAGCAATAGGGGGGAAAGAAACAAAGAAACTCACAAAAAGATGTAAAAAAAAAAAGATTAAAAAAAATAGTTATAGATACGAAATGGAAAAAAAAAAATAGATGAGAAAGAGATGGAAAAAAAGTTTCGTGTTATGCATATCGCTGACAAGAGGAAGGTAAGAAAAAGAGTCGTCACATTACATAAGCAACTGGAAGGGCGTGTGGAAGCTTTGGTGTGTGGCTGCAGTGGAGTGAAAGAGACGATGAGGAAGATTTTTGTGGCGTGACACTGACGATGTGGAGAAGAGAGTAAGATGGTGAAAGGGAGAGTGGTGGAGGAATAAGGAAACAAGTATAGAAAGGTAGGATGGTGATCATGAAGTAATTGGTATATGGAGGAGTATGGGGAGAAAGAGAATGAAATAGACGTGTGGAGTGAGAGATTGAAGGAAAGAAGTAAGAATATGAAGATGAACCGTAGAATGAAGGAGAATGAAAGAGTGGGCGAAGGGAAAAAAGTGAAAAACCTTGAGGATTGAAATTAGAATGAGAATGAAAGGAAGAATAAGAAAACACGAATGTAAAAGAGTGCGAAACTGATGGAGAAACGAGGCAAGTGTAGTGGTGGAGGAGGAGGAGGAAGAGGAGGACGAGGAAGATGCTTCAGGGAAACTCAAGGATGCGTAGCAATTCGAAAGCGGAGGAGGAGGAAGGCGTGTTTGGTCTAGTCCTTCCACGTGCTTCAAGGATTTTGGTGGCGCTGTGGTGTTGTGTGGTGTGGTGTGGTGTGATGTGGTGTGGTGTAGTGTGGTGTGGTGTCGTGTAGTATAGCTTAGTGTAGCGTAGTATGGCATGGGTGTGGTGTGGTGTGGCATAGCTTAATGTAGCGAAGTATGGTATGATGTGGTGTATCTTTATGGTATGGTGTGGTGTAGTGGTGTAGTAGGTTTGGGTGGCAGAGAGGGAAAGATGGTGGTGGTGGTGGTAGTGGAGTGAATAGAGTCAAGTTTCCCGGAAGTAATGAAAGGAAGGAGCGAAGAGAAGGAGAGGGGGTATTGATGTATCCTTTTCTTTCAGTCCTAGGATTGGAAATATGAGGGTTGTTGAGGCGTGGTATGACACAAGCTGGCGTGGGAGGACAGTATTGAGGCCATGCTGTAAGGGGTGGGAATATCAACCCCTTCAATACTGAGACGCATTTTTACCTTGATTTTTGGATATGACTAGACGATTTTATTTGTCTATGGAGGTCAAAAGATTAATAGCTAAAGTCTTTACTATTCTAATTTCAACATATATTTATGAAGCTGTATAAAATCGCCAAATAACCAGAATGAATATAAGAATGTGTTATGGTGCTGAAGAGATTAACCTGTTTTGCCTCTGCCTGGGATGCGTGCCAGGAAGGTGAGGTGTTGTTAATATTTTCTCTCGCTCCATTTCCTCTTCTTCCTCGTGAATTTACTTTGTGTTGATTTTTTCGAAGTCAAAACCCATCAAAAAACTCGAGATGCAGAATTTCATATGCATAGTGAATTTCAAACTCCTGATACACACACACACACACACACACACACACACACACACACACACACACACACACACACACACACACACACACACACACACACACACACACACACACACACACACACACACACACACACACACACACACACACACGGCCCGGTAGCTCAGTGGTTAAAGCGCTGGCTTCACAAGCCAGATGACCGGGGTTCGATTCCCCGGCCGGGTGGAGATATTTGGGTGTGTCTCCTTGCACGTGTAGCCCCTGTTCACCTAGCAGTGAGTAGGTACGGGATGTAAATCGAGGAGTTGTGACCTTGTTGTCCCGGTGTGTGGTGTGTGCCTGGTCTCAGACCTATCCCAAGATCGGAAATAATGAGCTCTGAGCTCGTTCCGTAGGGTAACGTCTGGCTGTCTCGTCAGAGACTGCAGCAGATTAAACAATGAACACACACACACACACACACAGCTGATTTATTGTTCTGTGCTTCCTTGCAATGAGTCCAGTTAGCCGAGGTCGGGGATTGTGTCGCTTTCCAGGGCTTTACACTAATTTTACTATGGACAACATCTCCCTGTGATCTTCCCTACTGTGATGGTCTCAATACTGGTCCCCTCTTATTGTCTGTAGGTTTGTTTCTCTCTCCCACCAGATTTTATTCATAGGGTCCTATATACCGGAACACTTCTGGAGTCTAATTGGAAGTAGACGGATTATTAATGGTTTGATATGGTTGCAGTAAACAAATTCAAAAAAGCTCTAGTTGAAGTTGCACAGGTTATTAATCCCTTGAGTACCATGACGCGTTTCCATATTCATTCTACTTACTTATTTGGGTGATTAAAATAGTGAAGACTGTGGCCATTAATCTTCTGACCTCCAAAGACCCTTAATAGCGTCAATAAAATGGTCTAATCTTACACAAATCTTAAGGTAGAAATGTGTCTCAGTATTGAAGAGGTTAATCGTGTCTTTTTTTTATGATTCTACTTACATGTTCACAAGATTTCCACGTTATTGATAGGAGAACCCGGCTAGTCATCTCTGTGGTCTTTGAAGATAGACGTGGTAAGAGAACGAAGCCCCTCGAAATACATGGCATGGTAGGAACGTTTTAGGAGTAGGTACAGTGGAACCATGCGTGCTTTGGGGTCCGCGAGGTCTCCAAGCGCACGGGTTCGAATCCTGTCCACGGTCCGAGTGTAGGTTGGGCTTCCTTACTCGGGGCAATGGTTTTCTAGCGGGTGGGCTTTGAGATAGGAGGTACCCCAAAAAAGTACCCCCTTTAGCCCATAAATTCCCGTGAAAAGCCCACATGGTATAAATAAAAAAAAAAAAAAAACTTCTTGCAGCTTTTCATAATTAATTTCAAAGACCGCAGATATTATTAGGCGGGTTCTCGTAGGTATTTTTCCCCATTGATGGTGTAGAATTTTTATTAAACACGACTGAGATCATTAAAAGCTGTCGTGCAAACATTTCCAGGACCTGCTAACTGCCAAAGAAAAGGACGCGCATAGAACACGAGCCTTTTTGTTTTCATTTTCTTTTGTTTTAGATATCTTTGTTTTCTTTTGTTATCATCGTTTTTCTTCTTTTTTTAATTAGGACACCATACTTTTCTTTAGTTTTAGATGAATTTCCGTATTATTTGGTTCTGTAGTATATGATTACGATATGTGTTTTTTGTGGTCAGTGTTTATCTATTTCCCTATCTCTCTCTCTCTCTCTCTCTCTCTCTCTCTCTCAGTGCCATCATTGCAGGTACTCTCGGATATTATGTGGATCAAGGCATACGCGAACAACATTTCGTCTATTCGCTCGCTTTATTACTTCTGATGAGAGTTTCTTGCTCCTGGGAGTGGGTTGGATGAAAATTCCGGCTGCGACTTAGATTCCATTAGCAACACACGTGAGCACCGTCCAAGTATTGCTACGAACGTTTTTATCAGTGAGCTTAATCTATTTTCGTTTTCGTAGTCACCTTTTTCCTTCTAGATGTCCAGGTAGTTTGATTTGCTGTCTGTATTGAAGAAGTATGTGTAGTGTCCATCATGTAGTAATGTAATATGTTAACTTGAAAATTGTCGGCTCTTTTTCACACTCAGTCACGCGTAAAATCTATACCACGTAGCTGCAGCGTTGGTCTGTTCCTAGTGTGTCATCTCTCTCTCCTACGTGTTTTCCGCCGTCTGTTATTGAGTGTACGTGATAGATGAGGAAGTGGCGTCCTTTCCTCTTCTTTGAGTCTGCGATATATGCTGTATGTTTTTCTCTTACATGTGTAGGAAGCTGTTCAATAAAAAAAAAAAAAGAAACGCTCCTTATTCCTGCTACGAGAATGTCAGTTTGCACAAAGCTTCAGATGAATTGGCGGCGTGAGTTACGGAGGTCCCCTGAAGCCTTTGTTGTGAGATAGTGCAAGCCCTGGATTACATTTCATTGCTACTTTACAACAAAATGTCCGCTGTGTCTCGCTGAGCTTTACTAACAACATAAAACTTTTTATTGTCGTGTTCACCACCACCACCACCACCACCACTACCACCACCACCACCACTACTGGTAGCGTATTCTTTTCTGAGGCCTTTCACTGTCAATCTCGTCCTTTACTAATATTTAGAGGATTGTAAACAATGGTTTGCATGGAGAGTCAAAATAAATAATTTTGTCATTTCTGTTGTCAAAGTGTTTGCTTATACATGAGTTTTCGACGACTGGCAGCCACGTTCACGCGTTTAAAAAAAAAAGATGTTATTGGTTACGTTTTGGCCACCACCACCATTACCTGCATTTTCTTTCTTCAACGTTTATCTGCCAAATAGTCTCTAAGGATACTGATAGCACAAAGATACTTTTCGAAGATCACCTTGATCATATCTTTCGCCACCACCATCACAACTCTTCCATGCTTTCTCCTCGCAGCTCAGCAGCATTGGTGCAACCTAATTCTTGTCAACATGCCGGAAGCGATAATTAAATTTGATCCCAGAGGCTTTCATTAAATTTGTTGTTCTCTTTCCTAACATGATATTATAATTACCTTCTCTCCTTTGTTTCCTCCTCCTCCTCCTCCTCCTCCTCCTCCTCCTCCTCCTTCTGCTCCTACTTCTCCTCCGCCGCCTGCTGCTGCTGCTGCTTTACTTTTATGTCCTCCATGTCTAGTTAGTTTGCCCCCGGACCCTGGAGACAACGCATCAGAGTTCCCGGAATGCTGACTTTCTCTGCTCTTTTTCATGGCTGTGATAGTTTTAGCTTCCAACATATTTTACATACGAACTTAATGTGTTCTAACCTACCATAACCTAACCTAACTTAACCCAACATACATAAACTTCACACAGGAACATTCCGGTAAAAGCATCACACAAAATGATTCCCTCAACCAAGCATTGCGTAACCTGACCCGATCTGACCTACTTTGTCATCAAGGGAATATTTCCGTTGGAGAACCTTGGTGAAATAATGCTGGGAGATGTTTGTTCTCTGAGATATATTACGTCGGGTCAAAAAAATGCGGCCACTTTAATAGAAGTCAACGCTCACCGTACTGGAGCGTGGGCGGCGGAGAGAACTGCACCAGTGATCAAGAATAACTTAAGGCTAGTATACTTCAAAGAGAAGTCATAGAAAATAAATTGTTATAACTATTACTGGGTTTACTAACTATTTGTCCTTCCTTTACGTCTTTACTGACACGTGCATGGCTCAGAGGCGCGTCTGTAATCTGAAACACTTCTTTTCAGACCAACAATTTCCAAAGACTGCAGTTCAAGTTATGCGCGTTTTTAGGAGTATCTTTATGGTTCTAGTGTCATATTAACAAGATTTTTGCATTATTAACCGGAGAAACAGCCCTGAGACCCCGTCTAATCCTCTCTACGGCCTTTGGAAATTATCGTGGTGAGAGAACAAAACGTTTCTGAAATACCACATCTTGACACTCCCTTGAGCACTCACCAGAATGACTAATCTCTGACGCTTTGCGGTAGGTAATCAGTTTGCTTACTTCGCCTTGGTCATGTTTCTCCAATTTAAGGCATCAAGAGAAAGAGAGAGAAAGAGAGAGAGAGAGAGAGAGAGAGAGAGAGAGAGAGAGAGAGAGAGAGAGAGAGAGAGACAGACAGAGACAGACAGACAGACAGACAGACAGAGAAAGTACACATTTGGTGGTAATTTTTTTTATGAAGTTTTCTTTCCTTTTTATGTTGTTTTCAGGGAAAACAACCTTCTGTGGAAATAATGAGCCGGACGTATTAGAGAGAGAGAGAGAGAGAGAGAGAGAGTACTATGTGTCTTTTGAGTAAACTTTTCTTTGATCTATGAGGAGGAACAAGAGGAGGAGGAGTAATAAGAGGAGGAGGAAGAGGGGGAGTGGCGAGAAGAAGAGAAAGAAAAAAACAAAAGGAGGAGAAGGAGAAGAAGTAACTGGAGAAGGAGAAGGGGGAAGAATAAAAAGAAGAGAAGGAAAAAAAGAGGATGAGTACCAAGAAAAGGAAGAAGAAGAAGAAGAAGAGTAACAAGAGCAGAAGTAGGAGGTGGAAGAGTGACAAGAGGAGGAGGAAGGAAGGAAGAGTAACAAGAGGAAGAAGAGGAGTAACAACAGGAAGGAGGGCAGATGGCGTGTTTCCCCACTGCTGTCCCAGTGTTGAGTGGCGCTCTTCTGTCACCGCACCCTCCCCCAGGACCTCACAGCAGTCCCTCCCAGATGGCAGGTCCCAGAGGCTCCCAGCAGTGTCATGTCCCCTTCAGGAGGCAAGACACACGACTGATTCCTCTTCTCCCCTTCTGTCGCTCCCGTTTCTTCCCTCCCCTCGCTTCCCTATCATTCCCTCCCTACCTACCTTATCTTTTCCTCTCTCTCCATCCTTCTTTTTCTCTATATCCTTCTCTTCTTCTATTCTTCTCTCCCCTTTCTTCTGTTATCTCCTTCTCCTCCCTTCCATTTTTTTTTTCTCTTTCTTTTCTCTCTTAGTCCTTCTTTCCCATCCATCCTAGTTCTATTTTTCTTGCTTCCCCTTCTATCATCTTTCCTTATTCTTGCGTTGCTTTCCGTTTTTTCTTCTTTATTCTCTTCCTTTCGCCTCCATTCTCATATACTTAATTCCTACCAACTTTCTTTCCTGTCCATCTTTTCTTCTTATCCTGTTTTTCTAATCCTCTTTGTGTCATTCCTCTCTTCCCTCCTTCCTGTATCACTTTCTAGCACATCTCTCTCTCTCTCTCTCTCTCTCTCTCTCTCTCTCTCTCTCTCTCTCTCTCTCTCTCTCTCTCTCTCTCTCTCTCTCTCTCTCTCTCTCTCTCTCTCTCTCTCTCTCTCTCTCTCTCTTTCTTTCTTTCTTTCTTGTTCCCGTCCTCTTTTTCCTTCTTTCTTTTTGCATTCTTTTCCTTATTTCCATTTTATTCTCTACAATCCCTTTCCCTCTTTCCAATCTTACGCTTTCCTATTCTTCTGGCTCCTTTTCCGTTAGGTTTTCCGTTTCCTTCCTTTCTCATACATTATTTTCCCTGTTTCCCCTTTCTGTCACTCTATTCTATTTTCTCATACTCCTCCCACTCCTTCCTATTCTTCTGGCTCCATTTATGTCATCCTTCTCCTTGCCTTCCTTTTGTGTTATTCTCTACCTCTCTTCCTCCCTCCTCGTTTCTCTCCTCTCCCGACCAGAACCATCACAACAAACGACAGACGCTGCTCAGCATTTTTAGGAATACTGCAGTGTTGTCGGGACTTTCTCCAAGCGGACCCGGGAATGGCTCTTGTAAATATTCTTGTTTGTGACTTGAGCTTCCTCGTTCGGCCTGGAGGAAGGAGGATGACTTATGGTGCAGCCCGTGTTTGTCTTTCCGTATTCATTTGAGCAGTAGTTAGCCATGTTGTGTTTTGTTTTGTTTGAGTTGATTTGTGTGCTTATTGCTTCCCCGCCCGCTTTTGTCTATCTGCCTGCCTGCCTGCCTGCCTGCTTCGGTAACTTTTAAGTGT
>NC_059278.1:6010575-6060575 GCF_017591435.1 Portunus trituberculatus | reverse complement strand
CTGATGTTGTTCGTTCTTCTTTTTTTTGTTCTTCTTGTTCTCCTTCTCCTCCTTCTTCTTCTTTCTTCTTTCTCCTTCTCCTCCTCCTCCGTTTCATGATTTCTCCCACTTCTCCATCCCTCTTATCTTCCTTGCCCTACTTTTTTTCCCCACATATATCCTCCTCCTCCTCCTCCTCCTCCTCCTCCTCCTCTTCCTCCTCGTCCTCCTCCCCCTTCTCCTTGTCCTCCTCTTCCTCCTTATCCTCCTTCTTCTCTCGACGATTTCTCCTCCTCGCATTACCAATCCTGCTTATCCCATCTTCCTCCCAATCTTAATCCTCCTCCTGTTCCTTTCTCATTTCCTCTGCCTCTCTGGGTCTGCCGCCTACGTCCTCTCAATCCGGCCCCCGTGAGGAGATTTGAGCAATATCCCGTGGCGTCCTCTTCTCGTATGTGCATATACCATTATTTCCACCGCTGTCGTGTATCCGCTGCGCCACAACTCTGCTATCCGCGTCGCAATACCCACTGCTACATACTCGGATAGATTCACACACCAAAGATCTTGTCGTCTCGTATTTTTATCATGTGAATTCCTCGGTGTTGATATTTCCGTCCCTGTGTTGAGGAGAGTGTAGTGTTTGTAGTGATGGTGGTGGTGGTGGTGGTGGTGGTGTAGTGGTGGTGGTGGTGGTGGTATTCTGATTGATATCTAGTGCATTCATTGGTTGTGGTGAATTGGATGAATTGATGAAATGGTTGGTCAGCTGTGTGTGTTATCTCTCTCTCTCTCTCTCTCTCTCTCTCTCTCTCTCTCTCTCTCTCTCTCTCTCTCTCTCTCTCTCTCTCTCTCTGATATGCTCATTGTTATTGTTAACATCCATTTTTTCATTAGACAAGCAATTCAGAGCTCACTTTGCTGCCGTTCTGTCAATAAATCACCAAATAGTTTTCCTCCAAATACTTATGGAGATGAAAGTTTATAAAATCCAAAGGTAAAAAGGAACGAAGATTAAAAACAATGCACGTATAAAAAAACAAACACTTTCCTAACCCAAATATTAAAAAGTATAATAACAGAGAAAGAAAGAAAAACTGCGTGAAAGATTGCGACGTTTATGGGACGCAAATAAGGAAAACGTAAACAGAATAATAAGACAAGTGGCACTGGATCTGGGAAAAGGGGAAGCCACTCGAGGTCTGACATATCTGGGCCGCGTCGAGTAGCTCCGTGCGTGCCTCCGCCTTGCCTTTGATACGCGAGCCGCGGGAGACAACGGTGCGCGCTTTTACGGGCCGTGGTGAAGTGGCGCGAGAAGGAGGCTGCAGGTGATGGCCCACTCAGAGCTTATAATTACTCTCGTTTTCTGTTCCGTATTCAGAAACGCTTTACTGTCTCACCCGGAGTGTTTTCAAGGATCATAGGGATGATTAGTCGGGTTGTTTACAGTGCTTCCCATGTTAATAATTTGGAAATCTTGTTAATTTGTCACTAGAACAGTAAAATCAGCATTACAAAACCCGTGATGTTTCAACTGGAGCTTTTGGAAAGTAGATTTGGTGCGGCCAGAAGTGTTGGAAGACGTGCTTCTCTTTGTTACTCTCATCCTTTTCAGCTAGACACGTTTTCTTCGCCGTCACGTGACCCTTCCCACTTCACTAAGCTTGGATATTAAAACTTTGTGCTTTTTAATAAGGCTAGTCACTCCAGCTCGCCTAGACATATAGTCCATCCATGGGTAGCTGTGTAGTAACTGTAAGTACATCACAGTTACCACATTCCCCTCGCTATCAAATTTGCTATACTGCCTTAGTTTTCATACTATTTAAGCATCATCTAAACAGCCTTGCAGCCATTCCCTAGCACACTGAGTCTTTTTATACCCACACCTCTCAGCCACCCAATCACACGCTCATATCCACTTTCCCTACTCCCTCAAGCTTACCACAGACTTGCCAAAGATTATCCTCATCTTAATACCCCTGTAGCCATGTCATTAGACACTTATTCACCTCCCCCATACTCACATACTCCTTATCCACACACTTATCCACACATCTATCCACATTACCCCGACGACAAGCTCCCCGCACACTCTAAATAATTCCTTTTGTCCCTTAGTCACTCTTAACCACCACTCCATATCCACACACACATCCCACCTATACCTAATCAGCCACACATTTTTCCACATACGAGCGCCACCAGCCACTCAGCCTACCACATCTTCCACATCATCCACATCTTAACACACATACCCTTCCACATCTTAATCATTTCTTCACCCTATCAATAGTAGCCTCTCTTACCAGCCAGGCATATTCTCCAGACCTCCTTTGTAACCTGGCAGAGATGGACTGAGAAGGACAGAGGAGGACGGGGATTGGAGAGAGCATACAGTTCCCCATCAACCTCTCAGTGTGTTTGTGTTGCTCCAGAGACGTTTACTCGTCCCTCCTCAGCGGTGTCAATCGGCTCAGGTCTCTTGGGGTGACCCTGATTTTCTTCTTTTCCTGAAGAGTATGTTTCCCTTCACTCTTGTAGAATTATTTGTCTTCGTCTCTTACGCCTCTTGCTCCTCCTCTTCCTCCTCCTCCTCCTCCTCTTCTTCTTCTTCCTCTTCTTGTTCTTTCCCCTCTTCTATTTTCCGTTTTCTTCTGCTTTATCTTCTTTTTCGTCTTCATCTTCATCTTCATTCTCATCCTCGTGCTCCTCTTCCTCCTCCTCCTCCTAATCCTCATTTTCGTCGGTTTTCTCGCCCTCGTCCTCATCTTCGTCGTCGTCGTCGTCATTCGCCTCCTCCTCTCCTCTCCTCTCCTCCTCTCCTCTCCTCTCCTCTCCTCTCTCTCTCTCTCTCTCTCTCTCTCTCTCTCTCTCTCTCTCTCTCTCTCTCTCTCTCTCTCTCTCTCTCTCTCTCTCTCTCTGAACGAAGGTGATTGATTTTTTTGGATTCATTTTCTTTCTTTCGTATTTCCGAGTCTCATTTTTATTTTCGCTCGATATTTTTTTTTTTTTTTTCGCAGGGATGATCAGTTAGGTTTTCGGTGTATTTAATTCGTAGTACAGTATAAGTCTGGTTAATCCTCCTAGTACCAAGACATGGGTTTAGTCTTTACTTTCCGATACGGTTATGAAATCGTGTTTGTCGAAATGAAAGCGTTTGTTATCATACCATGTTGCTGACTCATTATTACGTCTCTCTTGTGACTTCTTCTTGCATTTGGAATCTTTGAGTGCTTTCAGCTGTCCATTATTCTTCAGTAAAGTTACGGAATTAATCTAAATAAGTATTGTACTGTAATAATTCATCAAAAAGGTTAACCCATCACGGAATATACAGCTTTAACTTTGCTCCTTTTCTGAAATAGGTAGTTTTGTGGAGTTCAGCAATTTTCTTCAGTACTAGAAGGATTGAATTATCACCATGTAGTTTTGTGAATCAAGCAATTGTCTTTAGTACTGGAAAGATTAAGGTATCACCAGCAAGAAGGTTTGTGGAGTTAAATCTTTACTTTTAGTACTGGAAGGATTAAAGTTTCACCAGAGGGTAGTTTTGTGGAGTTTAGAAATTGTCTTAGTACTGAAAGGCTTAAAGTTTCACCAGCAGGTAGCTTTGTGAAATATAAGCAATTATTTATAGTACTGGAAGGGTTAGAGTATCACCAGCAGGTATTTTTGTCGATTTTAGGAATTATCATTAGTACTGGAAGGGTTAGAGAAGGAAGGGTTAAAGTTTCACCAACAAGTAATTTTGTATATTTTAGGAATGATCTTTAGTACTGGAAGGGTTAGAGCAGGGTTTCTTAGCCGGAGTTCCGCGGAATCCCAGGGTTCCGCAAAAGGTCCCTAAGGGTTCCATAAGAACAAGTAAGATAAGCTTTTTTTACTTTTTATTTAATTTCATATACGTAATATAACTAAACACGCACAATAAGTTATTGGTTTTTGTAATACTATTATATATTATTTTTCCTTAAACCAGTTATTCAAAAATTTAAATTATGATATTTGTCACGTGAAATACGATGAAAACAAAATGAGAAATATATGGAATATGATTTTTTTTTTTTTTTTTTTTTTTTGCGCACGGGTTCCTTGAGTCGTAATTTATTTTAAGGAATACGCAAGGGTGAAGAGGTTGAGAAACGCTGGGTTTGAGTATCACCATCATCTTGAAAACACTCCGGAAAGTCTCAGCAACATCCACCATATTTGTTGAGAGAAAGCAAGGAAAGACGCTGACAGACTTGAGAACACGGTCTTCACGCTCTTACGACATCTGTGACCCTCAAAACACAGAGGCGGCGAGGAAACAATCGCTCCATCCCAATCTTGATAAGAGGGAAAGGAAGGTTGTGTCCCTCGCCTCATCAGGTTTGTGTGTATGTGTGTGTGTGTGTGTGTGTGTGTGTGTGTGTGTGTGTGTGTGTGTGTGTGTGTGTGTGAGAGAGAGAGAGAGAGAGAGACACCCACACACTGAAGCCTTTCGGAGTATATATACAAAGACACTGACTCTCTAGGGCGTGACCTGTCTCAAGGGGAATAGTTGTCGCTTTCGCTCTCTTGTCTCTATTTTTTCCATCAGTTCATCCCGTATTCAATTTTTTCTAGTTTTTTTTTTAGTATCTGTAGTCTCTCTCTCTCTCTCTCTCTCTCTCTCTCTCTCTCTCTCTCTCTCTCTCTCTCTCTCTCTCTCTCTCTCTCTCTCTCTCTCTCTCTCTCTCTCTCTCTCTCTCTCTCTCTCTCTCTCTCTCTCTCTCTCTCTCTCTCTCTCTCTCTCTCTCTCTCTCTCTCTCTCTCTCTCTCTCTCTCTCTCTCTCTCTCTCTCTCTCTCTCTCTCTCTCTCTCTCTCTCTCTCTCTCTCTCTCTCTCTCTCTCTCTCTCTCTCTCTCTCTCTCTCTCTCTCTCTCTCTCTCTCTCTCTCTCTCTCTCTCTCTCTCTCTCTCTCTCTCTCTCTCTCTCTCTCTCTCTCTCTCTCTCTCTCTCTCTCTCTCTCTCTCTCTCTCTCTCTCTCTCTCTCTCTCTCTCTCTCTCTCTCTCTCTCTCTCTCTCTCTCTCTCTCTCTCTCTCTCTCTCTCTCTCTCTCTCTCTCTCTCTCTCTCTCTCTCTCTCTCTCTCTCTCTCTCTCTCTCTCTCTCTCTCTCTCTCTCTCTCTCTCTCTCTCTCTCTCTCTCTCTCTCTCTCTCTCTCTCTCTCTCTCTCTCTCTCTCTCTCTCTCTCTCTGCTCTCTCTCTCTCTTTACTTCCCAGGTCTCAGGTCTCAGTTCACTTGGCGGTGCTACACGTGCCTGTCTTACGTATCAGCTCATCAATGGAGAACACTGCAGCCTCCCTTTGGCTTCCCACTGCTCGGGTCGCCTCACACAGCTAACCTAATGGACAGTCATACTCTAGTCAGGTGCTGTGCATATTGGGTATTCACTTTAACAGAGGAATTGCATTACGTATTATGGGTGTCATTCGGCTTGGTGCTTTGTCTGCCGTGGTTTCTCATTACCACTGACAAAATGATCTGTTGGGAGCTTAGTATATAGTTTTGAGGTACAAGTTTGCCAATAGCTTGACTTTAAGTTCAACAAAACTGTCTTAAGCTCAATAAAACTATCCGATGCAAGCTTATAGGGTATGATTTCGAAAGGCGCCGCTGGCATTAAAAGGGAAAAGTGTTCCCAAGTGTTTCGTTTTGTCTCCACAACTTGTCACGTGTCTCAGTGGAAGTTGATGTAGTTTTCAAAGGTGCTCTCATGATTGTAGTAATAGTTTAACAATGATCAGCCATCAACGGGATAAACACGCGTGAGAATATGACTGATTGTTGGTATGGATTTGAAAGAAATGTCTTGCGGAAAGTAAGAGTGTGTGGGAAAGACGAGGCAGCGTGTGGCAAGCAGCTCACGCCTTTCAGTGCTTCTGTTTGTACTTCTTGCTCGTTGCATTATGTAAAGTTAAAGAGAGCATATACGTAAACACCATCTTAATGGCAGTGTTAGAAAAAAAAATTAACAGATAATCGGTAATGTATTATTTTTGTGGATACCTATTACTATCAAATATATGTTGTATACCTACATCACCATGAAATATGCGAGGAAACAACAGTGAACAAAGATGTGTAGTACGTAGTGGGCAGCTATGTAGTGTAAAGTCTAACCTTTGACCTAGCCGATAGGTCAAGGCCAGACAGTAGAGATCAGGAAGATCAAAAGGGAACTGTTCAATGACCCAGGCCAGGTATCTCAGGTAAATATCCTGGGACAGGACAGACAGTTATGGGTTGTTGTTATTTTCATGTTGTTGGTACTGTCTCCGCCGTAGAGGTCAAAGCTTCGTCCCAGTTAGACATGATTGGTTGACGCTACTCTTGAGGATGTGTCGTGCAGTGCTGAAGTAATGAGTGTATTTAATGTACATGTATGAATCTGTGGGAGCCTCGACCTTAGTGTGAGGAAATAACTTTTGAGAAAAGGGTAACAGATACAAGAGATATCATGTCACATAGAATTGAAGGAGAGTGAGAGAGGGGCAGAGAGAGAAAGGCTGGAGAGGAAGCAGAAAGAGAGTTGAGGTTCTAAACTGGCCCCGATCCCCGTCGATGGTGGGGGGAGGGGGAGATGGACTTAGGTCATACAAAAAGTGAGTGGAACTTATAAGTTATAATGCAGTCTTTGAGATAAATTAGAACAGAGGAGGAATAAGGATAGGCTGTTGAGTTATTATTGATTGTTTATTTGTGCATGTGAATTATATGTGTAGTAAGTGGATCAATATGTCGCCGATACATAATATATATTGCGCATTATGAGTAGAGTCTCAATCGGGTACACCTCTGTACGTATGTTGCAAATGATACGCATTGATGAGTAAGTTACATATTATAGTTGCGTTGTAAGGATGTGGTGCACGACGTTGAAGTGGTATAGTGACACATAAATGAAGAGAGGAAGTTGTAATAATTTCTGAGATTCAGGGATGGATGAGTTGCATTGGTTGGATATTATAAATTACATATATAGATGAAGAGGAGTTGTAAATACTGCATGTGAAATTCATTGATAAATAAAGTATAGTGTTTGGATATTGTGATCACGTTATGAGGATATGGTGTACGACGATGAAGTAATTTTAATATAAGAATATATTTAAGTGATTTTGATTTAAGAACATATAGATGGAAAGATAAAGTTTGAATTATTACATATGAGACTCATTGATGGGTAAAGTTACGTTGAGTGAAGTTACTTTGTGTGGATATATGAAGAGTTGTAATTATATTCAGCGGTGAGTTACGTTGTTGTATTGGCGTACGAAGTTGAAGTAATTCTTATGTATGGTTATAAAAGGAAATTGTAATGATTTGTCAGTGGGAAAGACGACTATATAAATTGATGCATGTTCTCTTGCCGACGACGTATCGAACACCTTATGTATAAATATTGCTTTTGGTAAGTAAATGAAAAAATCTTCCTTGAGTGTTTATAACCAGTTGCCAGAGAAACGAAGCAATATGGCGCAACAGTTCGGATCACGACATTTTACTTAACTCTTTTACTGTCAGCCTGTCTTATTTATAGTCTTCTGAATAATTCTGTAGCCTAGAGATGACATAATCAACCTTCTATTTCCTCTGTCTTCCATGCCAGCAATCTTTTACCGTGCTGTGAAAGAAGCAGCGAGACGACTAAATAAGTGTTCTGTTCTGTCACTTTGGTTTTAAAAAATTCACGGCTCAGTTTTGATATCCTGCAGTTCGCATAGTCAAATTACAAATACACAGCAGGGCGAGGAGGATTGCTCACTATTGCGAAGGTATGCCTGCAAAATCCGACCTCTATTGTTTTCCAGAAATGCCTGCGCCGGAAACTGATCAGGTGCTTGAAATTCCTGAAAAGATTTGGGAGTGTTGAGGAAAGTAAGATCCTTTTCTCTTTCTTCCTTTCATACGATGAGTTTTTTTTTCGCCTCCAGAAAACCAGGAAAAGAAATTCAAATGCGCTAAAGCCACAGTGTTTATTGGTATTACTTTACTTTTATTACCTTTTGAACTGGAGCCTTGCCTTGAATTCCACGCCACTAAAACGGAAATACAAAAGCACAGGCGAGTGTTTGATTTAATTCATCGCCGAAGTTTAGCCGCTCGACACTGGAGGGCAAGTTTGATCAATAGAGTGTGCCATCATGCGGTCTGTTCTATCAGGGAGGCAATGTGGGTGTAGTATATTCTCTCTCTCTCTCTCTCTCTCTCTCTCTCTCTCTCTCTCTCTCTCTCTCTCTCTCTCTCTCTCTCTTGTCCTTACCTTTTTTACCACCTTTTTTTACTCTTTCTCTTTTTCCTTCCTCCCTTTCCTGCTCCACGCAGCTTCAGTTCCTTCCTCCTCTCTTCCACCACCACCACCACCTCCTCCTCCTCCTCCTCCTCCTCCTCCTCCTCCTCCTCCTCCTCCTCCTTTTCTCCCTCAAGCAAGGCACTGCTCGGTTTGATCATCAAAGTAAGGAGAAAAACCTCAATAAGAGTTTTGAGCTTATTGTGCAGCCTCTGGTGATCCTCCAGATTACAGAGAGAGAGAGAGAGAGAGAGAGAGAGAGAGAGAGAGAGAGAGAGAGAGAGAGAGAGAGAGAGAGAGAGAGAGAGAGAGAGAGAGAGAGAGAGAGAGAGGAGAATGAAGAACTTAATGATTCAGGAAGAGGTGAAAGGATTGAGAGAGGAAGGGAAGAGAGGAATCATAAGGGAAACATGGACGAGGAAGGAAATGAATGGGAGGAAAACACGAAAGGGGAAGAGAAAGGAATGGAAGGTGAATGAGGCAGCGCACGACCCATTAACTAATCAAGTGAATAATGTAACTCCCTCTTTTGAGCATAATTGTAATTCCTCAGTGACGAGCCGCCCTGCTGTTGAGTCACAATGAGATATGGATGATGAAGATGTGAGGGAGACTTCAGGGGTGATACGCCTCGCCCTGCTGCCTTGCCCCGTTGATCTTAGCGGAAGTAATGAAACGTGATATTAGGGCGCTCCTTCAAGTGTAATGACAATTATCCCTCAGGAAAATAACATGCTAACGTATTGAGGATATTAAATGTAAAATATTTAGAAGTATTAAGTAGTGGAAGTAGTGAAATGCGACCCTGGTGTGTTGCCTCGAGCGTGATGGAATGGTGACTGGTTCTTCCTGTGGCGAGATGTTGACTACCGAGAAGAAAACATGAACTTACCTAAGAAAGTAGATTAGACCTCGAAATTTAGGATAGCGAAAGTAATTGAATAATCGTAAGCGAAGTTCATCAGGTATGACAGGATAAGGAGGAAAATATCACTTCCGATATATCTATATGAGACAGACTGACAAATATTAAGTAATTTCCTCCACCAAGTCATCACGATACAGAAAACCTACATAGAATTTTTGCTCCTTCAAGACAAATTGAGATAAACAATTAATATTTCAACATTTCTTTCTAGTTTCGTGAAATTAAGACTCAGAGCATGATGAAATGATAATGATTGAAGATATAACTCGTAAAAATACACCTCATTAAGAAGCTTAGATATGAAAGTGCGGCGTGGCGGAGGATGTGGTAAAATTAAAAGGCAAAAGGTAAGAGACTCGCCTTTCACCACAAAGGAGAAATGCAATGGAAAACGTGGATAGCTATATTTGAGGCAATTTCATCCACTATATTTATTTATTGAGAGAGAGAGAGAGAGAGAGAGAGAGAGAGAGAGAGAGAGAGAGAGAGAGAGAGAGAGTGGGGGGGAGGGGGATAAATGTTGAAATATTACTTGTTTATTTGCATTTATCATCCTCATCCATATATCTGTGTGGCAATAACCAAGATGTCTAGGGCTGATAAAATAGCTTGTGAATGTGAATATATAATTTAATATAATGAACACAAACACAAAAACATTCTCTCTCTCTCTCTCTCTCTCTCTCTCTCTCTCTCTCTCTCTCTCTCTCTCTCTCTCTCTCTCTCTCTCTCTCTCTCTCTCTCTCTCTCTCTCTCTCTCTCTCTCTCTCTCTCTCTCTCTCTCTCTCTCTCTCTCTCTCTCTCTCTCTCTCTCTCTCTCTCTCTCTCTCTCTCTCTCTCTCTCTCTCTCTCTCTCTCTCTCTCTCTCTCTCATAAAAAGAAGTAACTGAAAAAGACGAAGACACTTAAGAAAACAAACTTGTACTGCTGTTATTCTTCCTTCTCATCTCCTCTCGCTGCCACAAAACACACATTAGACTCTAACCAAACACTTCTTGCTCATAAACTTGTACTGAATGTTTCTTTTATTCTCAAAGTACACCGTGTTTGTTGTTTTAGATGTTTTACCATTTGATGTGGACTTTCTTGTGTCAGCCAGCGTGTCTGTGTGTGTGTGTGTGTGTGTGTGTGTGTGTGTGTGTGTGTGTGTGTGTGTGTGTGTGTGTGTGTGTGTGTGTGTGTGTGTGTGTGTGTGTGTGTGTGTGTGTGTGTGTGTGTGTGTGTGTGTGTGTGTGTGTGTGTGTGTGTGTGTGTGTGTGTGTGTGTGTTTTATGTTATGGCCTATAGCGCCTGTAGGTATACTTGAAGAGTATGGGAAGCGCTGTTCAGCTTCCACCCTTTAGTGGCGGAGGTAATTTTATTTATAGTTGTACCCATATTAGGGCCCATATCACCACCCAAGCGCATCTTTGGTGAAAGGCAATTACATCTCCACCTAGAACCTGGGTCTCATGGTGACATGTAGGTAACTTTAAACCATTCGACAAATGACAAAGTTTCAAGGCGGTACGTGGTGGGCAAGGTAAAATAAATACTTACGTATTTATTTTATCCTGGTGGTGGGATTCGAACTTCGCAGGGACGTCTGCCCGATCTCACGTTCATCACCTTATCCACTACGCCACCACCTGTGTGTGTGTGTGTGTGTGTGTGTGTGTGTGTGTGTGTGTGTGTGTGTGTAATTTACCTCGGTCACCTGCTGGTCACCCAGCCAGTCTTCCCCATTACGGAGCGGGCTCAGAGCTCATAGACCGATCTTCGGGTAGAACTGAGACCACAACACACTCCACACACCGGGAAAGCGAGGCCACAACCCCTCGAGTTACATCCCGTACCTATTTATTGTTAGGTGAACAGGGGCCACACAATAAGAGGCTTACCCATTTGCCTCGCCGCGCCGGGATTCAATTCCGATTCTCTCGATTGTGAGTCGAGCGTGCTAACCACTACACTACGCGGTGTGTGTGTGTGTGTGTGTGTGTGTGTGTGTGTGTGTGTGTGTGTGTGTGTGTGTTTCACTGTTTGATCTGCTGCAGTCTCTGACGAGACAGCCAGACGGAACGAGCTCAGAGCTCATTATTTCCGATCTTCGGATAGGCCTGAGACCAGCACACAACACACACCGGGACAACAAGGTCACAACTTCTTGATTTACATCCCGTACCTACTCACTGCTAGGTGAACAGGGACTACACGTGAAAGGAGACACACCCAAATATCTCCACCCGGCCGGGGAATCGAACCCCGGTCCTCTGGCTTGTGAAGCCAGCGCTCTAACCCATCCAGTAATGCTATATGGAATGTTCAATAGCTTGTGTAATAAATGCAGAAAGTATTTAATTAAACATCGGCAATTTAGCGAATATTTAATTCTCAGCAACTGTGACTTTCCATTGAATTACTTGGTTGGGGGGAGGAAACGAGAGAGAGAGAGAGAGAGAGAGAGAGAGAGAGAGAGAGAGAGAGAGAGAGAGAGAGGAAGGAATGGGGAGGGAGAGGGAAGGAAGACGCTACATCGAAAGCTTTTCCTCCATTAATTTCACGGTCAGGCTCGTAACTCGGCGATGCAAATCATCCCGCCTAACGATGTGTTTTTACTTCCTGTCGTTCATGACTTAAGCTGAATCGAGGAGAAAATTTGGTTCGTTACTGTGGCTTTTGCGTGGCTTTTACTGAGCGTGTGTGGCGTGAGAGAGGTGGGGGAGGTAAACACAGTCACTATACAAGAAAGAAGGCGACGTGGGGAGGGTAGTGTGTGAGACGTGAGGGGGAAGAGGGTGAATAGTGGTGCATTGCTATTCAGAAATGTTGGTGATTATGTAACTTGTTCAATCTTAATATTCTGAGCCATTCACTGTTCATATGTATCTTTTGTTCTCTAAATATCGAGTTTTTGTTTCACTGCAAGTCTAATCTTCATTCGTTTCTATCCGGTGTGTGTGTGTGTGTGTGTGTGTGTGTGTGTGTGTGTGTGTGTGTGTGTGTGTGTGTGTGTGTGTGTGTGTGTGTGTGTGTGTGTGTATGTGTATTCCAGGTCGTCCCAGCCTAGACTTCTTATCTTTTCTCCCCATTAAGTTTTCTGTCTCTCGCGTTATCTTTATCACTCCTCGGTTAGCCATATATCACTAAAGAAAAAAATTAACTGTATGCTTCATTTATTTTTTCCCTTTTCCTCTTCTTTCCTTCGTTCCTGCTCCTTTTTATTCAAGTTTCCTATTTTTCCCGGATTCTGTCTTCCTTCTTTCCCTTCGTTTGTGCTTCCTTTTGTTATACTTTCCTATTTTACCCAATCCCTCCTTTCTTCCTTCTTTCAATCATTCATTGGTTTGTTTATCTACGCATCCATTCATTTCCTTCATCAGTGAACCATAAAGAGATTCTACCTTTAACTTTTCTCAAATTAAATATTCACGGCACAAAAACTCTGGACTGTGGACTAAAATTTACATCGCCAATGGAATTCTCTCACTCTCCAAACTTCCTTTATTGACCTGAAGTATTCTTTAAATCAATACTTAGAAAAGAAAAGAGAAAGCGAACAGGTATTTCTTTCTCATAAACCGTGATGGGGAGCGAGCCTGCAGCCATATGGGATAATAAGGGCAAGAAAGGATGCCCCAAAGGCGAGACAGATGCCCTTTGTGCTGCCAAACGGGAACACTGAGGTAGGAGGTCCTGGCTTTGTCATTCTTTTTAACGATCGCTGACTTAAGGCAAACGACGTGGCCAGCACCAAATGGAAAGCTGAGATGCCGTAAGCTGAGCCAATCATGAAACTCGTTACTCTAGCCTCACATTCTCTCCGGGGGGCGCGGGACAACTGGGGAGGAGAAATACGAGGGACGGATCTCTCTCTCTCTCTCTCTCTCTCTCTCTCTCTCTCTCTCTCTCTCTCTCTCTCTCTCTCTCTCTCTCTCTCTCTCTCTCTCTCCACACCTCGAGTCATCAGAGTTTCGGTTTTCCTAATAGAATTTCGGGAAGGAGGTATGGAGGGTGGGAGGAGGGAAGGGAGGAGGGAGAGAGGAAAGGAAGGAAGGAGGTGGAGAAATGTAGGAAAGAGTAAGAAGAGATGGGAGTAGGAACAGGAGGAGGAAGAAAAGGAAATAGGAGAGAAACAGAGGAGAGGAGACTTACGAGAAATTTGACTAGAAATAAGAGGAGGAAGAAGAGGGAATATAAGAGAAAGAAGAGATGGAAATAAGAACAGGAGAAGGAAGAGGAGGGAATGGATCAGAAGAAGAGATTCGAGAAGGAACGGGAAGAGGAAGAAGTTTGGGAGTATGAAAAAGAAAGAAGTGATGAAAGGACGAAGAGAAAGGAGTAGGTGATAGTAAAAAGTAATAGGAATAGGAACAGGAGGAACAGTGAATAGATGGGAGTAAGAAAAGGAAGAAATAGATGAAAACAAGAAGTAATGGCAACAGAAACAGGAGGAAGGAGAGAAATCATAAAGGGAAAAGATTAGAAAACTATATTACACGAAAATACAAACTAGAGAAGGAGTTAATTAAATGAAGGAGAATAACATCAAAAAGTTATCGTAGTGAAAATAAGATTGAATAAAGAGTTTTGAGTGAGAGTGGAATAGAAAAATAAAAAAGAGGATCAGATTAGTCGAGGGATGAAAGGGAGTTTGAGTAGAAGGAGAGTGGAATCAGAGATGAGAGAAGATTCATACGGAAATGATGATGAAGGATAAGTGGGAATGTGTGGGCTTGAGGTAAGATGTCAGTAGCGGAGGTAGAAAATGTAGAATAGAAAATAACGGTAAGATTAAGGTCGGTATTCAGAAACGCTTTGCTCTCTCTCTCTCTCTCTCTCTCTCTCTCTCTCTCTCTCTCTCTCTCTCTCTCTCTCTCTCTCTCTCTCTCTCTCTCTCACGTATTTTCTCCAAGGTGAATGGAAATAACACAAAGTCGTTTATTCCTTCCCGCCCACACACCACCACCACCACCACCACCACCACCACCACGCCCCTCCTCGTGGTAAGTGCAAGTCGATTTCCAGGTTGACGAGAAGGCTTAGCGAGATAATCTGTTCTATAATGACTGTTTTTTCCCTGTTGTTGTTGTTGTTGTTGTTGTTGTTGTTGTTGTTGTTGTTGTTGTTGTTGTTGTTGTTGTTGTTCTTATCCTTCTTCTTTTTCTTTCCTTTTTTCTTCTTTCTTCTTTCCTCTTTCCTCTTTCCTCTTCTGTTTCCTTTTCCTCCTTTTCTTTCCTCAGTCGTCCTTTTCTTCTGTTATTTTCCATCATCCATTGTTTCTTTCTCCTTTTCTTTATTTCTTTTTGTCTTTCTTCTGCTGTTTTGCTTTTCTTTCTATTTTCATTTTTCTCTCTTTTCTCGTCTCTCCTTCGTCTTTCTTTTTCTGTTCTCTTTCTGTCCGGCTTATCTCTATGTCTTATTTTGTCTTTTGTGTTTTTTTCATCATTCGTCCTTCCATCTTCATCTTGTTCTTCTTTGTTTTCTTATTTGTTTTATTTCTGTTTTATCTTTTCTGCGTCTTTTGTTCCCATTTTATTTCTTTCTTTCTTGTTTATTCTTTCATTTCTTCTTTTCTTCACTCTTTCCTTCGCCTTCTGTTTACTTTTGCCTTTTGATTTTCTTCCTGTTTTCCTTTTTCCTCCTTCACTATTTCTTCCGTTTTCTGTTTTCTTTCATCTATTTCTTCCTACTTTTTTGTTTCTTGCTTCATTATTTCCTTCTTTTGTTTTCCTTCCTTCATGTTTTCTTTGTTTCCCTCGTCCATTTTCCCTCGTCTTTTGTTTTCCTTACCCTTCGCATTTCTTTCTTATTTCTTGCTTTTTTATTCCATAATTTCCTTTGGTTTCATCATTTCTTCTTCTTTTATTTTCTTTCCTTCCTCTTGTCTTTGTTTCCTAGTCCAATTTTCTTTGTATTGTGTTTTCCTTTTCCTCTTGTGTTCCTTCCTCTTAGATCCTCAATGTTGTGGCTGCGTGGCAATGAGGTTCTGTTTATCACCGGACTGACCTGCTGATCGCCTCTTTCCAGGTAAAAAGGAGAGGATGAAGATTGATCGTGTACTTGTTTGGCTGCAAGAAAGGTCTGTTTTCCCGTCTGACATCTTGTTTTTCTCTTTTTTCCCGACTCTCTCTCTCTCTCTCTCTCTCTCTCTCTCTCTCTCTCTCTCTCTCTCTCTCTCTCTCTCTCTCTCTCTCTCGTGGATGTTGGTAAGATTTCTTTTTATATTTTTCTTTAAGTAGTAGGAACTGGAAAAGCTAAGCTAGATTACATGTGTGTGTGTTTCACTGTTTGATCTGCTGCAGTCTCTGACGAGACAACCAGACGTTACCCTACGGAACGAGCTCAGAGCTCATTATTTCCGATCTTCGGATAGGCCTGATCAGACCAGGCACACACCACACACCGGGACAACAAGGTCACAACTCCTCGATTTACATCCCATACCTACTCACTGCTAGGTGAACAGGGGCTACACGTGAAAGGAGACACACCCAAATATCTCCACCCGGCCGGGGAATCGAACCCCGGTCCTCTGGCTTGTGAAGCCAGCGCTCTAACCACTGAGCTACCGGCGTGTGTGTGTGTGTGTGTGTGTGTGTAAATGAGTGTTACTTTCCAGCAAGCACAACCGTTTGTATGGAAAAACGCGAAAAATGTTTGCTTCACTGTCAGTCAGGACAACTAAAAATATTAAAGAAAGAAAGAAAGGGAAAAAAAGAGAGAGCTTTGTCCTTTACACACTTCTTCCTTTTTCTTTTTCGTTTAACAATAAAATAACAACAAAATATAAGTGTAAAATATCGAAGCTACTTTCATGCAGTCAAATTAATACAGAGCGGCCGATAGCATACTGGCTGATATAATTGTACGCTTTTGTGAATTTGTTCCACCGAGCTTCGTTTGTGACGGCAACGGACCTCCAGCAGTGTGGCGTGTTACGTATTAATGGTGTTGTTTGTCCACGTCAGGGTTGTTAAGGAAGGAAGTGACCTGTGTGTTATGACCTTTGTGTTATGACCAGTGCGTTATGACCTGTGTGTTATTTATGTTCCCGTCAAGAGTGGAAGTGACGCAATGGCGTGTTGTGTCCCCAGTCCACCAGTCTTCCTTTATAATGCTGAAGTCCATTATAGTGTGGTGTCGGGAAATGCCACATATGTGACGGTACAATGTCAGTGTTCCTCAAAAGTTATGTAAAAGTATTATTGGCCGCAGCGCTCATACTTTTTACTAAACAAACTATAAAACCTCTTTTACAACTGTATTAATATTGTTTTCTATGTAAGAGGGGAAAGCTGGCCAAAGACAACTGAGAGAGTGAAAAAAAGGCCAACTTATACTTCAACATAGTGAGTAAGAGCACTAAACATATTACTTTTGTTTTTGCTACTGGCATCCTCAATGTTGTATTTCTGGAATTTAGAAAATGAAAGAAATTTTATGTTGTCTTTATGGTGCTACAGTTGTGCTCTCTGTTATTACTTGTTAGTGAGAGTTACTGATGCTGGACGACGGGAAGTGTTGAGGTCAGAAAAGGTTAAGAAACGCTGCCTCACTGGTACATTGCAGCCTTGTTTCAATTACGGACACACGAGTGGAATAGAGAATTGCGATGCGAGAAACAGTTCTAGAAAGGATGTCGGAAAGGTTAATGAGTGTTTGTGAGGTTAGGTTAGAATTTATGAATCATTTATTCATGGGTACACAATTCGTGAAGGAAAGATTATCAGATAAAGATATGAAAGGTTAAAAGTAAGGTTAGGGTTGATATAGTTGCATGAGAGGGAGATGACTCAATAGGAGGATATCGTCATGATTAATGGCCAGTGATGTATATGAACGAAACCTCCGACTCAAGGTTCACTTTGAAACAACGAGCCTTTGAAAAGTCCGAACTGCGTTTCGAGACATGGTGACGAGAAGCATGGACATCGTCTGTCCACTTGCCTCCCCTCCTCCTCCTCCTCCTTCTCCTCCTCTTCTTCTTTCAGTACTCGTCCTCTGAGTGGCCGGGAAGGGTGCCGCCAATAAAGCAAGGTGAGTCAGGTATTAATTGATCATGAGTAAAATTGACGCGTACCATTTAGCATTGATTAATTCCATCAGTCACTCATTTTTGTTGACCCTGGATACTTCTGGTGGCACGACCAAGGGGAGGGTTTTGGGTCGCGTGTTGGGTTTGCTTGTGGTGTTAGGAAGGGAAGGCAGGGCTGTGGCTTCCTCGAGTGAGAGTGAGTGGTGCAAATTGGTCATCTGTTGCAGCTTTTATTGCATGGCTTCGTGGAGAGACTTACTGACTGACTGACTGACTTTACTATACTCAGAACAACCTTCCTCTCAATTACGATTTTGTTGACCAAAACTTGTGGATAGGAAGGCTGCAACTTTTCCCAGCGCTACACTATCTCCAGTCCGCCACAGTTTACCTTTCTCGGACCTTGAATGGAAAGTTATCAGTTCACTTTCAGAGAAGAATGAGCTGATAGGCCGGGCACCTTCTGGTCTGGCTCGACAAACACATTAACTTGGTCCGCACTGCTCGAATAAGTCACGCATAAAGAATGAAGAGATAAGTGAAAAAGGAAGGAAGGAAGTAAGGAAGGAAGAGAAGTGTAGAAAGTTAGAAAGGAAGGAAGGAAGAGAAGTAAAAAAAGGAAGGAAGGAAGGAAGGAATAGAGGAGGGGTAACCAGAACACAGTGAACATCTAAACATTTGAAAATTTTTATAACCGTTAAAAACAAAGAAAAGAAAATTTAAAAAAATCTCACCAACCTTTAAAAACAAATTCTTTAGGCACACGTTAAATCTAATACAAAATAAAAAATAAAAAAAACATCACTACCAAATGTAAATATATAACCAAGAAACATACAATTGATCTCGATTGCATACATAGAAAAACAACAACGTAGATATGTTGTCTGGTGTGGAAGATTGTTGAGATGAAATTGTTGGGCGGAGCAGGTGTGGAGGGGCTTTAGGGAGGAGTGGAGCAGGTGTGAGGAAACGCTGTGAGTGGGGAAGCAGGTGTGGAGAGGTGCTGGAGGGGGAAAAAATGACCTGTTGGGTGACCTGATAATGCCATGTTTTTTACTTCATCCCTTTGACTCCAATAGATGATCCAATTAGTTATTGTTTTCCTCTATATCAGTCTGTCCTTGCTTGGTCCCCGCTGCGAACCCATTGTCGGCTTCATTCAGTCAGTCAGTGAGTCAGTCAGTCAGCCAACCAGCTGCGTCAGACACCCTCGCTCCCTGATGGAACTGAGGCGCTTTTCTCGTCCTCCTTTATTTCTTCTTCCTCTTCTTCCTTCTCTTCCTCCTCCTCCTCCTCCTCCTCCTCCTCCTCCTCCTCCTCCTCCTCCTCCTCTCTGTGTTTTCCATTTTCTCTCTCTCTCTCTCTCTCTCTCTCTCTCTCTCTCTCTCTCTCTCTCTCTCTCTCTTCTTCCTTCCTTCCTTCCTTTTTTTTCATTCATGTGTTCTTTCCTGTTTGGATAGATTTTTATACTCATTTTCTTTCTTCACATACGTCATTTTACAGTTTTCTCGAGTATTATCTGCGTATTTTCCCCCATTCTTTCTTTATTCCTGGTTTCGTCCTCTTTATTTATGTATAAGGGAGGCAAACAAAGGTATAAACAGATTCAGGGACGTAAGAAAGTAATAGATGTTTTCTCCATTTCTTCCTCTGCTCCTAAATAAAAAATGAAAAAAAAACTTCATTTTCCTTTTTCCTCCTGCAGCCTTTTTTTTTTTTTTCAGTGTCATTCTCACTTTAGTTCTCATATTTTATTTGAGGCAGTGTCCTGGTTCTCTTTACTCTCTCTTGTGCTCGTACTGTGCAGAGAGACAGCCACGCCAGGCAATCACAGCCACTTACCACAGCACGTCACTTCACCTCGTGTCAAGTCCAATCAAATTCTCACAGTTCCCTTCCCCAGTCAATCCCGCATCGCCTCGCGCACCTTCCACCCACCGCACACTCACTTCCACACCCATCCACGCACTCCACGCACTTTGAACTCTGATTTCTGTCACGGCTAAACTACTTTCCTTTTATATTGGAAGAGAGAAATGTCCGACAAGTTCAAGTGCAGCAATATGAAAAAACGGATGGAATTAAAGAAAAAAGGCTCTGATCCTGAAGTTCCCGTGAAACTTACCAAGAATCAGGACTTGTACCGACAACTTTACACACTCGTTAAGAAAAAGAAATGAGTAAAGACTTGCTAATGCTGACTTTTCCCGGTAGATTCTGCGGACGATGGGCCTCGGGTGTGAGAGACGGTTGATATTTTTCGCCGGGACAACCATGATTCGTGGGAAAAATTGTAAAAAACGATGCCGCTCGCGGAAATGTAATTGTCAGCCGTAGATATACAGTGCTGTCAGGGAGGTGGCGGAGAGGGAGGTGGGGGGATAGGAATGGAGAGTGGCACAGGGAGGGAAGGGGACAAGAAGGGGGTGGGTGGGGTATTTTATGACCTTCAGTTTAATTTAGTCTCCCCATGTATGTTTCTCTCTCTCTCTCTCTCTCTCTCTCTCTCTCTCTCTCTCTCTCTCTCTCTCTCTCTCTCTCTCTCTCTCTCTTCCCTGCCCTTCCTTTTTGATTTTTTTATATTTTCTTTTATCCTGTTCTTTATTTTTTTTTCATGTTTCAGTGTTTTGAGTGTTTTGTTTTCCCTTTTTCCTTTTTATCTATCCTTTTTTTCTTTCTTATTTTTTGTTTCTCTGTATCGCTCCATCGCTCCTTTATCCTTCTGCCAGCCGCCTCTCTACCATCCTCTCTCTCTCTCTCTCTCTCTCTCTCTCTCTCTCTCTCTCTCTCTCTCTCTCTCTCTCTCTCTCTCTCTCTCTCTCTCTCTGTACACCAAAAGAAACGGAAGAAGACAAAAGAAACCTTCCCACTCTAGACCCCCTTTCTCTCCCCCTTCAGTAAGTCCCCGGTGTCGGTCCTGTAGGCGAGGGTTGTTGCCGCGGCGCGTGGGAAGGTACAAGCCAATCTCCTGGAAATTGGTCAGATCACTCCATCAAAGAACGTCGCTGGGTTGTTTTCGGGGCGTCGCTCTTTGAGAAGTCGACGAGGAGGGATGAACATGAGAAAGAAAAAATATTAAAAAAGAAAAACAAGGATGGGGGAAGGCGATGTCGAAAAACAGAGGATTCGTTTTTTTTTTTTGTTCCTTATCCAATAGAGGTACTAAGGAGGGAAAAATAGGAAAAAAATAGGGAAAAATACCTACTTAAAGAGGAGTACTGTTAGAAGGAGAGGATGATAGGATGAGTGAAGGTGGAGAGGGTACGAGTGGAATAGGAAGGATGTGGTGGTGAATGACGGGAAACGATGAAGGGAGAAGGAAGTATGGAGTGGGCGGAGGGAAGAGTGAGCGGGAAGTGAGGAGGTAGTGAGTGGGGCGAGGGAGTGGGAAGTGAAGTGAGTGAGTGTGGTGAAATTCCTACACGTAAATCCATGTGCTTGTAAATCCCACATGTACGAAAATCCACCTACTCAAAATCCTACAATTCCCTTGTGCACGAAATTCCACGTTAACAGAATTCAATATGCACGAAATTACTTATATACGTAAATCTGTGTACACTAAGCTCTGCCGCTCCTTCCCCCTAATAATTCACGCCCTGTTGACTGTTCAAGTTGATGGACAGACTTGTAAACCATCGAGGCCTTGCAGCAACACAGGAACAAACGTTATTCTGACAAACTGAACCAAACCATACCTGACAAATCTTTCCCACTCAAACGTTGAAGTGGCAAACGGAAACAAATGGTTAATCCTAAACGTATCCCATCAGACGTTGACATGGAAACGTTACCTCCAACATTTTACTCGTTATCTTTTGAACGTTACCTGGCAGACACTGGTTCACTAAGTATCTTGTATATTTCATTGACAAACATCTTTTAATTAATCCTTTCTCAAAAAATATTCTTGATTATTCCATCAACACCACACACATTTTAGTTATTCACATATCACATGAGCTTTTTCAACTCAATGGCTCTTCCTTGAAACGTTCTCACATATTTCATTAACACACACACACACACACACACACACACACACACACACACACACACACACACACACACACACACACACACACACACACACACACACACACACACACACACACACACACACACACACACACACACACACACACACACACACACACACACACACACACACACACACACACACACACACACACACACACACACACACACACACACACACACACACACACACACACACACACACACACACACACACACACACACACACACACACACACACACACACACACACACACACACACACACACACACACACACACACACACACACACACACACACACACACACACACACACACACACACACACGTTAACTGTAGGGACCTGCAAATAAGTGGACCTTTTTGTGTAACTTTCTGTTGTCCTTTGCCAGTTTTTCCTTCTTACTTAAACAAATCAATCTTAACCATCATCATGAATACAATCTTGGTCCTCTCATTACAAGTTTTACCTTAATGAACCTTCTAAAACATTACCTCTCCTATAATACTCTGGCAAAACATTACTTCCACGTGTCTTCAAGGACATAGCCTGCGAGATATTGCCTCTTAACCCCTTCACTACTAATGGCAATATGACACTTAACTGAGAAAATAAGACCATGGACGGTAAATAGACTAAACTACTCTACTTTTAACGTCAGTGGCGTCTAAACAATATTATAAGTATAGTCTGAATTTCCACCACATTTCTACCATGTTTTAATATTTTTTAACTGCGATACATGCAATACTCGTAATTGACAAGACTTAGATACATGCATGAAATCCTTATAAACACACAAAAGAAAGGATGATAAAAAGCATAGATTTTGCAATATCTGTCCAATATAATAATGGATGTGACTGTAAAAACGAGAAAAAATATCCTTCAGTAAGTTAATGACTGAGGAAAGATGCACCAAATCACGTGAATGGTTTAGGAAAGGCGAGTATTTTGATTTCTGCCCAGTAAAACCCTCTCTCTCTCTCTCTCTCTCTCTCTCTCTCTCTCTCTCTCTCTCTCTCCTGCTCTTCCCTTTCGATATTTGTATGTTTTCTTTTATTCTGTTCTTTGTTTTTCATGGGTTTCAGTTTTTTGGGTGTTTGTTTTCCCTTTTTCCTTTTTACCAATCTTTCATTAGGTAACAAATGTCTCGCTGTCACTTACACAGGAAAGGTTTAGATTTATCGTCATTGTCAGAACGCGTGGTTTTGTTGGCTCTCCGAGTAAAAGACGAGCGAATCGCAGTCAGGGTTCGTGTTGCCTCGTGGACTCCAACTAAATATGTCCCCATGTTGTACTCTATCATCTTGTATTTATGTTTGTGCTCTGCTCCACGTGATTCTCTTCAGCCTACATGCTTGCTGGTGTCGCTCGAGGCAGTGTTACACAAACTCACACTCTCTCTCTCTCTCTCTCTCTCTCTCTCTCTCTCTCTCTCTCTCTCTCTCTCTCTCTCTCTCTCTCTCTCTCTCTCTCTCTCTCTCTCTCTCAAATAAAGTATAGAAAGAAAAATAATGATGGAAACCTAACTTTCTTACGTCACTTCCTGCAGAAAATGGGAGGATGATTTTATATTAAACCTTTAAAAACTTCGCAACTCCCCTTCCTCTTCCCCCTCACCTACCCTCCCCTGCTACCCTGTCCCCCCATTGCCCTCCCAGACCATCCCTTCCGTCCCTCTCCCCCTCTACCTTCCAGTTCGCTTGAGGAGATCGCTGGAAAGGAAAAAAAAAAAAAAAACCGAACTCTGGATTATTTTTCCAACTTTTCTTCCCCGCGGATCGTCTGAGGTTATTGTTTTGGAAGATACCCCCTCCCCTCACCCCCTCCCCGCGGCCTCTTCTTGTTAAGTGGTTTAATTAATTGCCTTTTTTTTGTTTTTTCATTCACGTTATATCCTATTTTATCAGACAGTGCTGCATTTTTTATATTCTTTCTCTATTGGCTCTGGTTTCCTTCTGCTGTTGTTGTTTTTTTTTCCTTCATCCTTTTTTTCTTCTTTTCTTCACCTCCTCCTCCTCCTCCTCCTCCTCCTCCTCCTCCTCCTCCTCCCTCCTCCTCCTCCTCCGTTTCCTCACTGAATCAACACCATTGTATCGATAATTAACACTCAATTTTGTATTAGCCATAAATGTACTAAAGAAAAATAAATTAAACTTCAACATTTTAATAACGATTTCTTCAACATTTTCAACCATTTTTCACTTATATTAATCATGCATCGTTCATTTATTTTCTTTCACCAGACCAAAACGGCTTTCATTCTCATAAATCATTGAAAAGCAGGTAGAATTTTGAATGACGTCTTGCAATCACTTATATATTTGATGTGAGGTGACCTGTAGAGACTCGTGGAGGTTGAATATGTGGTGACGCGTACCGGGGAAGTGAAAATGTTGGCGGAACCTGTTTACTGTGTTTATTTTACAGAGTGGAGGGTACAAGACGTTAAAAGCCAGGCCAGAGAGAGAGAGAGAGAGAGAGAGAGAGAGAGAGAGAGAGAGAGAGAGAGAGAGAGCTGTAATGTTGATAGTAAAGGCAGACAGAAAATAATGCAGGAGGAGGAGCAAGCGGAGAAGGAGCACGAGGAGGAAGAGGAGGAAAAAAGAGGAAAAAGAAGTAGGAAAAAGATGAAGAGTAGGATGAGATGGAGATGGAGGAATAGGAGACCAAAAAAGGAGGAGGAAGAGAAATAAGCGTTGATGAAGAAATAGGATCAGAGAGAGAGAGAGAGAGAGAGAGAGAGAGAGAGAGAGAGACAGAGAGACAGAGACAGACAGACAGACAGACAGGGGAGAGGGGGGAGAGACAGACAGACAGACAGACAGGAGAGAGAGAGAGAGAGAGAGAGAGAGAGAATCCTATTATCATCCTATTTCATAACTTACAGGACAATCTATTTCTACATCTGTCCGACTGTGTCTGTCCACATGTGTTAATTATTTCATTTGTCTATCAGTCCAGTCTTGATGATAGACAGTTTATCTATCTATACGTTAATCTTTCCATCTGTACGTTCGAGCTTCAACCAGTCCATTCATTTGTGTGTGAAGCGCGTGTTTGTCCTCCACTTAAGCTACTTCTCCCCTCGCGGCGCCACAAAGCCTCCCTCCCTGGCCTCGCTAAACTTTGCCCCTGCCTCGCTTCAGCTCAGGCATGTTGGAGCGCTACTCACCGCCCACTCTGTCCTATCACTAATGGGTCTTTGGCTTCCATTCTCCAGAAAGAGGAGAAGAAGATTACATGGAAGAGAAGAATGAAGAGTGGAATTTCGAAGAGGAACGGCAGGAGGAGAATGTGGAGGATGTGAAGATGGGAACTGTAGGAGGAGGATTACAAAGAACATTATAAGAAAGAAAAGGTTTCTTAAAGTCGCGGAAGAAGAAGGATGATAGGAAGAAAGAAGATAAGTCAAAAGAGAATCTCCAAGAAAAAGAGGGGAAGGTGATACTTTCTTACATTATCGAGTACTTAAGTTTTCTATTGAGCAAAATTATGTTCATATTTTGTACAACGGGAAGGCGATATCCTCTCAAGGCAAGAAGAAGAGGAGGAGAAGGAAGAGGAGGAGGAAGAGGAAGAGGAAGAGGAAGAAGAAGAAGAGGAGGAGGAGGAGGAGGAGGAGGAGGAGGAGGAGGAGGAGGAGGAGGAGGAAGAAGAAGAAGAAAAGAAGACTATGTGACTCAGCACCCAATCTTTCTCGAGTAGGAATTCAAAGTATGAAGAATATTGAAGATACTAAGCGAGTTTTCATGAAGTTAGACAAACAGACCGAACAAACAGACGCGCAAGCAAATAAACACACATAACAACACATACAGAGGTAAGCAGACGGACATAGATAGGGAGTCAGAATGAAAGACAGATAGACAAATAGAGAAGAGATAAAGAGGGAGCAGCATACAGATAGACGGACTCTCGCATACTGAATTCGACAGACGTACAAAGAGCCGCTTTGAACCCTCACTATACCGGAATTCTGCCTTTTTTGGGATCTAAAGAACAATGGATTGTTTTCTTTTACAAATTAGCTTTTTTTTTTTTTAATCTGAAATGCCGCACAATAGATCATCTTTTTATCTCTCCCAGACCAGTCCTTTAGCCGTGTCCTCATTACTATCGTCATTAGCATCATTATCTGCTTCTATGGTTCCAGGACACAACAATTCCTCTTAATCGTCACAAAAACAGAACCTTTTCCCTCTCCTCTCTCTCTGTACGCTGCTATCACTTCCATGCCGGGCAAATGTCTCATCTCCTCTCCCCCACCGTGGTCTTCGTCTGCTATGTCTTCTCTTCCCTTCTCTCGGTTACCATGGGGACGGCAAAAAGGCAAATCATACCTTCACACCTCAAACCTTAGTCACGAAGATGGAAGAAGCGAAGTTGCATCATTCACGCTATCCACTTTCTTTATCCCTCTTTTTCCTTCCGATCCATTCTCCTTCCTGCTTTGTCTCTGCTCCCCTGCCTCTCCACCGTCTCTTCCCCTTCAGCCCAACATTTCAGTTTCCCGCCAAAACCACTCAGTCAATGCAGTCTGCTTTTTCTGACTGCAACCTTTACAGAATCTGGTTGAAAATATGGTAATTCTCTATGGTTTTCTGCCTCGCTGTTCAAATTGTGGACATCACGTGTAGCAAATTGAGTGGAATGATCGGGTGCTGTGGAGCTGGGGGGACAGACTCACTTTTACGGCCTGTGATGGAAGATTCCTATGATCTCTCGGACCTGATGATTCACACGCCCCAGACACGCATCGTAGTGTTTTGGCGAACATTAGGAGCATAAAGATTCCATACTTGTCAAGGAAAATAGGTCTTAAGTAAAATCATAGAAACAGAGAATGCTTAGTGAAGGAGGGAATAATTAAATACATTAGAGGAAGTGCGAGGATGTGACCTGAGTACGAGTATAATGAGCTTGTCAGTCACCAAGGAACGTGTTCAGCGCGAAACAAGCGTCAGAAATGTGTGTGCGTGTGTGATGATGAGCGATGCGAGACACTGGTAAAACACAAACACTAACATTTGCACTCCCTCGCGCTTCACTGCTTCACTCAGGGACTGTCACGACTCAGGAACGCTCAAAAGATTTTTCCTCATATAACTGAACCTCTTATATTCCCTGAACGTGTCGCGTTTCCTGACGTATGTGAACGAGGAAAGTAAGTAGAAATGGCATAGTTTTATCTCATCATGTGTATCATTCACTGACGAAATTTAGGAGACGCATCTAAACTAGTATATTCAGTGATATGATGTGGACACCTTGGCATTACAATTGGCGTGCCTTTCCTCAGTGGAAAATTCTGTGACAACTTCCTCAGGATATTCTATAATGTTTGGCTTCTTCTGGAGAAAAAAAAACATGAAAAATGAGTTGTTACTTTCATTTTCAACACAGTCTACTTTAATTTCAATTTACTCACTTCCTCCACCTATGTATATAATAGAATGGAAAGAGGGATGTAAAGAGAGAGTTAAGGGACAGACAATCGAATAGGAAAAAAAAATACAATGAGAGTACTGTCGTAAGGAAGATTATCCTGATTGTCGTGAACAGTATCACGAAGTTTAATTGGCAAACCAAGGTGCCTAAAACGTCACGAAGAATGTAGTTTGTATGTCATATCGCGATTCAAATCATTCAGTCGTGGATCACTCGTATCATATACCAAGTGAACGTCAGCTGACCCCCAGCATTCCATAGCCACTCATCATGGAAGGCTCGCAAAAATACACGTGGTGATACAGTTACTCTCCATTTTGAAGACTCTCCATTGCAGAAATTTCGATACTCTTAGATGAATCGAAGGCCTGTCACTCAGGGCCACCAATATTCCCTCTATTTCTTTGTTCGTTCAGTCAAAATTACTCCCGTCATTCTAATAAAGATATTTTTTTCTCTATGATTGTACAAAGTTCCCGGCAGATCCAGTTTATTATTTACATATGTCGCGAGGAGAATCGCCACTGCGCCGCCACGTGCCTTAACCTTATAATGACCCGCATTCTGAAACGCTTTGTTCTCCCACCATCACTATTCTCAAAGGCCACAGAGACGATTGGTTGGCTTTTCAAAAGTGTTTCTTCTTTTTATGATGTAGAAATCTTATTAATCTGTCACCAGAGCCATAAATACAACATTGAAAAACCGTGTAACTGCAACTAAAGCTTTAGAGCTTTTTCAATGCAGAGGAGCTGCGGCGCTGAATTGTTTCTGAATATGGTCTGCCTCGTGCCGTGCTGTTCATCATCCCCAGCAACACGTGTATGGATTAACTGCCTAGATATGATTTATTTGATAATTACGACAGTTACTTTTCTTTTTTATTGAGTCGTTTCAGGGAAGTGTTATGCTGGACGTCCAAGCCATGATAAGTTCTGCAAGTGGAAGATGTTCATGTGTTGAACGTCTCACCATTAGCCTTGTGGTGTTCCTGCCTGCCTGTTCCTGCCGTGTGTTCAGTCCTGCTTACGAACGCTTCATTGTCATCCTCCAATATCCCTTCAAATTTTCCTCTTCATTCTCTTCCGCATTTTTCTTTACATTTTTCCTCCGCTTTCCTCCCCATTTTCCGGTTCATTTTTTCCTGCATTTTCCATATTATTTTTCCACTTCCTTCCACATTTTCATTGTCATTTTTCCCTACATTTTTATATTTTCCTTCACATTTTTCTTTACATTTTCCTCTACTTCTTTCCTCCACATTTTTCCTCTGCATTTTTTTCTACATTTTCCTCCAATTTTTTTTATATAATTTTTCTCAGGTTTTTGTAGTGAATATTTTTTTTCTTTTCCTTTTTTTGCCAATAGGTTTCCTGTTAATGGTTTTAATTGAGTTAGGTTAGATTACATTACGATGGGTTCAGTCAGCTCACATTAGTTAAAAGATAAAGAGGGGAAAAAATATCTAGAAAAAAATATCCAGGAGGAAAGAAAAAGTCCCCGAAGGTTGGGTGTCAATCCGGGAGGAAAAGTTCAGAGGAGGAAAAAGGGATGTTGGGTAAAAAAAAAAATTTCTACGCTCAGTTAGTTTCACCATTTTACCTTCTATTTCTACTTGTTCTTTACTGTTGTTTTTTTTTCGTATTTCACAACATTTTATTCCGGCGGGGCAGATAATTGAGAAGCAAGGGAAGGACTGGGCTAGACTAGACTGGACTGGACTGGACTGGACATGACTGAACTGAACTGAGGCGGGTTGGGGTGGGATGGGCGGGGTTGTGGTGGCGCTCGGTGGTCGGTCTGCTCGTGTTGGGTACGCCGGATTTAGTTTCCTTCAAAGAGCAACCATAATTACCACGCATTCATGTGTTTGCCTTGTAATTACCCTTTCCTTCTGGTGATCTTCAAAGCGTTACCCCACCACCAAGGGATGCTAATTAAGGTCACAGAGCCGAAAGAAGGTAGATGTTCGTTGTGTGTTTCCACGAGACGGGGAAAGGCAAAGTCAAATATGTATAGGATAAAGTTGAAAAATGCAAAACGAAAAAGCATGAACGTTGTCACAGCAGATTTGAGTTTTAGTATTGTTGGTGATTAAAGTGATTGCGCAACACCGTTTGCTGTCAAGAAGGTGAAAGTTCAGTGAGGGAAGGAAAGTGGACGTAGTGAGGAAACCGTGGCTTGAAATATCAGTTGTAGCTTTTGATTAGCAAGGGTAACTTCGGGTAGTAATAGAGGTTTAGGAGTAGCAACAGTGGCCATCAGGGGATTCAAAACAACTCAGGCTTTTCCTTAAATGGGTTCGAAATAAGAGTGGAGTCGCTTAACAAATGTGGCTTTGAAGTAACATTAGTGATTTTGAATGATAAATGTGTTTGAGATGCTAACAGCGGCTTCAAATTGCAAAATTAGCTTCGAATAAAAAAAAAAAGTAGCTTCAGATAGTAAGAGTGGCTTTAGGTTCTGTCTGGTTCAAGTCTTCGGTTGTAGAGTCTTACTGTCTCCAGTCAGCAGCTGCCGGCCTTTATGAGGCTTCCCTGCAGGCGCCAATAAAATGAAATAAAAAGAGAGAGAGAAAGCAGAAAAGAAAAGCGAAAGTATCATAGCAAACCGCTCAACTTTTGTGAAGAAAAAAAATCAAGCAGCTGAGAGACAGAATAAAAATAAGAAATAAAATACTGAGAGAAAACTTTCACTTTACTTTTTCTTATTTTTTTTTATTTTCCCTTTTTATTTTTTCCACGCCAATCACCTTGCGCGACGCACTAATAGAGGAACCTTCTTTCATGCCCTGGTCCCCTTTACTTTGCCACCCACCCGCCTCTACCTTACCCCTCACCACCACCACCACCACCACTGACGCCGCCCTTTCCCCGCCATAAAACTCCACCACATTGCCAATAAAGGCCAAACAGCACCCAGGAACACACGCAGCGAACTCAGCTCAACGCCTCCGTCTCTTTCTCTTCTTTTCCCCGGGCCGTTGTTCCGCCATCACGCGAGGCATCGAGGGCAGGCTTATCTCGCGGCCCGCCTGTCCCCGCCCTGATTGCCCGCCGAGGAACGTGTGCTTAGGGGAGCGGTGGTAATTGTAGTGGTATTGGGTGTGGTAGAAGTAATAGTAGTAGTAATAGCAGAAGTAGTTGTAGTGGTAGCTGTTGTTTTTGTTGTTTTTGGTGGTGGTGTTGCTATTGTTGTATTTCTTTGTTGTTACTACTACTACTACTACTACTACTACTACCACCACCACCACCATCACTACTGCCACTACTACCACACTACTATCATATGTTGATGTTTTGATATTATTTCTATTGCGTGCATAGTGATATTTTCATTACTACTACTACTACTACTACTACTACTACTACTACTACTACTACTACTACTACTACTACTACTACTACTACTGCTGCTGCTGCTGCTGCTACCACTACTACTATTACTGCTACCACTACTACTACTTTTATCCTCATTCTCTGAACCATCAAGGAAACTAATATAAAGAGATGATATGAATAAGGGATATAATATTCTTTTTCTTTTTTAGAGAACAAACATATGCGCCGCTGCTTTCATACATTATGGTCGTGTATTGTTGTGGTTATCATCGTGGTACTTCAGCGGTGATGATTGTGGTGGTGGTGGTGATGTAGTTTTTGTGGTATGAAAGAGATGACAGTAATGTTGAAAAGGGTGCGGTGTTGATGATGATGATATGGTAGTAATGTTGTGTTGATTTAGTGATTACGTGATACTATAGCTGTCGTGGTGGTGATGGTGATGGTGGTGATAGTGCTGTCAAGTAGTCTGTGGTAAAATGTGCCTGTTATTTTCGTTAAAGAAATCATTGTGAAAGTTATGGATGGATCAAGTTAGTGTAGCTCCCGAGGTGTTGCGGGTCTCATTTCGTTCTCCAGTAAAGGAAACCCGAGATGAAGGGAAAAAAAAAATATGATTTTTTCAGCAGAGAGTGAAAATACTATTGAGTATTGCATGTGTAAAGAAAGTTGATTGAGTAGGAGCGAGTAAAAGTTTTGAGGCTCTAAGACCACATGACTGCAAGATGTAGATAAATAAGTGAATAAATGAGTAAATTAATAAACAAATAAATGAGTAATGATAATGATGATAGTAATAATGTTGCTGGTGCTGTCTGTTCTTATTTGTATATTTTCTGTCTATCATTTCTATTTTGTTTTCATTATTAGCGCTGCTGTCACTGTTAATACCATAAGATTTATTATTCTCACAGACAGGGAAACACCGCGGGCCAGAGTGAGGAATGCTGTCGCCGTGTTCCGTCCGTGTCGTGAAGGCGAGCACGAGGGAGTGGCGGAGACAAGGGTCCTTCTCTTTATTCTTCTTCACACAGCGAGACAAGGCCTGACATCTCTTGGCTCTCCCCTCTTTAAAGGTATGTCTGTCTTATACGTGGATTCATATTACAACTTTATTACTACACCACCACTGCTAACACCACATTGTCAGGAAAGATATTATAACTAATACTGTTACAACTACTGCTACTGCTATCTCTTTTCAACATCAGTAGTTAAGTATTTTAACTAGTATTATTTATGTTATCAGCACCACCACCACCACCACCACCACCACCACCACCACCACCACCACCACTACTACTACTACTACCATCACAGTATCACAACATAAAGTACTATTACTACTACTATTACCATTACATTATCAGAACGAAAATGCATTATTACTACTATTACCACTACTATTACCATTACCGTATCAGAATCCTAAAACTATTATAACTACTACTGTTACCACTACTGTCATCATCACAGTATCAAAGGAAAATTACTATCACTACTACTATTACCACAGTCACTACCACTGTCACTGTTGATAGAAAGATAACACCAATGAAGGCTATAAAAGAAAGTTGCCACCACCATCACCACTACCGCCATCACCACCTGTTGGCAGATGACCTACAAGCGAGCTGAATAACTTCCTCCACTCTCCCTCCCTCCCTCCCTCCCTCCCTCCATCGTGACCTTCTTCATGCAATCGATACTCATCAGTAATTCGCCACAACCCTTCACAACACGGCCACGAGACGCTGGAAATGCTCTTAACTCTCTCTTGCTCTGGTTTATGTAAAATATTCTCCATTAAGTACAGCACGTGTCACAGAAAACGGAGAAGGACTTAGAGAGACTTAGAATATTAGTTGGAAAGTACATAAGTCAGTGAATTTTTTTTTTTTTTTTTTTTAGGATTATATTAAAGTATGTTGTGTAGGAATTTTTTGTCTCTGCGTATATATATTTTTGAAAGCAGATTATAAGACAAGATAACGTGACATTTTTTTCAGCTTTGTGATAAATAAATGTAATGTTTAGATTTTTTCTTCTTTTACGATTGAATTTGGGTTTACTGAATGCACGGGTATGTTTGTTTACGGTTTATGGAATCCTTGAACGCTTCTCGAAAAGTGTTTTTTTTTTTTTCTATCATTATGGTTACAGTATACACACACACACACACACACACACACACACACACACACACACACACACACACACACACACACACACACACACACACACACACACACACACACACACACACACACACACACACACACACACACACACACACACACACACACACACACACACACACACACACACTAACAGAAATGATATGTGGAAAAGAGAATCTTAAAAAATCGGTACATCAGACCTTGCCATAATTTCGATGCATTCCCTGAGGAAATTAGAGCTGATGGTCTGTGATTAATTACGAGACGTGTTCATTTACCTTCTCGCTCATCTCCGCAGCACTGCACTCACTTTTATGTAATATTTTTTATTTTGCGAATCACCCAAGAGAGAAGAAAGAATGAAGTCAAAAGAATAGCAAAATAAGGCGGACATTTAGGAGATGAAGTGAGCGACTGAAGGAGTCATTATGTATAGTGGATATCGTATGTTCGTGTCCAATGTATCTCGGGGAAAATATGCTGATCAGGAGAAGGATGGTGAAGTGATCGAAAGTGTGGAAGTCCATGGAAACTTCGTATTCGTATAGTGTTGTGCAGTATGTGAATGTGTGGTGATGTTTACTCAAGTTTGTCAGTGGCTCCTTTCACTCAGTCAGTGTCGCCTCACAATAAGCAGACAGTGAGGTCCGTCAGTAGCGTCAGTAACGCTGGCAACGTGTCGTCACGGGGGAAGGAACGGAACAAGTAGCGGTGAACCTAACAAGTCGCCATGAGCCAAGTTGCTGACACTGCTGGGCCAACAGAAAGACTTACCTCAAAGGGTTCAAATGTTCAGGCAGTCAATCATCTTCAGCAGCAGGCGATGGGCGTCAGGGTGTCAGGGTGGACGATAAGGAGGTAAAGTGGCCGCCTCGCCTCCAGCATGGGAATGAAAAAGTTTGCGAGCGGAGCAACTTGCCACGGCGGAGCGAAGCGGCCTACCTGTTACCTCTGTCGGGTTTGAGATGGCACTAGCCAGTCTGACTCATGTCGGGTCGAGCCAGCAGGACGATCCGGCACTGTGCCCCGCGCGCTCCTCCTGGCACCCGCATCTCTCCCACCATTACTGCAAGTATTTCCATCCATTTTAAGTCGATTCTTGTTGACATTAAGTCATTATTGTGTACTGTTTAAGGGAGGACATGTGTACGAGTCTATGATTTGATTGATTATCCGATATTTGCACCGCAGTAACTGCAGGTCTGTCACCATCGTTGTATATATATATATATATATATATATATATATATATATATATATATATATATATATATATATATATATATATATATATATATATATATATATATATATATATATATATATATATATATATATATATATATATATATATATATATATATATATATATATATATATATATATATATATATATATATATATATATATATATATATATATATATATATATATATATATATATATATATATATATATATATATATATATTGTGATGCTTCAAATAAGTTTCTTTCATTCTATTTAATTTTCGCACAAGGGATATCTAAAACGTTTCATCGCCTTATCAGAACATAAAATTGACATTTTCGAATATTTTTTTGTGATTTTTGTGATCCCAAAACTTAGCTGGGAGTGAAATATCAAAGCGAGCCTAACTAATGATAACAGTGACCTTTGAAAATCTCTTATGAGAGCTCAAAGCCTTTAAAAACATATTAAATCTGCTTATGTCCATTTTTCTTTATTCACCATTTCCATTGCAGTCATTATTATAATCTTCCTTGTCACCGCCACCATGCACGAGCTGTGCACGTAAACACGAGGTTGTGAGGCGAGGCTGTGTGGGTGTGTGTGGCTGTATGTGGCTGCTGCAGAATGACCCGTCCGCCTCTTCACCATGAAAGATGTGTGAGCAGACACTTCCTAATTACATATATCTTTTCATGTCGCTATTTTAGGAGGCCGTGTCCCTCGAGGTTAGAAAACTTGCCTTCATGCTTATGTTACGTTTTCTTCGTTAAAAGTGGCATGAATTTAATGACAGTCGTGTGTGTGTGTGTGTGTGTGTGTGTGTGTGTGTGTGTGTGTGTGTGTGTGTGTGTGTGTGTGTGTGAGTGAGTGAGTGAGTGAGTGAGTGAGTGTCAGCAGCGTAGATCAACCCAGCCCAGCCCAGCACAGCACAGCGCGCATCAAGTTAGTTCTGCGATGCTCACTCTGCGTACACGCAGTCTCAAGAATAGAGCCAAGGAGACCCGCATCACCAAAGCAAGAAGGAAACTGTCTGCGCATTACTGATTGCCTGCCCTGGAATGTGTTGCGTTCCTTGATGTGCTGGCGAGTCTGGGAAGGATGGCTCGGATGGGAAAGGTTAGGATAGATGTGAAGAGAGTGGGGAGTAGAATAAGAGTAATAGTTGCGATTGTATATCATAAGGTGAGTTAGGTGGTAATGCTGGAAGTAATAATAGAAATGGCTACAATTGTCACTCCTATAAAAAAAGTAAAATAGGAAAATAGTTCCTCAAAATGCCATTTGATTTCTGCAACAGCAGTAGAAGTAGTAGTAGTGGTAGCAGTAGAAGTAGTAGCAACAATAGTGGAGATAATACCAGAGAAAGCAGCAGGTGAACCCTATCCTTGTCCTATAAAGCTTTCCAACAGCCCTCCTCACCTCTAAACGTCCTCCAATAGTTCCCTTTTCTCGCCCTTCCCTCTCCCTTTCATTAACAGCGTTAGGGCTGCGTACATCCCCTCTCTCCATCTCCCCCGCCACATTACCGCATCTCTCGCCTGTGAAGGGAAAGGGACAGAGTGCAGGGATCATTAAAGAACAGTTTTATAGATTTCATAGATTTCAGCGCATTGAATCGTAAATGAGAACTTGTGGTGTAAATCCGTTTATGTATTCTAAAGATTCTTTCTCTCCGTTGTCGCCACTTCTCGTCTCGTCTCGTCTCGTCTCGTCTCGTCTCTCTCTCTCTCTCTCTCTCTCTCTCTCTCTCTCTCTCTCTCTCTCTCTCTCTCTCTCTCTCTCTCTCTCTCTCTCTCTCTCTCTCTCTCCTTATACCGAACTCCTACAAAATAAAAATGGACAGGAAACAGGGAAACTAAAGAAAATAAAAATGTGAAACGTAACATTCTTTCAAACCCTGCTATAACTTTAACCTAACTTACGTAACCTAACTTACACTAACGAAGCTTATCTAACTGTTCACGAGCGACCTTCATCTATATAGACGTAACTAAACACAACGCAACAATACAATATATGAAACACTTGCAAAACTGGAATCGTGCAACTCTCGTCTTGCATTTCTACTCCCAGTTCTCCCCTCAGGCCATACAGCGCCTCCCCGTCTCTCACCACACACATCTTCCCTCTCTCCCCTCCCTTCAGCGCAATCTAAGCCCTTCACCAGTAGCTTCGTTTGTAAGGGTGGAACAGTGGCTGCTTTCAAGGTCATAGACATCTAGGAAGCGCACTGGTCTGTAAGAATAGAAGGAAAAAAGATAGGAAAGAATACGAGGGAAGAAATGTAAGAAAGGAAGACAGCTTGAAGGAGAAATTGGAGAAAGAGAAAAGGAAAGAAAAGAGTGGTAAGCAGAAAAAAGATGGAAGGATTTCTTTTAAGATTAGTAGGAAAAGTAGAGTTTGATAGAAGAATGTGAGAAAGGAAAGAGATCGACTGTAAGAGATGGAGAAAAAGGAGCTAGTGTAAAGGAAGTGAGAATGAGGCAGTAAAGGATGTAAAGGAATACGAGAGAGAGACGTTGTAAGAGGAGGGAGAAAAAAATTAGAAAAAAAGTAGAAAAGAAGAGAAAATGAGATGACGCAAGAATGGAATGGTGTTCTTATGTAGGAATGGAAAGGAAATAAGAGAATATGATAGAAAAATATATGAAAGGTGAATAGATAACGAACGATACAGAAAATTGAATTAAGGACAAGGAAGAGAAATAGAATGAGTAAATATAGACTTGAAGTAAGCAAGAAGAGATTTGAAAGATTAAGGAAAAGGGAAAGGAGGTAAAGAAGGATAAGTTGAAAGGGAGGACGAAGAGATAGAAAAAAAACAAAAAAAACATGAATAGTGAGAGGAAAGGAAGAAGCGAAATGACGTGACACTAAGGAGAAAGGAAGAGAGATGAGTGAGAAGGAAAAGTATGAGAAGAGGAAGAAGAGATAAAATAAAAAGGGAAACAAGAAAAAGCAAATTGACTAAGACATTAACAACAGCAAAAATAATAATAACAAAGACCAAACACACCAAAAATGAAAATAACATCAATGAAATAACTCCAAGGTCTACATCACTTACGAAAAAAAAAACCACCCTTTTCAATCACTTCCTCTCTTCCTCACAACAACAACGACAGCAGCAACAACAACAACGACAGCAACAACAACAACAACGACAGCAACAACAACAACGACAGCAGCAACAACAACAACGACAGCAGCAACAACAACAACGACAGCAACAACAACAACAACGACAGCAACAACAACAACAACGACAGCAACAACAACAACAACGACAGCAGCAACAACAACAACGACAGCAGCAACAACAACAGCAACAACAACAACAACGACAGCAGCAACAACAACAACGACAGCAGCAACAACAACAACAACAACAACAACAACGACAGCAACAACAACAACAACGACAGCAACAACAACAACAACGACAGCAACAACAACAACAACGACAGCAACAACAACAACGACAGCAACGACAACGACAACAACAACAACGACAGCAACAACGACAGCAACAACAACGACAGCAACAACAACAACGACAGCAACAACGACAGCAACAACAACAACGACAGCAACGACAACGACAACAACAACAACGACAGCAACAACGACAGCAACAACGACAGCAACAACAACGACAGCAACAACAACGACAGCAACAACAACAGCGACAGCAACAACAGGAACAACAACGACAACAACAACAACGACAGCAACAACAACAACAGCAACAACAGCAACAACAACAACAACAACAACAACAACAACAACAACAACAACAACAGCAACAACAACAACAGCAACAACAACAACAACAACAACAACAACAACAACAACAACAACAACAACAGCAACAACAACAACAGCAACAACAGCAACAACAACAACAGCAACAACAACAACAGCAACAACAGCAACAACAACAACAGCAACAACAGCAACAGCAACAACAACGACAGCAACAACAACAACGACAGCAACAACAACAACAGCAACAACAACAACGACAGCAACAACAACAACGACAACAACAACAACGACAACAACGACAACAACAACAACGACAACAACGACAACAACGACAACAACAACAACGACAACAACGACAACAACAACAACGACAACAACAACAACGACAACAACGACGACAACAACAACGACGACAACAACAACGACAGCAACGACAACGACAGCAACAACAACGACAGGAACAACGACAACAGCAACAACAACGACAGCAACAACAACAACGACAGCAGCAACAACAACGACAACAACGACAACAACAACAACGACAGCAACAACAACAACAACAACAACGACAACAACAACAACGACAACAACAACAACGACAACAACAACAACGACAACAACAACGACAGCAACGACAACGACAGCAACAACGACAGCAACAACAACGACAGCAACAACAGGAACAACAACGACAACAACAACAACGACAGCAACAACAACGACAACAACAACGACAGCAACAACAACGACAACAACAACGACAGCAACAACAACGACAGCAACAACAACGACAGCAACAACAACAACGACAACAACGACAGCAACAACAACGACAGCAACAACAACAACGACAACAACGACAACAACAACAACGACAGCAACAACAACGACAACAACAACGACAGCAACAACAACGACAACAACAACGACAGCAACAACAACGACAACAACAACGACAGCAACAACAACGACAGCAACAACAACGACAGCAACAACAACAACGACAACAACGACAGCAACAACAACGACAGCAACAACAACAACGACAACAACGACAACAACAACAACGACAGCAACAACAACGACAACAACAACGACAGCAACAACAACGACAACAACAACGACAGCAACAACAACGACAGCAACAACAACGACAGCAACAACAACAACGACAACAACGACAGCAACAACAACGACAGCAACAACAACAACGACAACAACGACAACAACGACAGCAACAACAACGACAGCAACAACAACGACAACAACAACGACAGCAACAACAACGACAACAACAACGACAGCAACAACAACGACAACAACAACAACGACAGCAACAACAACGACAACAACAACGACAGCAACAACAACGACAACAACAACAACGACAGCAACAACAACGACAACAACAACGACAGCAACAACAACGACAACAACAACGACAGCAACAACAACGACAGCAACAACAACGACAGCAACAACGACAGCAACAACAACAACAACGACAGCAACAACAAAAACGACAGCAACAACAAAAACGACAGCAACAACAAAAACGACAGCAACAACAACGACAGCAACAACAACGACAACAACAACGACAACAACAACGACAGCAACGACAACGACAGCAACAACGACAACAACAACAACGACAGCAACAACGACAACAACAACAACGACAGCAACAACAACGACAACAACAACAACGACAGCAACAATGACAACAACAACAACGACAACAACAACAACTACAACAACAACGACAGCAGCAACAACAACAACTACAACAACAACGACGACAGCAACAACGACAACAACAACAACTACAACAACAACGACGACAGCAACAACGACAACAACAACAACTACAACAACAACGACGACAGCAACGACGACAGCAACGACGACAGCAACAACGACAACAACAACAACAACAACAACAACGACAGCAACAACGACAGCAACAACGACAACAACAACAACAACAACAACAACAACAACAACAACGACAGCAACAACGACAACAACAACGACAACAACGACAGCAACAACGACAGCAACAACAACGACAGCAACAACGACAGCAGCAACAACGACAGCAACAACAGCGACAGCAACAACAACAACAACAACAACAACAACAACTACAACAACAACAACGACAGCAACAACTACAACAACAACAACAACTACAACAACAACAACGACAGCAACAACGACAGCAACAACGACGACAACAACAACAACGACAGCAACGACAACAGCAACAACGACAGCAACAACGACAACAACAACGACAGCAACAACAACGACAGCAACAACGACGACAACAACAACAACGACAGCAACGACAACGACAGCAACGACAACAGCAACAACGACAACAACAACGACAACAACAACGACAGAAACAACAACAGCAACAACAACAGCGACAGCAACAACAACAACAGCAACAACGAAAGCAACAACAACAGCAACAACAACAGCAACAACAGCAGCCACAGCAGTAACAACAGCAACAACAACAACGACAGCAACAACAACAACAACAACAACGAAAGCAACAACAACAGCGACAGCAGCAACAACAACAACAACAACAACAACAACAGCAACAACGACGACAACAGCAACAACGACGACAACAGCAACAACGACGACGACAACAACAACGACGACAACAACAACGACAACAACAACGACAACAACAGCAGCTTAAGGGAGAGTTAAGAGAGAAGGAGAAGGAAGTCAGTTTCAGCCTCTCTCTCTCTCTCTCTCTCTCTCTCTCTCTCTCTCTCTCTCTCTCTCTCTCTCTCTCTCTCTCTCTCTCTCTCTCTCTCTCTCTCTCTCTCTCTCTCTCTCTCTCTCTCTCTCTCTCTCTCTCTCTCTCTCTCTCTCTCTCTCTCTCTCTCTTATCCTTACATTTCTCTATAATTAATGTGTGTGTGTGTGTGTGTGTGTGTGTGTGTGTGTGTGTGTGTGTGTGTGTGTGTGTGTCCCCAGCACAGCACGGCAAGTGTTTGTGTTGAGGATGCTTACATGGCATTCATCTCCCGCTTCCCTCCCTTCAGTAATCCTCTAGAAGCGTATTAACGTTTTTCCCCTAAGCCCCATGCAGACAAGGGGAGAACACTCAATCAATCGACTGGTAAACGAACCAAGTGCGCCTCATACCTAAAAAATCACTAAAAGTTCAAAATAGCCTAAAAACAACACTAAAACACTCTTAAAGCACCATCAAGATAGCCAAACTGTCAAAATAAGTCTTAAGTATCACCAAAACAATTTCAAAATAGCAGATAAACAATGTCAAGACTAAAAAAAAAAAAAGAAAAAAAATGTAATTCACTTAACCCTTTCAATACCATGATGACGCATTTCCATTTTCATTCTGCTTACTATTTGGTGGTTTAATAAAGCTTCTGAAACTAATATAGAGGATTTAAATAGTGAAAACTGGCTACTAATCTTCTGACTTCCATAGAGCCTTTCGAATGTAGATAAAATGATCTAATCGTACACAAATCTCAGGTAAAAATGTGTCCCAGTGTTGAAGGGGGTTAAACTCTTAAAAAAGAAAAAAATCACTTATATGCACTGAAATATAGCACACATGTTAAACAAACCGTTACATATATAAAACTATTAGAAGTACAGTAAATACAACACAACATACCTAGTACCAACAAATATTCCACACAACAAACACAAAACAAACACAAACACTAACACAAACACAGTCTTTCTTTTCACGTGAATGCAAAACCTGGATAGTTTAACAGTGCAGAGAATCAAAGTGAAACAGGGTCGAGATCGGTATTTGTTCCCCACGTGTTTTCTCTCGGGAACTGTTAGGGAAACATTCTCTCGCCGCCCTTCACCTGCCGCCCCTTACAGACAGGTGGAAATGCAACGCCGACGGGATAATTTGATATTCGAAAGGTGCTCGATGTCCGCGGCCAGAGAGGTTTTGGTGCAGACGTATTGGTGTTAGTGTTAGAGAGAGAGAGAGAGAGAGAGAGAGAGAGAGAGAGAGAGAAGAGAACAGAAGAGAGAGAGAGAGAGAGAGAGAGAGAGAGAGAGAGAGAGAGAGAGAGAGAGAGAGAGAGAGAAGAAAAGAGAGAGAGAGAGAGAGAGAGAGAGAGAGAGAGAGAGAGAGAGAGAGAGAGAGAGAGAGAGAGAGAGAGAGAGAGAGAGAGAGAGAGAGAGAGAACGAGAATATTAATTGTAACTGGTTTATACGTGAATTGTAACACAGCTCCCACAAACATGAAAATAAAATGACAATGATCAGATAATAAAGAATCTAACGAATAAAAAAAAAAAAAAGTTTAGAAAATACAGTAAAAGAAAAACTTTCCTTAAATGGCAGTGTAATTATTATCAAAAATTAATAAAATGGAAAATAGAAAAAAAATGTTTAAACGGCAGAGTAATTACATCCATCGAGAAGTTAGGAAATTAAAACTAAGGAAGAACCATTAAAGTTGAAAATGAAATGGCGGTGATTCCTTCCACCTGTAAAATTGAGAACAGTGAGATGAGCAGGGCAGTGAGGAAGACAGCAGGTGGAGCCACGGGTAGCACTGGGAGCCACCTTCCTGTAGAGAATGAAGGAAGGCTGCTGCGTGACTCCCGGCGCTACCCTCTCGTGTGGTAATTATTGCGATATACCGTGATTTTGCGTGAGTGCTTCCCCCCAAGAGCGTCTGTAGGATATCAAGCCAACCATTGCAATTCCTGTGCTAAACTGTCGCCTGATTTAATTTACTGGTGTTACGTCTCTTGCATTATAAGTATTCACTCTTCGTTCCTCATTAACTTGAAAGAAACACGTTAACTCCTTCAGTACTGGGACACATTTTTTACCTTGAGATTTGTGTATGATTAAGCCATTCTATTTTACATTTGGAAGAGTCTATGGAGAACAGAAGATTAATGGCCACAGTCTTCTCTATTCTAATTCCCCACATAAGTTTCTGAAGCTGTATAAAATTACCAAAAAGTAAGCTGTATGAGTATGGAAACGCGTCATGGTACTCAAAGGGTTCATTTCTTTTTGAATGAACGTGAGAGTTGAGTCTTAAGATTGTGTGAGGTTTTATAGTTAGAGACTTACTTGGGATGGCTTTGTGTAAATATTGATTAAGACATGTCAACCTTATACCGTTTTCTGTGCGACTGTAAACTTGATGCCAAAAGGTGAAATGTATCTATAGTTTAGGATTGATGTTACATATCCCTTTGTTTTACTGTTCCACTCGCAGCACATCTCTCTTGAGCATAAACCTCCTGCGTCACATTGCCGTTCCCTAAGCATCACTGTAGTTTTCTCATGTCATGATACCATATGACCTCAGCTGTCTGACGCGCTGCTTTCATTTATCAATTTTTCTAATACGCCTATGCTCGTATTTTTATTCTAGCCTTCATAGCTGTTAGAATACTTCCGCTGTCTCTCCCCAGCCAGCAGGAGGGGCAGGTTGAAGTTAATGAAGGAAAGCAAACACCGCTTAGCTTTAAATGTTCGTATGTCAGGTGTCGGTGTTCCCCTCTCGGCCACTCGTTGGTCTCCCGTTTCACAGCCACTTCACGTCACTCTCAATACTGTGTTTCCTGCCTCGAGTGTGTCTGTAAATGTGTGGATGTGGGACCTTAATTTTTTTTTTTACTTTTGTACATTTGTGATTCGATTTCAGTGTGTGTGTGTGTGTGTGTGTGTGTGTGTGTGTGTGTGTGTGTGTGTGTGTGTGTGTGTGTGTGTGTGTGTGTGTGTGTGTGTGTGTGTGTGTGTGTGTGTGTGTGTGTGTGTGTGTGTGTGTGTGTGTGTGTGTGTGTGTGTGTGTGTGTGTGTGTGTGTGTGTGTGTGTGTGTGTGTGTGTGTGTGTGTGTGTGTGTGTGTGTGTGTGTGTGTGTGTGTGTGTGTGTGTGTGTGTGTGTAGTGCGAATTTCACGTTAAGCTACTTCAGTAAAAGATTCTATTCGCATGTAGTCTCCTTCCCAATTTTTCTTTCACTCTTCTCCGTTTCACTTTAAGCATTACTCTCTGTTCTCCTTTACCACCACCATTGTTACACACACACACACACACACACACACACATACCATCGTTCCTAGCCTCTCTTCTCCTCCCAGACACACCCGTCACCGTCCATCACTCATAAATATCACACACCAAGCCTCACCGCCAATCCCTGACGGACACTCACCCCGCAGGTTACCATGGCACCCTCGCCCTCGTCCAAGTGGAAGTAATCGCCCTCGTAAGCTCACACACTATAAGCTTACCGCGTCCACTGCTTTCCATTATAAATTTGAATATGTTTTCTATGCCACGGCTTATCCATTTACCTCAGCAGTGCCTCCTTGTTACGCTTGATGAATTGGGACACCACTACCGCTTGTGCAGTCGTGGACGAGAGTAGGTTAAACTGTAGTCCTTCACACTGCTTAGCGTTATCTCAGTTTTACGTCGTTTGATTTGCCGATAATTTTTTAGTTGTTTGGTTTCGCGGCAGATAAAAGGACTTGATGCTAAAAGAAGTTGATGTTTTCATTGATTTCCCTTCAATATTGTACATACCTGCTTCCTAGTTTTTTTGAGTAATTTTTGCTGTTTTTCCAAGTCTCTGACACTCGACACCGTCTGCCATCCTGTTTTGTTGTTGTTGTGTGTGTGTGTGTGTGTGTGTGTGTGTGTGTGTGTGTGTGTGTGTGTGTGTGTGTGTCATTTCAGGTGTATTTTCTGTCAAAGGCAGGCTTGTGCAACTTACCTCGTTTATAACTTTGATATGGTCGGTTATTTACTAGCATTACTCTCTCTCTCTCTCTCTCTCTCTCTCTCTCTCTCTCTCTCTCTCTCTCTCTCTCTCTCTCTCTCTCTCTCTCTCTCTCTCTCTCTCTCTCTCTCTCTCTCTCTCTCTCTCTCTCTCTCTCTCAATTTAATGTAAGGTTGATAATTTGAGCAGTCTAATATTTTTTTTAGGCGACGTGTTTAGGCTTTTCATTGCAGAGGTTACTACAAAACCGTGCACTCTCATGTCGTGGAGGGCGGGAGCCCTCCCCAGAAAATTTTTGTTTTTAATCCATCCACTTCTTTTTGTTTTCCATAATGACTTGTGGCGAGAAGGCAAGAGCCCGAAATTAAGGAAGATTTTAGTGACGAATATTTCAATTTCTGTTAATATAATAATTATAAGAGAAGAAACGAAAAGTTAGATCACGTATGACACCGAGAGAGTCGAGCCTGTGTGTGTGTGTGTGTGTGTGTGTGTGTGTGTGTGTGTGTGTGTGTGTGTGTGTGTCTGTGTATGTCTGTGTCTGTGTCTGTGTCTGTGTGTGTCACGTAGTACACCTAGATTTCTATCAACGCCCCTCTGTCCCGCGTCAGTCCGATGCCCACACGTGCCTAGACCTGAACCACAATTGATCCTAAAACTTGATGACGCCGCCACTACACAAAATTTATTAGTCGTCTCTAATAGATCAAAATTTAAACACGGAACAGGGATGCTGCACCACCACATCTTCCTCGCGGCCTGGGCTTATCAGATATCCTCAGTCCTTCTCAATGTCTCGTCTCCTCCGTGTCTTGGGAAATTCCAGAGCAACTAAACTAATCAGGAAACTTGATCCGATCAGAACTTCACGCCTCTAGAGGACAAAGTGTTCACTTGCACCGCGTGCTGGAACAGTGCCGCTGCCACACTCCCGCCGCCGCAGCCCACATTGTGTGTTCCAAGAATATTTAATGACCACCACTTTAATATCAGGCTCGTAATTTTCTTTTGAGTATTTTCGCAAAACGTTATGTTTAGTGAACTAGTATTATTCAGTGTAAATGAGGCGCTCACCTTTTACAGCAAGCACCAAACACCCTCTCCTCCGCCTCCACCTCTGCCGTCATTGCCTCTGCCGCTGCGCCTGCACCAAAGCAGCCTTACATTGACGTCTGAAAATATATGCGGAAAAAAATGCACCCTAAATTTTATCCACTGTGTTGATCCCATCATGGGCAGCAGTAAAAGTGTATGACACACAGCTCTGCTTGCACTGCGCCGCCGCCGCCATCCCGCCTTCAGCCACCCAGCAACTCTCAAGCTGTCACCTACACGCCCGCGCCCACTGCTTCCCTCCACACTGCTGCCTGCCTCAGTAAAGCTTTTTATTCGTGAAAATGAAAATACCCAGAGAAATAACCTCTTTATGCAAATCTCAGTTTGGCAAAGACAAAGAACAAGAATAGCAGCTCTATTTACATAAGGAGCAGCTGATCTGCATCAACAAGTGATTTAACAGGTCAACGCTTAATCCGAGAACCGCACTGCACCTGATTAAGTGGTGACATTCTGTATCCTTATTTCTGCAGGCGCGCGCGCGCGTGTGTGTGTGTGTGTGTGTGTGTGTGTGTGTGTGTGTGTGTGTGTGTGTGTGTATAAAACTGCACACTCCTGTAATTACAGCACGCGGATAGTCGCCAAGCAATAACGACACAATCAAAGTCACAAGAGTGCATGCCGTGGTCCTTCGGGTACAGATATTGACACACTTAAAGCCTGCCACCGTCCTCCCGCCGCCTACCGCTCTTGAGGCCACGTGAGGTGGAAGTCAACTTGGTGGAATGCAAGGAACTTTTTTCATTACAACACTGAACTCGGAAGGCTTTGTGTGGTGGCGGGGAGAGGCAGTGGCCGTAAGCTCCATTTTAGGCTTTCACTTCCTTGGCGGCAGTCTGCGTGAGCGGGAACCCAGTGAATGAATGAATGGTGAAAAGTTGTATTAAAGTGTCTGGGAGTGATTGCTAAACAGACCAAGATTGCTGTCTCCTTGACGACTCCTCGTCACTTAGACACATTAGTACGTTATTAGCCACTAATTCCGCGTTACATGAGCAAGTAGAGGCCCCAGACGCTCTAATGAACAGGTTAGAGGAGACGGAGTGGCAGGGCTGTAATAGCTACTTGGCATCAATGTTCGTGTTGTTGCCTAGAGGCTGTCATCTGCTTCGCCAGACTCTTTAACCTCCACCTCCCTTCTCCCCAGCCACTATTGATATCCTCCCTCTCTCCACTCTGCTAACTCCAACATCCTGATCACTGATCATAACAAGATGTGATAAATTAGTCTCCAAGAACGCGTCATTGTTTTTATTCTCACACAGTAGTACATATCTAGGCAAGAATCTAACCTTGGGCCAAAAAGTTGGGAGAACAACTCTAACGTGTATCGTGTGAAGGCTGCACCACCAGAAATGACTGACACGATTTTACAACTATTGTACACCCTCCTGTCTATAAGTGCTGACTGATGTTTTCTTCCTTTTACTCTCTTTTATTTTTCCTTCCAATATTCTATCGCCATATCTCCCTTCATGGAGTCCTCAGATCTATCCATTACTTTCTCCTTCAAGTCTGACCATCCCTGCCCCTGCCTTGCTCCCTGCTTCCGTCTTTTTTCTATCAGTCACGTCTCAGTGGTGTGCATACTTGCCTTGCCTGCTGTCATCTTCCTTCGACGATCCCGTTTGCTGCACCCTACTGACGAGCACCGCTCATTCATATCTTTACCTTTTCCCTCAAGAGTTTAAGTACATTTGAGTGAAAACACCTTTGACATGTAATTTATTTGTATTTTAGTGTCAGTTATCGACATTACTTTATTTCATCCTATGCAGCGCAATATTTCGTTATGACCTTCACTCATTATATATCAAGTTTTCTTTTGTGTAATTGTTTCCCTTTTCCTTCTTTTCACACAGCTGCTTTCTTATTCTCGTCCCTTTCACTAGCTCTCTCCCGCCTGGCAGACGAAATTTCACGGATGTCTGCCACAAGTACAGGAACGAAAATCAGACGAATGTCTAGCGTGGCTCGAGCATGTGTATACTGGCTGTAGCAGTAGTAGTAGTAGTAGTAGTAGTAGTAGTAGTAGTAGTAGTAGTAGTAGTAGTAATAATAGTAGTAGTAGTAATAATAATAGTAGTAGTAGTAGTAGTAATATTAGTAGTAGTAGCAGCAGTAGTAGTAGTAGTAGCAGTAGCAGTAGTGGTAGTAGTAGCAGCAGCAGCAGTAGCAGCAGCAGCAGTAAGTAATAGCAGCAGCAGCAGCAATTAGCAGCAGCAGCAGCAGTAGCAGCAGCAGCAGCAGCAGCAATAGCAGCAGCAGCAGCAGCAGCAGTGGCAGCAGTAGCAGCAGCAGCAGTGGCAGTGGTGGCAGCAGCAGCAACAGCAGGTGGTGCAGCAGCAGCAGCAGTAGCAGCAGCAGCAGCAGCAGCAGCAGCAGCAGTAGTAGTAGCAGTAGCAGCAGCAGCAGTAGCAGTAGTAATAGTAGTAGTAGTAGTAGTAGTAGTAATAATAGTAGTAGTAGTAGTAGCAGCAGCAATAATAGTAGTAGTAGTAGTAGTAGTAATGGCATAGTAGTAGTAGTAGTAGTAGTAGTAGTACTATCATCATCATCGTCCTCATCGCCATCACCATCGTCGTTAACACTCCTGCCTTCAGTACCCAGCGCACGAGATGCTACGAGATGCGTCTTTGCCTCGCCCTGTGCCTCACCTAACGCCGCGTACAGACGATCGATCTGTGTCCCGGGAGCACAAGTGAGCAATTTGCTCGTTGACTGGCCTACAGCTTGGTCAAAATACGGTCAAGGTGACTGCTTTGATTGTTGTGTAAAATTATCACACACCCCGTAACTGCCTTAGATAAAACCTGAATGAATAAATAAATAGCTACAGTTCCGTTCTGAGGGACCAGCGTGAAAACAACCGATCCAGACCGAAACAGACATATTCTCTGCTCCCTCAAAGTCTGTTTTCGTCAATATTTCACTCAAATTTCAAGATAGTGTTAGCATTTCTTGACTGAGATTCAGATATTAATTAATAGATGGAAGAAATGAGGAATGGAGAAGGATGAGAACGAAGAAGTAAGGGTGAATGAGGGTGAAGAAGGGTGGAGGGTGATGGCAGGAGGAGGAGGAGGAGGAGAAGGAGGAGTAAGTGTAGTTCATGATGTTTTGGCCAACTCAGGTACTGGTTAGAACACCAATTACATATACAGCTTTATGGCTTGATGGGGAGGATAGTGTTATACAGTTTTAGTTTAGTGTTTTTTTCATAATATTCACCAACACATTCAGCGTCGCGTGTAATGTGAGCAGAGTACCTTTTTTTTAGACGACAGTCGAGCTTTTTCTAGGTATTTCCAACATTGTAAAATATCTAGCTTTTTTTTTTTTTTTTTCCATCTTTCCGTGACCGTCCAACCGAGTTATACATGCGTGGTATGAGTCAGATCATTTTGTGTCCAGTGAGTAATGAAAGTAAATGATTGTTTAGATATTTTGTTCACCAGATGATTGCATGACTGCTGAATAAGTGTGTGTGTGTGTGTGTGTGTGTGTGTGTGTGTGTGTGTGTGTGTGTGTGTGTGTGTGTGTGTGTGTGTAATTCACCTCGGTCGTCTGCTGGACACCCAGCCAGTCTTCCCCATTACGGAGCGAGCTCAGAGCTCATAGACCGATCTTCGGGTAGGACTGAGACCACAACACACTCCACACCGGGAAAGCGAGGCCACAACCCCTCGAGTTACATTCCGTACCTATTTACTGCTAGGTGAACAGGGGCGACACTTTAAAAGGCTTGCCCATTTGCCTCGCCGCTTACCGGGACTCGAACCTGGCCCTCTCGATTGTGAGTCGAGCGTGCTAACCACTACACTGTGCGTGCGTGCGTGCGCGCGTGTGGGTGCGCGCGCGCTTGCTTGCTTGCTTGCTGCTTATGCGTACCTTTGTACTCCAAGACCACTTATCCCTCTTCACTTACTTCCCCAACCTTCTCATCCCTACTTCCTCTCTCTCCTGTGTCTGAGTCAGTCCCACCACCTCACGTCTCCTAGTGATGATAAAAGACGGCAATGCAGACACACTAGATGGAGAGCCGAGTTAGGTGTAAACTAAGAAATTTTGTTTTAATGGCCTGGAACAGACGGGAAGGTGACAGAAATAGTGCACATTAGGAGATATTTAGTCTAGATTCGTAGGAGGGGATGATGATGATGATGATGATACAAATGCACACAAAGGAGCCGCTCGATCGTCTTAAGTCTGCTCTGTCATGACGTGAATACTGATGAGATGAGGCGCTGAGAAGGCTCCACTACTCTCCAAGGTTTCCTGCGACAAATTAATGTCTTCACTTCTGCCATGAACCTGTCACGTAATATAAAGTGCATTTTAGAGATACTTAACAAAATTGCTTGAAATAGGAGAGACGTGACTCCTTGTATAGTATCAAGGGAAATATTACACGGTCTTTTCTTCTTGTATCCATCAATAATTAATCAAAAGTTTGACTGTGTCTTTGTCTGCGAGTCACGTCATGAGAAACAAAAGTCACATTCACACTTTGACAGTCACGTTCATTCACAAGGAAGCGCTTTCCGTTCCACTCACTAAGTGTTAGGAATAATCGTTCCACGGAGTTTCTCAGTAAGTGCTGCAATTTTCTTTAAATGTACCAAAACATGCCTCAGATGTCACGAGTGAGTGTAGACAGTGTTACCTTCTGCTCGTGGCGTTCATCCAAACATTTCACCTTAATTGGGAGCGATGTGCAATAAATACTTCACTGAAAGCATCATACAAGAAACACTGATTGGGATGGGGAAGTATGTGCCGTAAGTAAGTGCGTTTAGTGATGGTAGTGTAATAAGTGCACCTTCATTA
>NC_059278.1:5935575-6005575 GCF_017591435.1 Portunus trituberculatus | reverse complement strand
GTGAATAAATATACACAGTGAATGGTTGAAGGGTAATTATAAACGTAATAACGCATGAATATACTAAGCTTCCCAGAAGACGTTGTGTGAGTTAAGAGGTTTAAGTAATATTAAAATCTAGAGAATTGATAGAGAAGACCGCTGATGTTTTTAGTTATTATTATTATTACTGTTCCCACTCCGTCATCTGAGACCAAAAGTTTGTTTAGTCTGTAAATGTTGGGATGTTGAAATTCCTTCTCCACTTTTGCGTTTAAATTAATTCAACTAAAGGTTTCTGTGGAAACCTTAGGGAAAATGGGGAGTATTTTCTTGATATTTGTTAGCACAACTTAATAATCAAATTGCATTTCGTGTCCATTCTTTTGAAAATTTGACCAGACGTACGCTATCATTGCTAACACTTACCCTATTAAAGCAAATTGTGTTATATATTTAGTCAATGACTCGTGGAGCTTCCAGGAAGGAGAGCGTGTCAGGTGAGGCAGGGTAGGTTGTTCGTTACATTAATGAGACCCGAGGTGTGGAGGAAGCGGTTCTTCTATTAGCCAGGTTAAGTTTGCGCTCTGCTCGCGAAATGTTGTTATATAAAATGTGCATCTGACGGGAAGGTTCATTAACTAACAAAGACAAAAAAGATGCACGTTAAGACTTATTAGCAGACAAAGAGGGAAGGAGATGCGTTGTCTAAACAGAGAGACTATCTTTTTTAAGACAGAGGCTTGTCAAGTAATGACAATCGACACTTCCTAGAGTTGTTTAGTTTAATGGAAAAACATCGTTGCTGTTGTTTAGTAATAATGAATCAGGACAGTGTGCTGGGATATTAAATGAAAGGATATCTAAAATTTACGTAAGAGCGTTGCTCTATTCCAAGGACACCATACTAGATTATTGTGTTGTAGTGCAATTCAACACGGTACTCTCGCGACACTTGAGATCCCGCTAAGTTGTACGCTACATAATTTGCCGCATTGCCAATAGTCACATCACATGGTGCATATAATGAATGTCACTATTAGAACGTCATTGAACATTATTTACGCGAATTATTTTTGAGCAATCACTACGTGTATTCGTGGTGGCAATCAACTGGTAACTAATATAGCACAGATAGTGTACTTAGTAGTGGTGGGCAGGAACCATAAACTCAAGGAACCGGTTCCATGGGCGGGCGGAACCTTCGGAACCGGTTCCGCGTGGAATCGGTAGAGTGCGGCTGGTGAATACCGAATATCAGGATCTCGGAACTGCCAGCGCGCTGCTTGATGAATACCAGGCGCGCTGGCGGTTTCGAGACTATGGTAATCATCAGCCCGCGGAACCGGTTCCGGAATCGTCTTCTCAGGGGAATCAGTAGAGCACAGCTAATGGATACTAGTCTGAATCCCTAGTGCATTGGTTACCAGGGAATGGTGTAGTGTCCCAGGATTCATCTAGGTTACTGGCTGGGATGATTTTAGAATACAAAGTACTGACTCCAGGTCTTAAGAGACTTACAGAATGACAGTGAATGTAAATGGATGCACGGTTCAGCTAATGATATACTCTTATCACACACAGGATTCCTTTAATAATATACATGCTTGAGCTGTACTATTTCGCTTCGATGCCATTGTCTTAGTAGATTTGAATGTGATAAATATTTTTTTTAATACCGCAAAGTTAGGTATTATCTCGATATATACACCTTTAACACAATGTTCTAGAAAAAATCATTGGTGCCTGGAAAATAGTTACGTTATGATTCGATAGAAAAGGCTATTGTATAATCAGCAAATAATGAATTGTGTGTAGGCAAATTGTTTTTTCTTTTTTTTTCATTTAATCATGAGAATGACAGTCGCGGGTCCTACTTTTTTTTTTTTTTGCCATCACCCTATTAGGTAATTTTTCATTGATTTATATATTCTTTTAAGACTTAAACTTTCTTGGATTTCTATAAACAATTATTTTTTTACTTGTTTATTTATTTATTTTTATTTTTTTAAGTTTATTTTTAGATATTAACACTATATACACACACTCAGGTTCTCATACACGCTTCATTCACACAGGGATCCTACTCCTGTCCTTTGGCAGGGCATGGGGGAGGGAGGGATAACTCACAAGTACTCAGGGTGGCTACGTAGCATCACTACATGTTGCACATATACATGAAGAGGGAAAACATTCACATCACATCACGCAAGACTAAAATCATACACACTTTCATAGTTTTATTTACATACATAATATTGGTGAAATATTTACAGTGCAAATTAAATATATACTCATAAAGCACAACTCTGATTAAATTGGTCTCAGTCAGGTAAATCATCAGTCTATCGATAGAAATAGAGAATGAGAGAAATTAAATAGTCTGCCTTTTAAGCACCTCGTTTCTTGTCCCGTGGGAGCTGCCAACACTCGCTGTACAACTAGATACAATTTGATGTGTCCAGCTTTGGATATTTGTCAAAGCTGGACACGATAACGAAGAGAAAGATGTTACATTAATCAGTAAATCATTGTGATATTTTTATAAGTATAGTATCTCATTGATGATAGATTTAGTAATAGATAGTTATCATAGACATTCATACTATTATATACACTTAGTGCCTTCAGGCATACCTGCTACTGGTTAAAACGGCAGTAGTGGTCTTCTGGTGGCGGTGGTGGTAACAGTGGTGGCGGCGATGGGCTATACTGACCCATACACACCCACACACAGCCATAAACACTCAAAAAACACACTTATATACCGAAAACACTCGTAAACACTCAAAACACTCCCCACATATGGGCTTGGTGAGATGATAAAGGAGGTCTGCCACCGGTGTTCCCGGTGTTGCCTCCGTGCCGGCTCCCCCAGCGCTCCCCCACCCATCACCCTCCCCGCGGGAGCCTGCGGGGTCAAATACTTTTTTTTCAAATAAATCCTAACGGTGATATTACGCTTGCATGGTATGCTTATATGGTTTTTATAAATGTTTCGTTGTTTGAAGTGTTTTTCGCGCCTCTATTGAGTAAATATGTAGCGTTTAGTGGTGTTTTATGGTATATGTTAAAGGCTTTTTAACGGTCAAAAAATTTCAACTTCCCATTTTGAGCTTTTTGGACTTTGAAATGGTGTTTGGTGCTATTGACCAAAAGTCTTATTTTTCTTTATTTGCTCAAGTTTCTGTTTCTCGGTCAAATTCGCTATAGAATGCCTTAAAAGATAGCTCAGACTCGGTGAAATGTGGTAAAATACTCGCCATGTGAAAATGGCTTGACTTTCCCGGACGTTTTAGTCAAGTTATTGTTGAATGTTTTATACTTTTAACGTAATGAATTTAGAAATTTTTTAAAAACAAATTAACCTGGAGATATTTTGATATTTTGAAAATTAGTTTGAATATTTATCACGTCATAAATTATCATGTATTCGGCCGTGGCTTCGTTTTTTTCTGAGTCATTTTTTAAATCAAATTATTTACGTAATTTAGCTGAGTCACCCCCCGTTCCCGTTCTCTCTGATGACTGCAGCACAGGTGGTGAATTATCATAGCCCCGGGCTGGCGCCTCTTTTCCAACACCCCAGTTCGTCAACATTTTACCTAATATCTAGTGATTTCTACGTGTTTTCGTGTTTCTAGATTCAGGTGTGTAGATATTGGTAGCGGAAGGAGGAAGAAAGGAAAAATAAAGGAGGATAAGGAGGAAGGAAGGAGAAAGACAGGAGGATAAGGAGGAAGGAAGGAGAAAGACAGGAGGAAGAGGAGGAGCAGCCAAGGCACAATACTTAAGTGACCCTCCATTTCCTCAATATTTTGTCTAACGTCTAGTGTTTTGATGTGTTTCTAGGCTCAGGCGTGTAGATGGAAGCAATAGAAGGAAGACGAAGGAGAAACAATGGAGGAGGATGAAGAAGAAATGAGAAATAGAAGCGCAATAGGAGAAGGAGCCGAGGTGTAATATTTAGGTAAGTGTCCCTCTTCATCTTAATGTTCTTTATAATGCATACTGTTGGTTTTAGGATATATTTCGGGGTGTTTCAAGTGTGTTCAGTTGTGTTGCAGGGTGTTACGAGTATGTTTTTGGTGCATTTTGTGTGTTTTCATCGTGTTTTAGGCCTTTTACCTATATTTTACGTACCTTAAGTATGTGGATTGGGATGTGTTTTATTACATGCATGTTTTGAGTGTTTTGGGAGCATTTTGGGGGGTTGTGTGGTGTTTGAGTGTGTTATTTAGTTCATTTTCAGTGTTTTAAGCTGTGTGGGTGTGTTAGGAGTCTTTTAGATGTGTTTGATATCGGTATATATTGGGTGTTTCTAGTGAGTTTTAGATGTGTTTGGGGGCATTTTGAGGGACTGCATGGATTATCAAGTGATGTAAGTTATTTGGGCGTGTGGGGATGATTTTGGTTTATACGGGGTATTTCTAGTGAATTTTAGATGTGTTTTGGTGCATTTTGAGGTGTTTCATGGTGTTTTGAGTGATTTATGTTAGTTTTTTAATGATTTGCGTGTGTGGGGGGGATTTTGGCGTAGTGTTTTTTTTTTCTAGAGAGTTGTGTGTGTTTTGGTGCCTTTTGAGATGTTGCTTGATTTTTACGTGTGTTCTGTGTTAGTTTTGAGCGTTATAAGTGGTTTGTGTGTGTATTTGGGTGGTTTGGGGTGATTTTGTCGTATACTGGGTGTTTCTAGTGGGTTTTAGGTGTATTTGGGGACATTTTGAGGTGTTGCGTGGTTTTTTGAGTGTTTTGGGTTAGTTTTGAGTGTTTTAAGTGGTTTGGGTGTACACCAATATACATACCCTATGTTGTGACGTCATAAGATATCTACCAATCAGAGCACAAAGAAATGATGCTGATCTGGCAACACTAAATCTGTCTGCCATTGGCCAATGACCAGTATGAACGAACTTTTTTTTATATATTATTCGAGCAATTTCTTTGAATAATGGATACAGCCCTGCCTGCAGTATACACATGATTGTATTATACTCTTATTTCGTCAATCTGTAGATAATTGCATTTCCAAGTATTCCTAAATAATATTAATGATACCTAACACTCTTTTAAATAAGCACTATATAGTATACCATTTGTGATTTGTAACTCATGCGTATCTACCATCTGTACTCATGTGGAATCGTTAAAATGGAACCGGTTCCAATTCTTGTAACCGGGAACCGTTGGAACCGGTTCTAGAACCGGGTCTTGGCCATCTCTAGTAGGCTACCTATTATCACAATGGTAGCCAAATGCACTGTATGCAAATTTGAATACCGGTGTTTTGTCCTGTAGTTTCATAAGCAAGACGACTTTAGGTTTTAGCATACATTTCGTAAGGTGACGTGAACTCGTGACTGGCTAGACCCAACACCAGAGAACATGAGAAAAATGTGGTATGGCGAAGAGGTGGGGATAGGGGCGAGAGGAAGAGAGAACCGTACTTACGTGAACTAATAGACATCAGGATTTGTAGACTTCAATACCCTGCTAATGAACTACACAAGTCTCTCTTGTAGTCAGCCGGAAGCTGTAACCCAATAGTGGGTAAAAATAAAGCTGGCAATATTACTACTCGCGCCGTGATAGAGGTCGTCTCTCAGAACACGCGAGCCCATACGAGAGTCAATAAGTCCGACGTCGCCAACATGTCTGGGATATGAGACGGCTGGTCATCGGGGCGCGGAGTGCACTAGGGAGGGACAGGGGGAACACCAGGACCTGGGGAACTGGAAGATTGTGTGTCAAGGGTAAGACCGTAAGATGGAGATATTAATAGACGGAAAGAAACGGGAAATGATTGGTGTAAATTACAATATGACAAAGTATACAAGACATAAGTTAGTAAAAGGACATGAAGTGAAGAACACTAGAGTATGGCGATATTGATGCAGATTGTAATAGGATGGAGGAAAAGGAAGGAGTGAAAGGACTGGTTGAAAGGGAGTCAGAGAAGTAGGAAAGGGAGAAGGAAGAAAGACAAACCTGATAATATAGAAGGATGTGACCAAACACAGGAACATAAAGATGACAAAAGGTACAGGGAAATTGTTATATGTACGAAATGTATGTGCTCATTTCGGATATAACGATGTTTGGAAGAGTTAGACGGTTGAGAGATGAAATTACTTTTTTTCTCCAGGTGAATCCCTTCTGAGATGCTTCACATATTTATTATAAGTCCTCCTCTCTATTGGAACATGATTGTCGCGTTTTGAGTGTTTTGCCGCAGTGAAATTCAAGAATCGATGTTTATGAACAGGCCTTTTTTTTTCCCCACATAGTACAAATTTCCATTTTACTGAATTCGTTGTGAAAATAGATCAAAAGAAAATCAATAAGAATAAACAGGAATTTCATGGGCGATTTTTGCTTTTTTCGTTTAATTTTCAACGGATTTCTAAGGATTCTTGTGGTAAAACTGGTAGTAGGCTAATAGTGGGATATTACATCTATCTACTATTTACCAAAAGTATCATGGCGTCTCGATTTCGTTCACGCATGACAATGTTAGAAATTTACATTGATTAAAAATATTCATGAATCTCCAAAGGTGGTGGCACCTTTCGCCCCATTTCTCTCAACAGCTGTCAGTGTAAGATTGAACAGACTTATATATAAGGCGGGCCATGTTCTCTCTGGCCATGATTTCCTAAAAGGTCATTCTACCTACAAGTCATTGTTTTGTTGAGGGTCTTGTAAGTATTGATTGATTGGTAACTTTATTGTTGTAGAAGTGTATACAACAAGGGAGGGGGTCGGGTCATGCCGCCCACCCCCTAAACATGGGACAAAAAGGATTTAAGAGTGCGTCAGGAGGCGAAGGTGAAGTACGTCCTACCACACGTCTGGCACTGCGTCCTTGCTCTCCCGCACCGCCAACCTGGGACAACGATACCTGCTGGTGCACCTAAGCGAGCCCCTCGGTCACAGCGGCGAGCTTGGCCTGCAGCCGGTCCAGTGTCTGAGTAGCCGTGGGTACCCACTCCTCCTCATCCGTGTCCATGTCATCCAATACCAGGTCCGCCTGTACAGAGGGGGACCCAGACCGCGGAGGCGTGCGGTCCGGCACAGACAGGGGCTGGGCCGGTGTCACATGCCAAAGTGTGGCTCGTGACAGTGTTTATAGTCTGACCGGGCTTAATTTACGGCTATGGTGGGGCAAGGGTATCTCTACAGTTCTGCCACGTTTCCAAAAAATGCGATGTGAAATGGAAGTTATTGGTGTACAAGGCATCGCAAACACTATCAATTCAGATGTATAAAATTTTGACTTGTGTATATAGATGGCTGAATCAACAGTAACCATCATATGCATAAAAAAACTATATAGTACCATACAAACATGGCATACATATTCAACAGTGTTGCTGATATCAACTGTAGTAACTTATAATGGTACTTAGCGTATGTTTAGGGTGTGTAATAATATCAGCGTTACAGATATAAGATAATGAGCATGGAAAAAAGAAATAATCTATTATCCAAAGTAAAAAAAAAAATAGTAGAAGTCTTGTGAGTGGCGGCAATACTGATGAACCCAGCCTGGCCAGGCCGAATAGCCTCACCTTGTAGTACCAGATGTTGCTATAATTATAAGATAAAATGCTCACATTTACTGGCTTTTACAGTAATTTCAAGGGTGAGGCATAATCGCATTCATAATTCGTAAGCCAAGCTAATGTGTAGTTTCTATTTTTACAAAATAGTAGGTATATGCCAATACCTAAGTGAAAAAAAAAAAGCATTATTCACTTGTGAGCGGCAACTCTTCCACACCCAGCTGGTGGCCTTGACACATTGTGGTGGTGACGTGACTGACTTCGTGCTACTCACTTATGTATATGTATATATATATATATATATATATATATATATATATATATATATATATATATATATATATATATATATATATATATATATATATATATATATATATATATATATATATATATATATATATACTGCTTATCTTTGATTCTTTAGTAAGAGAGAGATTAACAGAACAACAGTAGTGAAAACGTGGCAACACTGTACAGAGACGCTCGCCCCCCCATGGCCGTAAATTAAGGCTGGTCAACTTTTTTTTATAGTTGCGTCTTCTGCGCATGCGCGGCCCGGGAGCGAACGAAAGACACTATATATTATGTCATGCCTATAGCTATGACAGAATGTGACAAGTGATATTGTGTGATTTAAACAATTCGATTTTTTTTTTTTTTTTTTTTTTTTATCACAGTAGCCATTGACTTTCAGCATGTATCGGTGGAAAGACTAGTCACTAGTGCCTCACTATGGTAGAAAAAGAACCAAAGAGCAAAAAATATCACTATTTGTTTTATATGGGTAGCCCAAAATATGCTCATTTTTCAATGATACACTAAACATGGGCCTTGAAATGTATGTCATACCTTCTCCATAATCCCGTTGGATGTTTCCATGCCAAACTTTGTCACAGCAGGCCGCAGCGTCGTCTACTCCCGAATCGCGCATGCGCAGAAGACGCATCTAAACACTCAGAATCAGAATCAGAATAAAAAAGGAAAGATGGGGAGGGGGAAGTGGGGACAGAAGAAGAATAGATGGGTGATAAGAAGGGAGCTTCAGTAAGAGGATAAAGTCACTGGGGCTTGACCCAGGCGCAAGATGGACTTTTGTGATTACTGAGCGTTTGGTCTATTAAAGAAGGTCTTTATAGAAGAGATGGACGCGGCAAGGGAGGCCGGCACCTGACCAGGGGGAGCCAAGCAGAGCGCACCACTACCGAGCACGCAAGAGCAAAGGACCGTCAATGCCATGGACGAGGGCGACGCACCCACACGGAAGTGGCGGCCAATACCGTATCGTTTTCAGTGCAAACAACAAACACCGTGAAGCAAGAAGAGTGAAGTACTTGATAGTAGAAGGGGAAAGGATGACATATAGAGAGGATGGGTTGAGAAGTACTTCCGGATAGCGGAGGGACCTACAGTTTTACGTGGGTTCCGAACCACGGATAGTAGTAGAATTGGTGATTTGGGGGTGTAGGATGGTTTAACTTTATTAGCGAAGTTGGTGAGGGGGTATATGAATATTTTATTTGTCTAAACACTTTGTCACAGCCACACTATATCACGGGACACCAGGACCAGCGGGAGCGGTGGCTGTACTGGGGCCGGTGGCTGGACTCGCTGGGGCCGAGAACTAGCCGGCACACCCTGGGGCTGGCTATCAGGGGCAGACTGGGGTGAAGGATGTACCGGGACAGACACTGGCTGGAGCCGCGGGCTGGCTGGCGCACTCTGGGGCTTGTTATCTAGGGCAGGCTGGACAGTAGCAGTCACTGGTTGGGGCCAGGGACTGGCCGGCATACTCTGGGGCTTGTTATCTGGGGCAGACACTGGTTGGGGCTGGGGGCTGGCCGGCACACTCTGGGGCTGGTTCTTGTGGGCAGGTTGGGGCGCTGGGCCGGGGCCGCTGGCTGGACAGGGGCAGGCACTGGCTGGGGCGGAGGGCTCGCTGTGTCCCACTGTCGCTCCAAGGCAGTGACCCTCACACGCAAGTCCCTGACCTCGGCCTGGATTCCCAGCAGGAGCTGCACCACATCCTGGAGGGTCGCAGGCACGCCAGCCTGCGATGCGGGGGCTGCATCCTCAGCCCCTACCACAGCAGCATAGTAAGGGGCAGTCCTGCGTGGCACAGGGACAGGTGGCCATGTGGCAGGGACGGGAGGGTGAGCCGCCCCAGACTGGGCTGGGGCAGCTGTGCCAAGCAGGGGCGGAAATGCTGATGGCTGGGTGGCTGGCAGAGGCAGAGCAGGGAAGTCGGACCAGGATGGGGTGCCATTTGCTCAAGCATTATGTTGCGGAGCTGGGGCAGGCCGAAAAACCACCCTGGAGGGGCCGACAGTGGTGCCGGGGGGTCTGTGGCTCCCTGACCGGCCTGGGCCGAGCAGGGCAGCAGCGCAAAGAGGCATTGTGGTCGCCCCTACAGTTGCAACACAGCAGGATGACTCTGGTGCCAGCACGTATCTTCTCCAGGCAGAGGAAGGAAGGATACTCCCAGAACAGTAACTGCAGCGCGGCGCTGACTTGCACTTCCAGCTCTGATGCCCGAACCGACAGCAGTGGCCGCACAGGTCAGGCTCAGGGATGTACAGGCCCATGTGGAAACGGCCCAGGCACCGAGCTGGGCATGGTCCCTTCAACGAGGCCCAGGAGCTGAGGGTGGGGTTCACCTGCGATGACGCCTCTTGAGCCAAAGGAAAGCCTCTGGCGTGGAGAGGTGGTCAACATTGATGGCGGTAGAATCGCCATGAACGATGACCATCTGCTGCTGGGCGTCAGGGTCCGCTGGGGTCATGGTAAGGCCGAGGAAGCCCTCCTTCACCAACATGTCACATGCCGCCGACCGAGGGTTGACCGTCAGGTACGGCCTGCACCTACCTTCCTTCATGAGTGGCTCCAAGGATGGGTGTTGTTTGAGCAGCGCCAGGAATCACTCGTAGACTTGGGCCAGAGTCTTGCCGTGCCCCTCGGGAAACCTCAGACGGCGACGGGAAGCGCCCGGCTGAGGCGAGGAAGCACAAGAGGCGGCATCAGTATCCATGACGTCCTGCAGGCCTGGAGACAAGGGTGGCGAGTCCATAGAGGCGGAGGCAGCAGCAGGGGTGCGGGGGTTGACCCTTTATCTGGTCAGGTCAGGGGAGGCCATGCGGTCAGCGGCGGCGGGGAGACAAAACTTCTCCGCTCCACCAACAGGAAGTTTTACCTTTTTCACATGAATGATGGTCTCCCTTGGCTGGCCTGCCAGAAGACAGGCGTCCTGGCTATCCACAGGGGAGGCCGTGAAGGTGTGCTCCTCAGAGAGGGACTCAACACTTCTCTTTTTTGTAGGGGCTTTGTTCATACAGAACGGAGTGAGGAAAATAGACACCCGACAGCCACTGGCCATGGGTGCTAACTGTCTTGTAAGTAAGAATGCTACCTGCAGAGCTTTTATTGATCTTGAAGATGCTTTTGACAGGACCAGTAAGGATGTTATTATAGAGGAATTAATCCTCAAGATGCCAAAGGTTGATTATTAGGATGGATTAGGGACTATTTGTATAACAGAACAGCACAAGTTTGGTTTCAAAGTCCAGTCTCCTCCGAGGAAGTCGAGCTTGGAACACCACAGGGTGGAGTCCTTAGCCCAGTGCTTTTCAGTGTTTTAATGGACAAAATTGATTATTGACCCTTACTGCAGTACACCCAGGTCCTCATCTATTCTGCTGATATCCTCCAATGCCCCATACATAAGATCCTTCAGTTAGCTTTGTCACAAGTGGGACTTATAATGAATGAATGTAAAACCAAATTTCAAGCCAGATGCAAGATCTTCCAACTAGTCATTGAAAATAATGTTCCCTTCCCTAGAGTCCATACCCACAAGTACTTGGGTGTTCAGCTAAGCTTCAAGAAAGCACTCCAAGCAGTACACTATGTTCAAGACATGTCTGCCGTAATTGGCACCACTTCAGCTGCTAGCAAACAGGGGCCTGGGCAGGCTAGCATTCCAATCCTCAGGATTTTCTATGTATTTCATACAGTCTCTCATTGACTATGCTGTCCCTATTTTAATACAGTTTAGTGCCACCCAGCTTTGTCTTGTGGAGCTTGTTCAGCATGAAGCCATGAAAATCATTTTAGGATGCCCCAGGATTGCACAGATTGAGGTCCATCGTGGAACTGCACCTGCCAAGTATTATGTGTAGAATACAGGAAATTACTTGTCGTACTGTTAGCCAGATGTTATGCACAGGCTCTAACTCTCTAAAGGGATTATTGACCCCTATGCATCATGATTTTCAGACTCCTGTTACTCCATACCTTAGGAAGATCTTGGTAGGACTGACTGTAGGTGTAGCTGAGGCCTACATTAATGTAGTTATTTCACAACTCCAGCCTGCCAGTGTTAGTGTTGACATTCATCCACTACATTAGCCTAAGAGGGACTGGCTTCTTCATGTGGTACAATACACGTTCCTTACTAAATTGTCCAAGTATCCCCATGTTCAGGTTATTCATGTTTATTGTGATGGGTCAATCAATGGCACCAGGTCTGGATTTGGGCTGTTCATCTGCAACTACATTTTTCCTAATCACTATATTGACACTGAGGTGCCTAGGCAGCTACCTGAACATTTGTCTTCCACTAGGGCAGAACTGTATACTGTTGTGGAGGTGCTCCATATTGTGGCCCCTCTTTATAAGGATGTATATTTCTTTGTTGACAGTCAGACTACCCTGTATGCACTCCAGTCTACCTCTCCCATGGACTATTATTTTGTTAATAACTGCCTTGGTCTCATCCACACCCTAGAAGGTGCTGGTGCCATGGTCCATTTCACCTGGATACGCTCTCATGTGGGGGTATCCAGCTTGACAAAAAGGCAGACCACCTTGTTCAGTTTGCCCTTCAGGATGACACAGTGGATGCTAGCACTGAGAACACTCTGAGCTATGTTAAGAGTAGCATTAAGGACTGTACATAGTAATATTAATGATCTGTTGGATCTTGGTTGCCATAGGGGAAGTGGCAGCAGTCTTCATTATGTATGTGTCTCCCAGAGCTGTCCTTACACCTATGGGAAACACAGTACATCACACAACATTGTGGAAATATGGCTTAGATTAGGGTATACTCGTAAATACCATTGGGGAGTTAGTACTTCAGGGGCATGTTGTGTGCTGTGTAATGTACCAAGAGGAGGGGGGTGGTGGCGTAGTCGATAAGGTGGTGAGCATGGGATCGGGCAGACGTTTACATGTAGCTTTAAATCCCACCACATACCACTTTGAAGCTGTCATTTGTCAAGTGGTTTAAAGTTGCCTACATATCACCATGAGACCTAGTTTCTAAGTGGTTACACCAAAAATGCACTTGGGGGGGTGGGTGATATGGGCCCTACATATAAAATTGCCTGTGCCACTAATGGGTGGAAGCAGAAGAGCATTTTCCACATATACTATTCAAGTATACGTATATGCCTACAGGTGCTATAGGCCATAACAAAAAAAAAAAAGTCATGGAATGTCCACTGATTGCTAAAATTTAGGCTGCAAGGTAAACATGATTTATATACGCTAATTGGTAATTTTCTAGACTCTGCCATGCTCAGGGATATTCTCAAGGAATATCCCAAGTTTGGTCCCAGATTGTAGGATAATCACGTGTGCAACATTTATTTTTATTTTTTTCTATACTATTTTTGTTTTGTTATACTACCCCAGAGGGTGGATTGCAAGGTCCATCTTCCTTTGTAGTATTTCCCTTTTAAAGCAGCAATAAATATATCAATTAATCAGTTGTTTTTTACTCTAAATTTTGTGATGGAGTAATCATAAAAAGTTGATGTTTATTGTTGCTATTGCAGAATCATGTTGTAGTTGATTTATAATTCTATTCATCAACAATATACTCAAAATATTGCGGTATTCTATATTTGCAATATCTTACTCCTGGTTTTCTTTCAGTTTACTAACACCGCACTAAACATCAGGAGAGACAACCTTTTCTTACTGGGATCTTCTTCCTGACCTTTCTATATCTTATCTTGAGGTAATGAAGTAAGTACCTTCGTGGATTTTTATCTATACTATTCTGAGTGGTTTCATTACTTCTAAGGCATTAGTGTGGCAACAGTCAATGAAAAAATGTGCATAGCATTTTTTTTTCCCCCTTAATTTTTCCACAGTATTATCCATGAATGGATGTGATGAAGCCATTCCTGAATTCTGCTGGCTTTGTTTTCAGTTTGAGCACTTCAGTAATAACTTAGCAAAGTATAGATGTTCAAGAGTGCAATTTTTTATTCTATTATTATTGTTAAGTGTTACGATTATTTTTAAAGACTGAGTAACTATTACTATGATATATTCTAAATTCTCAGTGCAGAACACATTTTCCAAGCATTCCATAATGTTTTCCAGCATTATTATATAAGTTACCTTTGTCTGGTAGAAGACTTAACATTGAATATGCTTATGTCAAAATTTATCTCTACAAGGATAAAATCAAGAAGAATAAAAATACACATTTTATTTACAGAAAAGGTTCACAATCATGTACAATGCAATGAACCCCTTCACAACTGGAATCCAGACATCTGGAATAAAGGTAATTTCCAATAAATCTTGAATGGTTCATCATAGTCTAGACTCTAGAACATTACATGCTTTCCTCAGAAATAAAAGCAAGATTCAGTTTTCACCAATTTATCAAGTTTGAGATTTTTTTTTTTTTCTTTTTGAACAAAATGGTGATCTAGCACTTCTTAAGCATCTGATAGTGTCATTGCGCTTGAAGCAAGGACAAAAACGATAAAAAAAATGTATTAGAAAATAAATAGAAACAGTAGATGCATTAAATACATAAATATGGTTCATCTACTCCCCTAAAACAGATCAAATAAACACACATGGCGACATTTTACACAAACACAAGTGCACAAAACATGGAATGGCAGGTCATTGCATAAAAATAAAAATGATATAAAAAGTGTCATGTATCAGTGGAAGGAAATTATTAGGAGATGCTTAAGTGCATTGTTAAGTTGAACCTCCCAAAACCTACCCAAGTGGAGTGTCTGGAGCCTTGGGCGAGGCACAGACAGGAGACAAGAGAAAGCTGGATAACACTGAGACACTCAACAACACATGAAGAGTCTTCTGATGCTGAGAGATATAAAAAATATCTTAGGTAAACAAGGACTAGAGTTGGGTTTCAAAAAGGAGTAACCCTTCAAATGCACAAATACCATAACTATCGGAAAAATGAAACCTAAAGATAATTTTGAATCGAGGCTTTTTCAAATATAGTTCAATACAAATTATTTACAATCACCTGTACAGTACAAAGCTCTTAATTGTAATACTGCTAAAAAATTTTCTCAAGGCACTGTGATATCAACTTATCAATTTATCCAGTGCAGTGAAAACCAACACAAAGCACCATCATTATCACATTTGTTGCATTCATTGATGTGTGAAGCTAACATTGATATATATATATATATATATATATATATATATATATATATATATATATATATATATATATATATATATATATATATATAATCTTATAATTAAACTAGTGTACAAAGGCCACTTCTGAATTAAATCCATATTTCATAGAAATTCCAAAGCTCATAAGGTCAGTGTAGTTACTCATAATATCCTATAAAATTTAACAATTCTCCATTTACTTGTTTCAGTGGTGAAAACATAAACCTTATCAATAATTGTAACAAATAAATATTTATATTGTAGTCTAACAATGAAAAAAAAAATAATAAAAAAAAACCTGTCTGAAATACTGCCTTGACGTGGCTCTAGGTTGAGGGTCTCCTTGTCTCTCAAGATGGAACACGCACCACTAGCCTCACACCATGATGCACCACAACAGCTTGCTGTTATTTTGTCACTGCATGAAGTGAAGGAAAAAAATACTTGTCTTGAATTGACTAGAGTTGCCAATTATGTTGGTATCAAGTATGAGGATAATGACTTAAAATGGAGGCCCATCTAAACATAATTAAATTTCCACAACAGAATTTCGGTAGGAAGAGTGAGGGCACCACAGTTTTAGCATCTTCTCAAAGGATGCAAGATAGCTTGGGCAGCTGCTTTTGGTGGATGCTATCAAGTCATGTTGAGTGAATAAAGTTGCATAATGAACTTTCAATTATTGAGAAATGTGTATTGTGGGACACAGCCCTTTCCTACAGCATATGAGGGTGATAAAGTTGGATATGAAGTATCGGAAATGACACGATTCTTCACATTTCTATACCTTGTTTCTTCAATCAATGAATTAGTTTTAGAGAAAATTCTTTGACAAGGAGGCAAACACTAAAGAACTCTGGATGGTAGAGCAGTTATATCTTTGGGCTCTTGGGAAGGTTATGAACCCTTGTAAATGACTTTAGTAAAGATTATCAAGATGGCCTGTTTATTATGGATTGGATTATAGAGACTTCATTGGCACTTTACTCCTTGTGGACCTAGTTGTAGGCAGCCTTGGTGCAAGTGGATAGCTCTGGTTCAGGACATAGAAGTATCTCAACCCAATGACCCATTGAGCACCAGTTGTTAATACAACCATAGCACAAATTCCTGTTGTTTGGGTCTGTTGTGGTCACAATCATCATAATTTCCTCTTGTGAGGTGGTCAGCTGCTGCCCTGTAGAACCCTATCAGAGCCATCCCACAAAGGATATATGATGTCTGGATATTGATGATTGATAAGATTGATATCATCCAAGGTTAGGTATATTTTCAGAAACATTCCAAAAGGTTGTTTGTTCTGCACCAAATGTTGAAAATATGATAATGCAGCCGAGTTAAGTTTGCATTCAACAAACATGAATTCTGTAAGGCTGAGTTTCATTATCATTGTTGCCATCAATTTTTTTGTAGCTACATCAAAAACTAGAACTAAATCTGCATATTTCAAGTAGAAGTAAAATGACATCAATTTATTTCACTGCAATTCAACTGCAAAGACACACTTTTAATCTAAAAAGCATATGATGAGCTATTATGCATGTCTTTGAAAGCTCATCTTATACATTATTTGCAAACTTCACATTTGATGTGAAGTGGGAATTGGTCTGACATATTTCACTGGAAGTGTCTTTGGAAGAAACATTTCCTTCATTGTTATTTAAGTTTGTAATAAACCTTGAATTAAACATTTATGGCTAAATTACAACCTGGGTGGCTAACAGCTAATAATTTTCAGAAATTAAGATTTCAAGTGTAAAATATTGAAAGAAAAAAAGATATCAGACACAAACCTTCAAAACCTGTATGATAAGCACCACACTAGGTGGAGCCAAAACACTCCTGAGTGTGGCTTCAGCCTTCTGGTTTGCTGCATGAGCCACAACCTCTGCAAACTACACTCACTATCATTTGGTTATATAATCTGCCATCAAGCAACATGTTAGCACATTAACTAGTGGTAAGGAACTGTATGGTTTTATCAGTGGCTAACACCATCTTATTCTATTACTCCCTCACAGGGCAAGACTTGTTGGCCATTTGCTGCAATACTTGACAACTCATCACACGCTCTAGGAAGCACCACGTACATACAGGTATGATTTTCCCACTCAAAAACCATATTACTTTAATGAAAACACAATATTAAAAACCATATTACTTTAATGAAAACACAATATTAATCTTTCACTAGCTTGAGTTGTCTGCCAAAGTATTTTTTCAACAAATCCAGTAGAAAAAAAAAAATAAAGCACACACTAAACATTTTGCTACTGACTTGTCATAAGTTGGTTACATGTATAAATCTCTAAAGCAGCATAACATCAACAGCACTGCCCACCTACAGCCTGTCATGATTCTAATGGAGAAAACCAAACCCCTGAACAGAATTCTGTATTATGACTACAGAAGATGTGTTCACATAAAAAATACATAAGATTAAAGGAAATAAGATTTTAATAATTCAATTTTTTTTTAAATGACAATAAATTATATACTGACTGACACTAATCTTCACTTGACAACATCCCAATGATTTTAAGTGCACTTAATTCAAGTGGTTAAGCCAAATACTTTTAAGGCATTAAATGTTGTTTGAAGAGCTACCTGATCAGACTTCTTCTTCATGTAGGCAGCAATCATCTCGATGGTTACCGGCAGGGAGCACGGTTCATTTCGTTGGAAGGTGCAGTAACGGTGAAGAAACGTCAAAGATCTGAGGCAATACATTAAAGGAGGATAAATAAATATGGTAAGTACATCTGGTATTCCTATAATGAGAGGAGTCTTAGTCTTAAAGTAAAGAATAATTCATTTTGAGATTTAAGATATTTCAGCCTGGTATATTGATAAAGAAAAAAAAATTGTAATGAGCAATATAGTTTCTTCAACATATACAAAGGCATCCAAAGGGCCAAGAGGAAGTAATAATTAATTTCCGTGTGTATATTTCTTTTACCTTTCTGTGAGGGCTTCTTTGACATAAGGAGGAAGTTTAGATGCTCTTGTGTTGGGATACATGAAAGGAGAATCAGTCTCCACCAAGAGTCGGTCCAAGGGAACTATGCCATCTTCCAAAATTCGTCGCACACCATCCTCAGACTTATCTTTCCATACATAACCTTAAAAATGGGTACGTGATGAAACGTAAGAACCATTGCCTTAAGTCACATAAGTTCTTTCTTACATAGCATCATTATAACAAAATTTACTTTGGTTATGTATCTTTGGGAGCAACTCACTTCTCACTGTTGAACATATTAATGCACAGTCCTTGATAGCAAGTTTAGATGAAGTGAAGTTACTGGTAAACAATAGAAATATTGATGTCCTTTGTATTAGTGACAAACATGGCTTCATGTAAACACCCCAGATGCTTATGTTAACATTCCAAATTATACTATTTGTAGATGTGACAATGGCAGAGGAGCTGGGGTATGTATTTATGTTAACAACAGTTTGAATTCCTCTGTCATCAAACTAGAAGTACCAAGACACTCAGGTGTAGAGGACGTGTGGGTCCAGGTGCAGTGTAGGAAGCTACTTGCCATTATTATTGGTTGTGTGTATCGTCACCCCAAAGCTCTGGCTGCATCATTTGACTATATTGAAGATGTTTTTAGGATGGTGTGTTTACGCGACAAAAGTGTTTTTATCCTCGGTGATTTTAACGACGACTTGCTATTAAAGGGAAATAATATCAGTAAAATAATAAAGAGTAACAAATTGACACAAGTAATCGACAAAGCCACAAGAACAACATTAACATCTGCTACTTTACTTGATCTTATAATTACTAATAAGCCTGATGTAATTTTTTTTACATGAAATTGTACCTTTAGTTATCGCACACCATGACCTTGTATCTGTTGTTATTAATGTACGTAAACCTAGAAAACTGTCAGTTGTAAAAACTTTTAGAGATTTGAAAAATTATGATAAAGACATTTTTTGTTCGCTACTTCTTGACCATGCTTGTTTTATGAATATATTTTTTACTGATGATGTTGATAAGCAAGTGTGCATTTTTAATGATGTTTTTACAACCTGCCTAGACATGTGTGCCCCAACTGTTACTAGGGCTGTGAAGGGAAGACCTGCACCGTGGATGAGTGATGAGATTCGTGAGGCAATGAGAGTGCGTAATGAGCTTCAAAAAGAACTTAAATTAGACCATAATAACCCTTTATTACGCGAGCGCTACAAGAGTGCCAAAAATCACGTAAAATCATTAATAAAAATTACTACGGTTGAGCATTACCACGACCGTCTCAAACAGTGTAAAGGAAACACTTCGGTCACCTGGAAGATAATTAATGAAATTATTCCCAATAGCAAAAGTACACATAATGCTCAAAATTTTTCTAACTCATCCAGTAAAGCTGAAGAGTTCACCAAATTTTTCTCTAGCGTTGGAGAATCTACGTATAGACGGTCACAGGAGGAACTAAAACTTGATGGTATATCTGTGACTGGTTGTCCGCATCCTGACATTGATGTTAAAGCCGCGTTCGGGTCTAACCCCGTAGACACCAACACTATCATTTTAGCTGTCAAAGACCTGAATACAACTAACTCGGTCGGCTCAGACGGTATAGCGCTAAGGTTTCTCCGGAACGCGCTCTTTATCATACTTCCGTTCCTCACTTGTATTGTCAACACATCCATAGTGACAGGTGTGTTCCCCCCCAGTCTGGAAACATGCACTGGTTGTCCCTCTTTACAAAAATGGTGATTGTGACTGTGTAAATAATTACAGACCCTTATCCATATTACCCATTATGTCAAAAATACTTGAAAAAATTGTTGCTAAACAACTGTCACATTACTTGGAATCTAACAAATTACTTTCCAATAGCCAGCATGGCTTCCGATGTAGACCATCTACAGAGACAGCCCTTACTACCATTACTGATAAGCTATATGGACAACAACAAAATTTCTTTGTTAACCTTGTGTGACCTCTCAAAAGCATTCGATAGTGTGAACCACAACACCCTTTTATACAAATGTTCTCTACTAAACATAGACGATTTTTGGTTCAAAAATTATCTAAATAATAGGAGTATGTCCATTCGAATCAAAAATAATATATACAAAAAGAACATTATTAACTATGGGGTCCCAGAAGGCTCTATACTTGGTCCAATTTTATTTGGTATTTACGTTAATGATTTGTCTTCACATGTCAAATGTTTCATTGTGAAATATGCTGATGATACTCAGTTTTACATTCTAACAATGTTGATAAACTTGATCATCTCATCAAAGATACAGAGGACACTCTTGTTAAATGTAGACAATATTTTCTTGAGAATGGATTGATGATCAATTCCAGTAAAACTCAATGTATATTTATAGGAAATCGTCAGCTGTTGTCCTAACATTCCACCCAACACAACAATAAATTTTAATGGTGACAAAATCTACCCAAGTAACCATGTGAAAAACTTGGGAGTCTACATTGATCGATATATGCTGTTTGACGTCCACATCAGTGAAGTTAATAAAAAAGTAATGGGTATTTTAATATATATCAGCAGAATAAGTGACAAGCTTGACAGACATAATAGAATTATTATTATACAGACACTTGTTTTAAGCCTCATAGATTATTGCATAAAGATATGGGGGACTACTAATGATAAGCTGATGTCTGATGTACAGAAATTACAGAACTTTGCAGCAAGGGTGGCTTTTGGAGGCGTCAGGAAGTACGACCATATATCCCCAGTCTTCAGGGAACTGGAATGGCTAAGGATAAAGCAGAAGTGTTTGTTTGACGTAGGTGTAATTGCATTTAAAGTTTTAAGAGGCTTTTATCCTGACTGGTTTATATCTTTTAAATGTAGACGAGCCATTACTAATGGTAAAACTGGACGGAGTCAGCAGCTGTGTGTGCCGCGTACAAACACACACACGGGGGACAGGTGTACAGCTGTACAGGTCTCCAAACTGTGGAACACTCTCCCACCCTCCATCACACAGGCACCTACACTTCCACTTTTAAGGCAAAGGCTCAAGAAATTTCTTTTAACATAAGTAAACTAGATTCTGAAAGTTTTATAGTGTGGATGTTATATAGTGTACAATATATTTACTTACTTTGTTTTTTATGATTTTATTGACTTGGCAGTATTATAATGCTGCAATCATGTATACATTTACATACTCTAGATCTTGTTTTTATAAAATGTGTATGTTTGTCATGGTTGTTACCATATTTATTATACCATATGTCTATATCATTAGTGTAATCAGTGTAATATAACCACTGTGATGGAAAATAAAGAATCTGAATCTGAATCAATTTCTCTCTCTCTCTCTCTCTCTCTCTCTCTCTCTCTCTCTCTCTCTCTCTCTGGAACTCATTTATTCTGGTCATTACAGTAAATCTGCAGCAGCATTACCTGTAAGGCCAATATAACAGCCTTCCTTGAGGTATGCAGCAGCCTGGGTAGCATCTCCAGTGAAACAGTGGATCACAACAGGAGGAAGACGATCCTTGTACTTCCTAAGCACCTCCAGCACCTCATTGTGGGCATCTCGTTCGTGTATAAAGAGGGGCTTCTTCAAGCTACAGGCCAGAGAGACCTGAAAATATTCAAGATCATTTGGAAAACTCTACTTAAAAGTCAACTACTTCACAATGTTTGCCATTCCCATAATTTTGTCAGATGTCATGAAGAATGAATAATGTTCTTTACCTTATCCACAATATGGTATTATGCATGAAATACAACAGTTTTTTGCCAACTTTAGGGAGGCGGTGGCACAGTATTTAAGGTGGTGAGCGTGGGATCGGGCAGACGTCCATGCGTAGGTTTGAATCCCACCACTTACAGCCTTAAACACTTTGCCATTTGTCGAGTGGTTTAAAGTTACCCAAGTTCTAGGTGGTTACACCCAAGATGAGCATGGGTGGTGATATGGGCCCTAATATGGGTACCACTATAAATAAAATTGCCTACGCCACTAATGGGCGGAAGCTGAACAGCACTTCCCATACACTCTTCCAGTGTGCCTACAGGTGCTATAGGCCTTAATGTAAAAAAAAAAATTATATATGCATTTTATATGTAAAAGGACAATTTTGGGGGGAGTGTGTGCAAGAATCACATAAGTGATTGTAGATTATATTTCAATACTGATTATATAAAAAAAACAAAATGAAAAACTTATTTCTGTGATAGATTTTTAATTATCATTGTTTAACTTGTTGAATTATGCTAATGTAATAAGGAAACAGTTGTATGAATAGTGTATAATGCCACTTTCAGTGACATTCATCATCCCACATTAACTAGTTATCAATTACACAAATGAATAAAGCAATTAAATTCACTACAACTTGAATCTGGTTGGCTGATGACAATGGATGGATCCTGAGGTAGTAAACATTACATTTCAGACACCAAACTGATTATTTCAAAATAAAGAAAAAAATTATCTTCTTTTGACACTATTGAAATAATCATCTTTTGACACATTAATGTGCCACAACAGTTTTCAGAATAACATCTTTGCTGAGGTCACCTCAACTTGTACTAGCATAACAAACCCAAGACTTGACCAACCCAACAACTCACCTGTTTATGGAAGACCTCCAGCTGAGTTTCTTGAGGGGAAAAGTTTCGGTTAAAGTCCAGTCCACACTCGCCCACAGCCACCACTTCATGGTTGGCCAGTATTTCTCGAAGAGCCTCTTCTGTTTCCTCATCCCAAGACTTTGCTTCATGAGGGTGTACACCTGGAAGTGGAAATGTTTAGATGATTATCAGGACCAGCAGTAAATCAGGATGATTAAAGTGGCCTCTTCTTCCACGACTCAGTATCCATAAACATTTCAAAATCTGTAGGCATGTATTACAAAGGTGAATAAACTGGATATATACTATAGATTTAAATGCCCACACAATATCATCACAATCTCAAAATCTAGTCTATATTCATCACTAGTGTCAATCAGCAAATTATGACTACTTTTTACTGTTGTCATCATTGCTGTCTATATTTGCCCATCAGACTGACATCCATTCCATGAGAGAGGTTAAGCCAAAATAAGGTACCCTAACACACAAACACATTTATACACACACACATCAAAAACAAGCAATCAATTGATAAGTTGAAATTTGATAGTGTTACATACATGATTGCAGGCTGAATTAATGAACATGTCCTTTCAAACAGTATTCACCAAATAAAATAAGTTTGAAGGAGTAAGAACATAGGACAAAAACAAGATGTTCAGGGAGATTCATGTGGACATACGAGAAATCAAGAAAATTATGAAAAGGGACCGGATGGAGTGTCAAATTGTATATTGAAGGAATGTAGTGAACCACTGGCAGAGATATTACATAATATCATAGTATGTTCTTTAAAGGAAGGTAAGTTCCTCTAGACCAGAAAAGAGCCAATATAGTACCAATTTTAAAGGGGGTTATAAAGAAGAACTACTAAACTACAGACCAATGTCCCCTAACAAGTGTGGTTGCAAAAATATCTGAAAGGATTGTTAAAGACAAGTGGATGGAATATTTAGAAGAATCACATATATTGACAAGAAGACAATTTAGTTTAAGAAGTGGAAGATCTTGTGTCAAAACTTTGTGAGTTTTTACAATAGAGCAATTGATATAACTCAGGAGAGGGATGGATAGGCTGACTGTGTCTAAAGTACCCCATCAGAGATTGTTATGGAAACTTCAAAATATAGGGGATTTACAGAGCAAAGTACTGGATTAGATGGCAGATTTCATAAAGAACAGAGGAATGAGATCAGTTATAAAGGGTGAATAATCAAAATGGCATAGAATTATAAGCGGAGTTCCACAGAAAACAGTCCTGGCCCCTGTAATGTTCAAAGTATATATTAATGATATGGTAAATAAGATTGACAGTTATACAAGTTTATTTGCAGATGATGCAAAGTTGCTGAAATGAGTGAAAAATTACATGGATTGTGAAATGTTACAGAAAGATCTGAATAAGATAAGAGTTGATAAATGGAATTTAATGCATAAAAAAAATGCATCGGTGGAACTAGGGAAAAGTAAAAGAAGACAGGCAATATCTTACACTATGGGAGTAGAAATTTGGAAACCAAAGAAAAAGACCTGGGTATTACAATAAATGATAATTTATCACCAAAAAAAAAACACATAAGCAAAACAGTTGGAGAAACGTATGAGTAAGAAAAATATATGGGCATTTACTTGCATAGATGAAGAGATGATGGAAAAGTTAATAGAATATATGATTCAACCTAAAGTAGAATATGCTGCACTTAATCTAGCCACCAAATAATAAAAAAGATATAAGGAAAATAGAAAGGATTCACAGTCGCAACCAAATTGGTTCTAAGGCTGAGAGATTTAAGTGTGCTTAGTAAAATTTAAAACATTGACTTTATTGGCCTAAAGATGTAATCAGGTAAAAGTGCAATATTCTAGTACAGTAAGTCCTCATTATACAGTAGATACAGTGGTAGCAGTGAGTAGGTACGGAATGTAAATCGAGGAGTTGTGACCTTGTTGTCCCAGTGTGTGGTGTGTGCCTGGTCTCAGGCCTATCCGAAGATCGGAAATAATGAGCTCTGAGCTCGTTCCGTAGGGTAACGTCTGGCTGTCTCGTCAGAGACTGCAGCAGATCATACAGTGAAACACACACACACACACAGTACAAAGATACTAGAAATGAATATATTAGAGTAAGGAGAGAGGAAGAAAGTTTGAGAAGGATATAGTGGATAAAAGCAAGGATGAACCCAAACTTTTCTACAAGTTTATAAACGGCAAACCAAAGAATAAGGAAACAATTGAAAAAATAATTAAAGAAGGAAAAACATACCAAACAGAGAAATAAATGTGTGAAATAATGAATGAGAGCTTCAAAACGGTATTCACTGAAGATGATGACTTCACAGAACCTAATAGGACATTGAATTGCCTAGGATTACAGGAAATTACAGTTCATAAAAAGGATATTGGAAGATTACTGGACAAGTTGGAAGTCAGAAAAGCAATGGGGCCAGATGGAGTATCAGGCTGGGTGTTAAAAGAATGAAAAGTGCAATTATTGGAGCCAATTTGGGAAATAATCAAAAGCTCAATAAATGAAGGGAAAGTTTCACTAGAGTGGAAGAGAGCCAATGTAGAACTGATATTTAAAGGAGGAAAGGCAACTGAACCACTAAACTACAGACCAGTGTCACTTACAAGCGTCGTAGGGAAGTTATGTGAAATAATTATCAAAGAAAAATGCGTTAAATTTTTAGAAGAGGAGCAAATCATATTGAACAAACAATTTGGGTTCAGGACAGGGCAGTCATGTGTATCAAACTTATTAAGCTTCTACTCGAGAGTTATTGCAGGACTTGAAAACAGAGATGGATGGGTAGACACAGTATACCTGGACATTAAAAAGGCATTTGATAAAGTCCCTCATGGAAGACTTCTTTGGAAACTAGAGAACATAGGAGGAATGCGTGGAACCTTGCTCAAATGGACAAGAGATTATTTGAAGGATAGAGAAATGAGAACTGTGATCAGAGATACATACTCATCTTGGAGTAAAGTAACTAGCGGGGTGCCACAAGGGTCAGTGTTAAGCCCCATTATGTTTCAAGTTTATGTAAACGGCATTCACATTGGAGTAAACAGCTATATGAATTTATTCACTGATAATGCAAAGTTGCTAAAAGTTATCAAAACTAGAGAGGACTGTATACTGCTAAAGGAAGATTTCAATAAGATCTATGAATGGAGCAAAAAGTGGAAATTGGAGTTTAATACCAAGAAATGTCACATAATGGAACTAGGAAAGAGTAAGAGGAGACCAGTATGGAACTATCTGATGGGAGAGGAGCAAATAACAAAGACTAAAGAGGAAAAAGATCTTGGAGTGATCATACAAGAATATCTGAGCCCTGATAAACACATAAACAAGATACAGTAAAAGCTCAATTAGTCGGACCCCAAATAATCGGATTTTGTACATACCCGGCCGAATTTGGCCGAATTTTTTTTTTTATATCTAAAATTCATAAAATAAAGAGGGAATTTATACGTAAATGTTAAGTAGAACATCTTGTTTTCACTTAAAACACATTAAAAAACCATAAAACAAACTATAGGAAACAAAACAGCCAAAATAATTTTTTGAAATAATATATTTTTATGGGGAAGTAAAAGAGATACAACTGCTCTCGAGTTCAGACTTTGGTTTGTTTACATCCAGTCATCCACTTGCCACCATAACACTCACTGGCTCCTGCAATCTCTACTGGAATTCATCACAGAAAGTGATGATAATAGGGAAAGCACCCAATATAAGAAAGCAGAGTTAGAAAGAAAACGAGTGCAGTATGAGATCGGAAAAACTTGAGGAAACTGTAATGAAGTGGCATCGGCAACAGGTGTGCTTTGGGGTTGCTGTATGAGAGATTGAGATTAAGAATGCTGCAAAAGAAAGACACTCTACTGCAAATAATTGCAGTAGAGGGTGTAAAATGAATGATTGTGAAGTTACAAAAAAGGTAAAAATGGGTCATTATCACACATAGTCGGACAAATACCTTACTCGGACTGGTTTTCCCCCATAAGGTCCGACTAATTGAGCTTTTACTGTATTTGGACTGTCATATGGGATGTTGACTAATATAAGAGTGGCATTTCATTACATAGATAAAGATATGATGAAAAAAATAATCACAAGCATGATACACCCAAGGCTGGAATATGCAGCAGCGGTATGGTCTCTGAGTTCTAAAAAAGATATAAGAAAACTGGAAAGAATACAGAAGATTGCTACAAAGATGGTGCCAGAATTAAAGGACCTCACATATGAAGAACAACTGAAGGAAATGGGACTGCCAACCTTACAAGATAGAAGAGAACGTGGGGACCTAATAACAATGTATAAGATAGTAAATGATATTGAAAAAATAGACAAAGAAGACCTGGTGCTGTTGGCGGAAGAGGACGGAAGAACAAGAGAACATGAAAAGAAGATCAGGATGAGGCAGTGTGTGAAGGATGTTGGAAAATACAGTTTTCCACAAAGAACGGTGGAAAAATGGAATGCATTGGATAATGGAATTGTTGCAGCACATAGTGAGCATAACTTTAAAGAAAAATTAGATAAATGGAGATATGGAGACAGGACACCATGAGCCCTGGTCAAACCCTGTACAATACAACTAGGTAAACACACACACACACACACACACACACACACACACACACACACACACACACACACACACACGGGTGAAGATATTTGGGTGTGTCTCGTTTCACATGTAGCCCCTGTTCACCTAGCAGTGAGTAGGTACGGGATGTAAATCGAGGAGGTGTGACATTGTTGTCCCGGTGTGTGGTGTGTGCCTGGTCTCAGACCTATCCCAAGATCGGAAATAATGAGCTCTGAGCTCATTCCATAGGGTAACGTCTGGCTGTCTCGTCAGAGACTGCAGCAGATCAAACAGTGAATTACACACACACACACACACACACACACACACACACACACACACACACACACACACACACCGTCGCCGTCGCTGAGAGAGGACGGCTCGTCTCCAGCTGCGGACGGGAAGAAGTGAAAATACCAATGGTGTTACAGGGCCGGGTACCTCTGAGTTAGTGTCCTGTTGATATCCTATTGTCGCATAGTGTTGAAAGTGAGGGATATGGAGAGTGGTCCCTGAGAGAAGAGTGTGGGCGGTGATTGTTTTGGCCATAATCAGCTGACAATAACAAACATGGCGGCTACCCCTAAGCAACCCAAGGATTTTGAAGGTTTTGTAACTACTCCAAGAGGACTGGAGAAATTAGATATGGATGCAAGAATCCAGGCACTGGAAAGTAAGTTCCTAAACATTTTGTCCATAAAAGAAAAACTGGATAGAGTTATAGCCGAGAATGATTCGTTCAAAAAAGAGATCTATTTGTTAACGATAGCGAATAAAGAGCTATTGAAGGAAAAAGTAGAGATGGAGAAGGAAAACCAACAACTAAGGAAACAATGTGAAGAGATGAAGGCTAAACTCCTAGAAATGGAGATGAAAATATCCGAAGGGGACTTGAGGAAGGAGGAATGCCTTAATCTAATTGATGCCAGGATGAAAGAAGTGAACCATGAACATCAGGAGGTACAAAGGTCCTTTAGGAGATAGTGAAAAAGCAGGAAGAGGAAAATAAAGTGATTACGCAGAGTGAAATGGTAAAGGCACTAAAGGAAAATGAGTATGTGGTGAGAGATATTGCTGAAAAGAAAAATGTGTGATCATAACAGGATTGAGGAGGAAACTAACAGAAACTGGCAGGATAGGAGGGATAAGGAAAATGACAGGATTAAGTCTTTACTGAATAAGATCTCTGTGGAGGAAGAGGACCTATATGCTGAGGTAGAAGAAAGTGTGAGATTGGGAGCTTTTGAGGAAGGCAAGAATAGACCATTAAAATTGAAATTAAAGTCTCAGGTGGCAGCTGAGGCCTTGTTGAGGAGGGCTTGGAAACTTAAGGACTCTGAGGAAACCAAAACAATTTACATAAGAAGAAATATGTCACAGGATGAGCGAATGAAAATGAAGAGCTTGTAACTGAAGTGAAAGAGAGGAATGACGAAAGAACAGAGGAGGAAAAGACCAAGTTTTTTTGGAGGATGAGAAATGGGAGGCTAAAGAAGTGGTGGATAAAACAGACGGAATAGACATTACATGGAAGAATGAGACTAGGAATGGAATACAAGTGACTTACATGAATATAGATGGATTTCTGTCTAAGAGGCTAGAATGTATGGATTACCTAAGAAATAACGAACCGGACATAATGTGTGTAGTGGAAACAAAGCTAAGGCCGAAATAAAGCTAGACTGGTTTGTTGTAAAACACTACAAAGTATGGAGAAATGATAGAAAAATAAAGGAGGTGGTGGTATAATGGTTCTTACTAAGGAAGATCTGATAGTGAAGGAGGTGAACTATAGTAAGAGAAATGAGGAAGTGATAAGTATGCTTATAACAGATGGCAAGAGGGACATTAATATTATAACAGTATACATACCACCCAGAACCAGTGCTTGGGAATATGAACAGTACCAAATGGTGATGAGAAATACTCTAGACAGAATGAAGCAAGAACTCATCAGAAAGGATAGTGATGATAGTTGGAGACTTTAATTGCAAAGAAATAGTGTGGGAAGACTACGAAGTGGTGAACGGTGGTGAGTGGGCAGAGGAATTGTTAAAGGTAGCAACAAATAACTTGATGACACAGTGGGTGAGATCACCAACAAGGTGCAGGGGACAAGATGTTGCAGCAAGGTTGGATTTGGTATTTACCAGGGCATCTCTAAAAGAGGAAATTGAACATAAATGTCCCTTGGGAGAAGCGATCATGATGTCCTAAGCTTTGAGCTGGATACGGAATTAAGCACGAATAAGATTGTGGAACGCAGGAGGAAAAATTAAATTATATCAGGGCAAATTATAACCATATAAGGGAATTCTTTAATGAAATTGACTGGTCCGTGGTATACCAGGAAAGGGATATGCAATTGAAATACGATAAATTTATGGATTTGTATAACTCTGCTGTGAAAAAGTTTGTGCCATATTACAGAAAGAGGACTTTAAATAATAAACAGTGGTTTAATAGAAATTGTGAAGAAGCAAAAAAGAACAAAGAAAAGGCATGGAAGAAACTTAAGAAAAACAGTGATGTATTATCAAGAGAAGTTTACAAAGTAAGGAGAACAGCACAGAAGGAATATGAACAGAGGGTGGTGGAAAACTGTGATAGTGACCCAAAAATGTTTTACAAATTCATAAATGGAAAACTAAATATAAGGGAGGAAATAGTAAAGGTAAAAAACTTTGAACGACAACTTTTGCAGTGTTTACAAAGGAGGAGCATTTTATGGGAGGAAGACCTACAGAAATAAAGCAAATGCAGGACATCATGGTTACTAAGGAAGATGTAAGGAAAATTATAAGCAATCTGGATATTAATAAATCAATGGGGCCTGATGGCATATCTGGGAGGTTGCTAAATGAATGTAAGGATCAATTGTTGAACCCCGTATTTGATATTGTGGAAACCTCCATACGAACAGGATTAGTCCCAAGAGAGTGGAAAAGAGCTGACATTGTGCCTATATATAAGAATGGTAGTAGAATGGAACCGCTAAATTATAGACCAGAATCGTTGACTAGTATATTGTGCAAGGTATGTGAAGAAGTAATTAAAGCTAAGTGGAGTGAGTATCTAGAAAGTGAAAACATTCTGAGTGAAAGACAGTTTGGTTTCAGAAAAGGAAGATCGTGCGTATCCAATTTATTATGTTTTTATTCAAGAGTGACTGACATACTACAACATAGAGAGGGATGGGTGGATGCTATCTACCTGGACTTGAGAAAGGCCTTTGATAAAGTACCACACAATAGACTGATGTGGAAACTAAAGAAGATTGGAGGAGTAAATGATAAACTAGCAAAATGGATGGAAAATTACTTAATGGGAAGAGAAATGAGAACAGTGGTGAGAGGAAGGAAGTCCGAGTGGAAGAAGGTAACCAGTGGAGTTCCACAAGGGTCAGTGCTTGGTCCCATCATGTTTTTGATTTATGTTAATGATATGCCAGTAGGAATTGACAGTTACATGAACATGTTTGTGGACGATACTAAAATTATGAGGAGAGTAAAGAATGTGGAAGATTGTAACAAGTTACAGGAAGATCTTGATAAAATATATGAGTGGAGTAGAGTGGCAGATGGAATTTAATATAGACAAGACCCATGTTATGAAAATGGGAAGAAGTAGATACAGACCAAACTGGGATTACAGGCTGGGTGATGAGAAAATTAAAGAGACCAATGAGGAGAAAGACTTAGGAGTAACCGTGCAAAACACTTTGTCACCGGAGAAACACATTAACAAGATTTTTGGAAAACATATAACATGCTTCAAAATATTGGCCTTGCATTCCACTACCTAGATGAAGGAATGATGAAGAAGATATTATGTACCTTAATAAGACCCCAGTTAGAATATGCAGCTTGTGTCTGGTCACCGCATATGAAGAAAAATGTGAAGAAGGTAGAAAGGGTACAGAGGCTGGCAACAAGGATGGTACCAGGACTCAGGAGTTAGACTATGAGGAAAGACTGAGGAAGCTGGGGCTGACCACATTAGAAGAGAGAAGAACAAGAGGAGACATGATAACTATGTATAAATTGGTGAACAAGATTGACATACTGGACAGAGAGTTGATAAAGGTGACCACAAGTAATCATCTCCGAGGACATGGAAAAAAGCTAATAAAAAGACATCTGTCTAAATGAAGTGAGAAAATACAGTTTCCAGCATCGTAGCATTGATAAGTGGAATAAACTGAGCTGTGATGTCGTTGACGCGGTGTGTGTCAATCAGATGAAAGAGAGATATGACAGGAATGGACAAGGAGACAGGACACAGAGAGCTTAGCTCGGGTCCTGTAATACACAAATAGGTAAATACAAATAGGTAAATACACACACACACACACACACACACAGCTACGAATATTACATTTCTAAGAATTTTATTTAAATTTTCATAATACATTCAAGAATTCCAACCAGAAGCTTTCAAAATATATTCAATTTTCAAAACCAATAACTTGTATGTAGAGGCAACCCCCGCTTAACGAAGGTTCACACAACGAAATTTCACTACAACAAATGTTTCCTTTTACTACCATCTGCTCATTTAACGAACACCAAACTCGCTTTAACGAAATTTTATCCAGGTAATTTTTTCCAAGTTTGAAAGCCCCACCATATCACGCAAGCCGACAGGCTTTTGAATACACCAGCGCCTCTCGTGTACAAAACGCGCACCACTCACTCCCTCTAGTTCAAAACAATAACAACATCAGCAGCAGCTCGTCTTCCCTCACTCAATATGCCACAAAAATGCCCTGCAATGTCGCCTAGCGTTGCTAAGAAGACCAGGAAGTCTTACTCTCGAAGTGAAGCTGGAAATTCACAGACATGAGAGGCGAGAAAACTAATAGCATTGTTCGCCACCATGGCTTGACTCCATCTACTGTCTCTATTATTTTCAAGTCAGCAGACTCTATTAAGAAGGCTGGTGAGACTGTATCTTCCTTGCAAGCTAAAAGAACCACCTTAACTCGTGACTCTGCAATGGATAAAATGGAAAGCTTTGTGGAAATGTGGTACATAAGTTTTGTATGCTGTACAATGATGTGCCCTTTGTTTCCACAGGTTGCCGGTTAGTGTCTTTCCCGTTTCACTCTCCCTTCCTTCATAAATTTAAGATCATCAACATTATAAAGTTATGTACATACATACATTAGTGTACATTATAATGACTTTAATTAAACTGCCTAAATGTTTAACTTCATAATTTTTACTTTCATCAAACTTTTCACTGTACTATGATGCACACTCGCTTTATTTACTCTCAATGGAAGTTCAAGTCAGGGGTCAAACTTGTTATAATTGGTTCACTTAATGAAAATTCACTTAACAAAAGTTTTTTTAGGAACGTAACCCGTTCGTTAAGCAGGGATTGCCTGTACTAGCAATGACACAATAATCAACTAATATTTACCATTTTGTTTCTTTCTCTTCCAATGGGGTATTTGTGAAGCTCAACTGCTAGATGGCTTTACAAGTTACGAAATAACCGTGCGAAAAATTGGTTGATCCTTACCGTAATCAATCTAAGGTTATAAAAGCAGTTATGTGTCAACGTAACATTATGCATTAGTTGGATAATGAAAAAGCTTTGCAAAAAAATATATAGCTTGAGAAAACATTTCCCTAATGTATTTCCATGAGAAATTAAGGCAAAATTGGCAAAACTAGCACTCTCATCTCATCCTTTCTGGTGTTTATAAACAACATAAATGCAAGATCAGCACTGTCAGGCCTTTCTAGATATTTGATTCACATTAGAATATGAAAAATAAATATATGTTTTAAGCATCAACTTCTCTTCTGTTGTAAATTTAATGTTGATAATACTGAATAGTTCAACAGTGGATATCTGAGCTCAGAGACCGTCCGTCAAGGAAGATCAGATATGACTTATATATGTTAGGATTTCATCCGAGGAGGATCTCATCACCTTAGTGACAGATGTCTGCTGTCACTCACATCATTGGTCACTTCATGCTTCAGTGTCCCTGCTTCCACACACACTGTGTGATCCTGCGTTCCCAGCTTGCTGTCATTTACCCTTTACCATTTACACAGCCCACCCTGCTAGTGGCAGCTGGTCTTGGATTAGGGATAATTTCCTGCTAATTCTTAAATAGCAAGAATTGCCTCGCTTTGATATTCATCAAAATAGACTAATACACTCTAAACGAGTACTTTTCTAACTGAATAGTGCACACTAATAATTATTCTAAACGAGTGGACAACACAATATTAGTTTAATCTTATTTATAATAGTAAGAACAATGTAAATATAATTGCCAGATGTTAAACATTCTAGCTCTGGTTTCAACAGATATATCGTGGTACGTACACAGTTTCCAGTGTGCTACTAAGACACTATTAAACTACTTCAATTGTACATAATGATACGATACCATATAGCTTCATAGTTGAGAGAAAAATCATGATAGTAAATATCTTGGTTGGATCAGATATCTCTTAACTGCCATGTGACATCTTATGACTGCTGATTTCACAAATACCCCATTTCACACTTTACTCATTGAGACTCTCTTGTTAGTTATGATCTGGCAAATATTTAACTCCTTCAGTTACAGCAACCATGCATATCTACAATAGCAACTAATTCAACTAAAAGAACATCTTGAAAATTACAAAGCACATAATATTACTAAATAAGCAAAGTATTTTCTAGCTTCATGAGCTAATCTATAAAGTGACTAGTGACATTGTGACCTTCAAGAAACTCCTTATATGCTCACTTAATCATCTAGAATGGTAGTTCTCAGCCTGTGGTATGCTTATCACTATCTTTCCAGGTGGTTCGTGAGCAATTTTGAGATGACATGGAATTTCTAGTCAAATCAAATTCATTAATTTCTCAGAAAAATTATCATTGCCTTACACAAAATAATCTGGCATTGATCAGCTGGTGGAAAAGAAACAGATGCATCCTCTCATTAAATTGAGTTGTTCTTTGTTGTTAGTTCATTTGTGAATTCTACATGTGAATAAATTGATACTTGATGGAATTGAGTTTTCTGGAACCAGGTGGTATAAAGACTGTACAGAACCTCCAAGTGGTACTTGTTCAGGAAAAGTTTGGGAACTACTGATCTAATACATACGTAATTACATACTTCATCCCTAACACCTAACTCAAATTTGTTTACTTATATAATTTGTAAATGATAGATTCTTCCTGAAAAGGAATTGTGGTCTGACATTTCATGACAAATAAAATCAAAGCTGATTTAGAAGTACTAGAATATTGCACCTTTACCTGATTACATCTTTAGGTCAATAAAGTCAATGTTTTAAATTTCACTTAGCACACTTAAACGTGTCATGAAGAATGATTCTTCCATGGTGACAGATCTACATTAAACATTTGAAAACACCTTCAGAATATTTCTTCACAGTGCCATCTATTAAAACTGCCAATGCAATAACAGACGACATTTATTGTATTCATAGCTTAATTTTCTTTTGTTGTCATAAATCATGATTATACATAACTGAAATTGACAAAGCTGAGTACTTTATAACTAAGTTTTGAGACATTGAGACATTCAACTAAACATCTAAACATTAGCTGAAGAGAAAGTGTAAGAACTCCACCTACCTCATGTTCCCTCATCCCTGGCTGCTTCTATTGTCTCCCTCTTCCTCTACCTCACTGCCCCTCCTTCAATAACTCCTTCCTCCTCCATTAACATCTTCATTCTTCCCTCTACCTCTACTATAGTGGCTTGTAAGAAAAATGTTAGGATTGGAAGGATGCACTCTTGGAATGTGTACAAAGGAATCTCTCTCTCTCTCTCTCTCTCTCTCTCTCTCTCTCTCTCTCTCTCTATGTCCATAGTGAGCTGGATATGTAGGGGAATTATGTCAAACAAGCATTAATTATGCATGGCTAGAAATAGTAGACAAGCACAAGTTGTTTACTCTCCACACTAAGGTTAATTTTATCTTTATGAATTTCAGTATTGCTAGTTAGGCATAAAAAGCTGCATTATAATAAAATGTGAAGTTTATATATGAGAGAAAATGTTAAAATCCAGAGGTTAACATTACTAACGAATCTTCAAATTCAAGCATGATGTTAGTGATTCATGATTTGTTTTATGGCCTTTAACAACATTCAATCCATACACAAGCAAAACAGAAGAAAGTGACCCACAAAATGCTAATTTCTATCTTTTCATTAATATTCAATAAAATTATGCATTTACTGCCTGGCTTCCTACATGTTAAAGCATTTTCATTCTTTACATGCAATATTGTTTAAAGAATTTGTGTTAGCTTACTGTGACACGATTACTAAGATCATTAATATAAATGTAACACGGTTTGTGAGCAGGTCCCCAACCTAAGTTACTCTCTCCCATTTTCATAAAACAAAAAATGAGCCACAATCTTAAAACTGCAATTAGCCTGGAGACCGACCTGCAGTTGAGTACAGAGTTTCTGGGAAGAGGCGAGTCAGGCGAAGTGCTTCCTTGCTGCTCTGTACTGTCGTGCCCGTTACCATGATCTTGTGAACTCCTGCAATATCCAATTTACAGTTTATATCTTCCAATTCACAAAAGTTTTTTAAATTTCTACTAAACTAATTTTGTGTCACAAAATCAATTTATCACTGCTATCAAGAGCATGTGCTTTCAATGTGTTCAAGGTGAATGCAATGTGCTCAAGCTTTTTCATGATCATCTGAATTTTAAAAATGCACAACAGCCTCTCACCTGCATCTCGAGCTCTGCCCACCACAGAGTCTAGGTCCCTGGTGAACTTCTTGTTGGTGAGGTTTGCTCCGATGTCAACAATGATGTAATTCTCAGAGGTGTGGAGAGCCCCCATGTCACCCTCCAGACCATCCAAGGCGTCCCCCTCCTTGGTGATGCTCTTAGCCATTGCTACACTAGCTGAAAGGAGGAAGAGACTGATGATTCACTGAGTTATGTGTGTTACATCACCATCAAACTTTCCTGACAACCAAACTATTTCTTAAATGTTTTTTTACAGCCATAAACAGAATACTGTAGAAGTTGTCATTGATAATATCTGCCACAGTGTGCAAAACAAGTAAGTCAACATTTGAAGGTAAACAGTGAAAATCAAAGGCCAGTGTGAATTATGAAAATAAAATAATAACAGCAACAATAACAACACATCAAAACTAATAAATGGATGTGCTCAATTATACTTTCCAAAGAAAAACAAAAAATATATGAATTGAATAAATCAATATTCAATACAAACAATAAGAACCATGGAAATTAACATGAAATATCTAAGTGTTTGGTTATATCAGATGAATGCAAAGCTGATGCTATTCAAGATATGATAGAAAAAAAATGTTACAATATCAAAACAACTAAACACAAATATTTGTCAGTTACTTCATAGTAGATCTTCATACCAAATTGATACATTGCAAAGGTGGGTAGCCAAGACAAGGTGATGCACTTACTCTCATTTGTAATCACACTTACAAATATTCTCCTTCATCTTATTCTCACATCTAAGTGTCTCTTTTAGCACTTCAGAATTTGAACTGGGTGCCTGGAAAAAAAATTACCTCAGGCAGATATGTTTTTACAATAATCTACTCCTGTACACTTATTATCCTTTTATCCTCCTACACACACTCACATTAACATCAGGTACAGCAGGACACACTTCTCAGAAAACTAATATGAAAGGAATAAAATATAAGTTTCTTACTAAAAGAAAATAATGTAATACACAAAAACACTTACTTCATGAACTTCACTGACTGGAATAGTACTTGACTGGTGAGAGTATCCATGGTATGTGTACAACATTTTATTACTCTAATCATAAAAATGTGGGTACATAATGCAAAGGAGCTCCTCTAGAATTAAAATGACTACTTCAAAATAACTATGTTCAACACCAAGTAAATTTGTAAAACAAAATTTCTATGAAACACAATTTGATGTTGTTTTACTTGTCTCCTATAATATCTAGCTATGCACACATCAACCTTTTATGATAAAATCTAAATTAGTTGAATATATACAAACAACATATCATTTTAATGACTGAACATACAATTTTATGAATTTACGGAGAGAAAAGTTTATTTATAAATGAGTGGCATTAGACTGACATCCAGGCCTAAACATTGCTAGTATTTTAATCACTTTGGTAAGTAAATATCATTTCTCACTTGCCAAGGGCAAGTATTAAAAACTTTACCTCTAATATTATACAAGTCAATATGCTAGTATTTTAATCACTTTGATAAGTAAATATCATTTCTCACTTGCCAAGGGTAAGTATTAAAAACTTTACCATTATAATATTATACAAGTCAATATGCATCTAGCCTATCTACAATACAAAGACAATTATAAAAAATTCAATGTATTTTATGCTCACAGGCATACCTTGATATATGATACACTTATACATAATACAATTCAATTAATATGATCCATCAATATAGATGTCCCAACTTGCATAGTAATCAATTCCATGTAAGTGGAGACAGAGTATATATAAAAAAAAAAAAAAAAAAGGGTGCAACTGTTTAAACCACATACAGTGGTTAGTGGGTGCCACTGCGAACTTAGCCCAAGCTGAAGCACCTTAGCCTGAACTTAACTGTCTTAGATGGGATCTGGTGTAGGTAGTGTGAGTAGTAGTGGTGCCAAGTGGTTAATGCTGGTCTCAGTATTAATGTGAACTCTAGTAATGGTGGTGCTGAGAGTGCCTGAGTGTGTATCTGAATCTCACTCATCCACCAATCTTTTATAAACCTATACAAAAGACACACAGCATGCACCACGATCTCAACAGGTGCAATATTTTAAAACTTATGACTCACACTTTGGTACATACAAAATATAAACTATCAGGGAGGCAGTGGCATAGTGGATAAGGTGGTGAGCGTGGGATTGGGCAGACGTCCACACGTAGGTTCGAATCCCACCACGTACAGCCTTAAACACTTTGCCATTTGTCAAGTGGTTTAAAGTTACCTACATCTCACCATGATACCCAGGTTCTAGGTGGTTACACCCAAGATGAGCTTCGGGGGTGATATAGGCCCTAATACGGGTACCACTATATATAAATAAAACTGTCTGCGCCACTAATGGGCGGAAGCTTAACAGCGCTTCCCATACACTCTTCAAGAGTGCCTACAGGCGCTATAGGCCTTACCGTAAAAGGAAAAAAAAAAAAAAAAAATACTATGCATTAGTTACAATATTATATTTATTCTGGACTTATGACAGGGTTTCGACTCACTAATATGACAGTTGGCCACTAATTCCAGTCAAACCACCTACAAGAGGCATTTAGTGACATATGCTTCATCTTTGAGTTTTATCTGTAACGAATTTGTAATGGTGTAGTTAGCAGCAAATAAAAATAAGCATGAGTGTATTCTGACTTTATTTAATCTTTTAGTTTATCTACACTGTACAGGTAACTCTCGATTTATGCATGTTTGATTTACGCGTTTTTGTTATAATGCAACTGAAAAAATATTATAATTAATTTAATTTGCACGATCAGTTTGCTTATACGCGATTTGGCCCAACTGCATTCTCAAACTGAGCGCCAGATGCAATTTCAAACTGCACACCAGAGAGTTCCGCAGCTAGCCGATAGGTGGGAGCTCTGCTCTTCTCGTGCCTCATTTGCAGTCTGCCAGCAATGAGAACAGATGGAATCTCTTCAATCTGCCTATAATTCACCAAGATGGCCCAAAATGTCCTTCATCTTCTTCTGCATGTTGGGTTATTTTAGATAAGTGGATTTTTTATGAAGTGGTAAAGCTCAGAAGAAGATGGTGACTGACTGTGGTGTGAGTGGTGAAGGTAGTGACGCAGTGAGTGTTGTGTTTACGTATTCTTTGTTTTGTTGTTTTCTCTTATTATTTCTTGCTTTTCCCTTTACTTTAAATACACTTCTAGTATTTAGAATGGTAATTAATAAAAACATGTTAATTTAGCCAAATAAATAGAGCATTTTGTACGAAATTTTTTGGACTACATCCCGCATCCCCCCTATTATCTATTGTTCCTTATGAGAATTACATGTTTGTTTTACGTGAATTTTGATATACAGGCAAGCCCCGCTTAACGAAGGTTCACACAACGAAATTTCGCTACAACGAAGGTTTCCTTTTATTACCATCTGCTTGTTTAACAAACAACAAACTCACTTTAACAAAATTTTATCCAGGTAATTTTTTCCAAGTTTGAAAGCCCCGCAGTATCACGCAAGCCAACAGACTTTTGAATACACCAGCGCCTCTTGTGGACAAAACACGCACCACTTACTCCCGTAGTTCAAAACAATAACAGCGTCAGCAGCAGCTCGTCTTCCCTCACTCTACATGCCACCAAAACGCCCTGCAATGTCGCCTAGTATTGCTAAGAAGACCAGGAAGTCCCTTACTCTCGAAGTGAAGCTAGAAATTACTCACAGACACGAGAAGCGAGAAAGCTAATAGCATTGCTTCCCACCATGGCTTGACTCCATCTACTGTCTACCATTTTCAAGTCAGCAGACTCTGTTAAGAAGGCTGATGAGATCATATCTTCCTTGCAAGCTAAAAGAACCACCTGAACTCGTGACTCTGCAATGGGTAAAATGGAAAGCCTTGTGGAAATGTGGTACATAAGTTTTGTATGCGGTACAATGATGCGCCCTTTATTTACATTCCACAGGTTGCCAGCTAGCGTCTTTCCCGCTCCACTTTCCCTCCCTTCATAAATTTAAGACCATCAACATTATAAAGTTACTTACATACATACATTAGTGTACATTATAATGACTTAGTCTTAAATTAAACTGCATTAATGTTTAACTTCATAATTCTTACTTTCATTAAACCTTTTACTGTACTATGATGCACTCTCGCTTTGTTTACTTTCAATGGAAGCTCAAGTCAGGGGTTAAACTTGTTATAATTGGTACTCTTAACGAAGGTTTTTTTTAGGAACGTAACCCCTTCGTTAAGCGGGGTTGCTCTATACGCGATGCCTCTTGTAACGCATCTATTGCGTAAATCAAGAGTTACCTGTACTACTAACTCTGAACACCATTTAGTTATGAGGCTCATTTTCAAGATGGCACGGGTAGGTAAGTAGTGTTTTAAAATAGGAAGAAATGGCCTTTAGTTTAGTGCTTTGGGAAACCTAAGAATTCAACTGTAGAAAAAAAAAAAATAGAGGTGGTCTGGACGGGTCCAGGCATACAACCCTTTATTTCTTCACTAACATTCTTATAAAAATTGATCTGATATACAAATATGGCACATTGCACAAACTTAATTGTGTCAGATATCAGTGCATGCATAAACAAGTATATCTATTATTCACGTTCAACTTGTGGTGAAATCAGTAACTTACAGGATGAATAGTTATTTACAATTTTCTTCTAGCTAGCATTTTTTGGGGGGATAGCAAATTATTTTCAAGTATATATTTGATTGTGGCTGGTAAGATGAAATCACTTATTTTCAGATCGGTCACATTCCCAAATCTATGAAGTTCATAATTTTCACATTACTAATTAATGGTACACTATCATTTGGAATGCTGACTTCTTTTTATTGAAACAGCATCTATTCAAGTTGCACATGATACTAGGATCATTTTCAGTTATGTTAAGGTCAGCCTGTACCACAATAATGTAGTGTTAATCCTTCAAGAGTACCTAATGTGTCACTGTTCTTGTTTTTCTTTCCTATACACTGCTAACAAACTGAACTAACCCAACATAACTTTATAGATGTTTTAAATATCCAACTGGCCACATAGTTCATCATAAAATTTACATGCAAAGCATGTAAAAAAATTCACAGCAACTCTGATGAATTCCAGTCACTTACATTGTTTTGTGATGCTTCTAATTACTTTGATCTTCATAAGAGTTGAATGTGACAACACAGGTAAGTAAATGCTATTACTTTACCCAACTAATGATGAGTGAGACATTTAATATGACCCTGGGGGTGTCCAGAGAATGAAGCCCTCACTATGACAAGTGTTACATATGGTACATATCTGCTTCTCTATCATGTTATCCCAACAAGTTGTGCACTAATGAAGAAATACAGAAATGTTGCCATAGTGTAAGAGAGCGGTTTTATCATTGTCTGTTCTCTGTTGGGCTCTCAATTGGTTTGTGACCACCACTCCACTTCATCTAAAATCAAGTTTCTCTCAAAGACACATCAACCAAATGGAGTAAAATGAGAGCAACAATTAATCTACATCATGGAGTGCCTGAAAAATCGCAAGTATCGGTAATGGTGAGTATGAAAATAATACCTCTTAACAAAATGGGGTTCCTTCCACACACAGCCACACCTCAACACTTCTCCGTGACGCTCTCCTTCCATCACGCAGCACTGCTGACACCTACCGCCAAACCACCACTGACACCGCTGGTACATACAATCACCAGCACGGGGTCAACTTTACCCAGTGTGCCCAATTAGGGTGTTGGCAACCTACATTCACTGACGGGAGGGTTGGGTACACTTACGTCAGACATAATGAGTCCACACACTTATTTAGGCTAAAATGAAATAAGCGAAACGGCTAAAATCGGTAAAGAGATAATAATTTCCATGCCACACTAACAAGAATATATCAGCTAACACATGATTCAGATACGTAACTTACCTTTCTGTTCCTTTCCTTGAGCTGTAAAGTAGTGGTTTCTCCTCAACACTGCAGACGATCTCCAAGAATATATACCATTTTCAGCCCTGGACGTGTTTATCTAAGCGGTGGAATGTCTCAAGTGTTGTTGTGGGACTTCGTTCTCCACCAGGTGACCTAGACTCGGGCACGGCAGCACACACAGGACTTAAATACGGCTAAATACTTCCCACACGTCCAGGTTCTCTGACGTTTCCTCACCGTAGTTATAAAGGAGAAGGTCTGCTAATAACCTTACTTAGCCAAAACAAAAGAGCATCGCCTTTATTCAAAGAAAACTGCGTCCAGTCAATTATAACCACTACATCAATCACAGGGTTGGATGTATTGCAGATTACCTTGTTGTTTAAGGAGAACATAGTAATCCAACAAGGGAAAGAAGGTACGGTTAAAGCAAATGTTTAATGCATGGTGGTATCTTTTAAGGGCGGCACCACAAACAAAATAAGATCAACAAGAAGTTTTGTGTGAAGGGATCACGAGTCGCCGCCAAGTTCTCTCCTGGCATCTCATCTCATCTCATCACTTGGAGTCCAGGAGTCCATAAACCAAAACAATGAGTTGATTAAAATCTAAGACGTACTTGAATTAACACAATTCTCTGCATCGACAGCATAATATGATTCACAGATATATTCTACGGGATTAGTTGCCAACTTTAAAGTCACTGCAGAGCTATTGGTTCATGTAGGGTCGATTTTCGTCATTTCAAGGATAATAAAAATAAGTCGATCAGTGTTATATATTTTTTGTTTCGTTTCCTCTTCTCGTCTACATAAAAAGCATATCAAGCTTCCTGGCACTTTATGACACCAGTAACTATGCATGAAAGTTATACAGTAGCATTGTCACTCACTCTATTACCTACCTGCTAGATTGCTTAAAACTGCATAGCGGTGGCGGTGGTGGTGGTGGTTGCTAATATTTCATCATTCATCATCCGGCTATAACGATAGTTTTTACCTCAGGCCGGTTAATTTTACAAACATAATCCAGCTTTGAAAAAAAAAATCTGGTATAGTCTAGTCAATTATATAAACATTTAGTCTATGTACATCCTCACTCGCGGAAATCGATCTTACTGTCGCTTCCCAACTGATGTGGCAACTTACTCTTAAGTTTCCTATTGATCATCACTCATCAACATAGCACACACCCTGTTCACCTGTTCACCTAGCAGTGAGTAGGTACGGGATGTAAATCGAGAAGTTGTGACCTTGTTGTCCCGGTTTGTGGTGTGTGCATGGTCTCAGGCCTATCCGAAGATCGGAAATAATGAGCTCTGAGCTCGTTCCGTAGGGTAACGTCTGGCTGTCTCGTCAGAGACTGCAGCAGATCAAACAGTGAATTACACACACACACACACACACACACACACACACACACACACACACACACACACACACATTAGCTCTTTTTGTAAAACACAACTAGGTAAAACACACACACACACACACACACACACACACACACACACACACGTTAAATCTGACTGGTGAAATATTCGCTCAAACTCAAGAGACAGGTAGAAACTCGGTCAAGTCATGGAGGCACCTGTGAGTTTTATTTTACACAAGTAGTGAAGCGCAATGTAGCTTATAACTAAAATATAAGGAACCTACAAATATCGTATCTAGGCAAACGTACTACAAATTTTATTGATAAAGGATCATCAGTTTTATCCCAGCGTTCCAGAGTTGCGTGAACAGCTCAATAATGATGATAAGAAATATACAAGTAAATTTAAGTTCTTACACTGAGGTGTTGGAAAGCTTAGTCTGGCAGCCTCATGCAGGGTTTGTAGTGCTAGTGATCAGTGATCATCCCTTTTATCTTTAGACCTGCATATTTAAGTGATGAAGTCGCACCCTTCTACTAATTGGTCTTTCAGGATGTTTGTCTGTTTAAGCTGTATGAGTAATAGATCTTTTTTTTTTTGAAGGTGGAACATTTAGGACTTTGCCACCGCAATAAAAGGAATTCAAGTTCAGGTGTTCGAAGTATCCGCACCTCTCCTTATATGTTTTTTGTCTTTTATCGTAATATGGTAAGTTTTTTCACAGTGATATGAACGATTCACCTAAGAGCAGGATGGCAATGTCACGTAAAGCGTGTTTTGCTTTCAAGTTAGTAGCTGTTAGTGTTTTTACTGTCTTGGATAATCCATGTAACGATTTTAGCTGTATAAGCTGTATGCGTGAGTGTGGACTCAGACTCCCTTTCCTCAATTGCAGGTTTTTGACTATTCCTCCGATAATCTCCGAACATCGCGTGTACTGTGAAGGCTGGGGTGGCTACTGGCTAGGCACGCCCTTCGCCTCAGTCTTTCGATACTAACATGTCTGAACTGACTGAGCTATTGAGATCCATTCCCTTGTTAGCACGAAATATGTGTGCACTCACGAAACCAATGTACGTAGATATTTTGCTAAATTTGTTAAATTCAAATAGAAATGTGTGCGTGTGTGTGTGTGTGTGTGTGTGTGTGTGTGTGTGTGTGTGTGTGTGTATATATATATATATATATATATATATATATATATATATATATATATATATATATATATATATATATATATATATATATATATATATATATATATATATATATATATATATATATATATATATATATATATATATATATATATATATATATATATATATATATATATATATATATATATATATATATATATATATATATATATATACACACACACACACACACACACATCAATCTTACTGCTTAAATTCTTTCGTAGTTCAAAACCATTTCCTTCCACCGTTACATATACCACCACCACCATCTCCACCAACTACTGCTCCGTCCCAAGCCACCAGGCCTATCCTACCACCCCTCCTACGTGACACCTGAGCGGCGTGGCGGGCCGCCCAGCACGTTCTGCAGGGGGCGATCATAGTCCCTCGTTGGTCTCGAATTCGTGCAGGGGAGGGCGCGCCTCGATCCACTCCTGGATAGCCGGCAGGGATCGCACCCGCCCTAATATCTCCTGCAGTTTGGGGGCTTCCTCCAGCAGGCCATCTATCATGTCCACGTACTGGTCTAGATAGGCTGCTGTGAACACGTCCACCCACGTCATCTGCAATACAGAAATGACAGTTTGTGTCTGTCTGGCTGTCTGTCTGAGTGTCATTACGTTTCAGCCGAGAAAAGATAACAGGATTAATGCAATTTTTTCTTTTTTTTTTCTTTTTTTATTGTTGGAGAACTCGCTTACCCAACCATCCCGGGAAGAGATGGTAGCATTTCACTACAATTACATGTGACATTATCAACAGTAAGGTGGCTGGAAGGTGTCACGTCTCCCAACAACTAACCTTTGGCGACAGGAGCCAGCCCGCCTCGTCGGTGACTAAATTCTCCAGATTCTTAACCACCACCGCCGCACGTTCCCGGACTCTGCCCATGAAGAACTCCTTCTGCTCCTCATCATTCTTGATCCTGCAACACACGCACCACACATCACACACCGCACATCAATGGGGGTCTCACGATGTTAACAATTTCTGCATCCTCCATATACAGGAATGTTAACTACTGACTCCTACCTAACTCCTTTTGCCTCTAGAGCGATTGCAATATAAAGTCCTAAATTGTAATTTGTCATGTGTATGGTATAAGATATATAAGATAGTAACATGGAGAGATATTCTAAGGTGAAGTTATAATAAATGTAGAGAAACATAAGATCAATACAAAGAAATAACTGGAGAAAACTCGTTAACTGCGTAAATGGCACAGACCAAAATAGAAACGGAGGGACGGGAAAGACAGGAAGAGAGCGAGGGGTAGAGAAGAAGCTAGAACGAAGAGTGAAGAGGGAGGAATGTGGGCAATGGGCGGGGAGAGACAGAAGGTGTGGGGAAGAGAAGAAGGGAGGAGGAGGAGGGGAGTAACAGGCGGGAAGAGACGGGAATGGAGTGAGGGGAAGAGTGTGATAAGTTGATGATAGCCAATTAATTTTCACACTTTCTTGCACTCTACGACTCCCTTCCCTTGTAAGCAAATGATTGAGACAAGTTAATTCGACTGGCCATGACTTATACACATCAAGAAGGCATTTGTTTAGCCTTCTTGAAATCATGACAACTTACTAACTTTCACGCTTTCTTGCCATATGTCCTGCTTTTATCTCGTACAGTGTGATGCTTGAAAGATGAGACACGCCACGCTGGTCCCGCATTCAGAAATTTATTGCTCTCTCATCACGACTATTATCAAAGGCCACATAGATGATTAGCCGGGTTTTCAATTATATTTCTCTTGTTTGTAATGTATAAAGTTGATCTGTCACTATAATCATATAAAGAAAAACATTCTTAAAGCTCGTGGCGCTTCAACTTGAGCCAAGTAGTGGAGGTAAGGCGTAGAAGTTTTTTTTTTTTTTTTCTTGGAGTACGTTGCTTGAGTTGGTGAGCCTCGCATTCCAGTGATTCAGGAGACATTTCAGGCTGCACGTGATGATCGATCCAGTCCTTCTAGTCCAATCCACTGACGCATCACCTTGGGAACCTTTAGATAACCTTTCTTTCACCTTTCCCCAGCCTCTGTCATCTGGTGTCCCTCCATGTAACACAAAGAACTTAGGAATAATATTCACCGTCACCTCATGAAAACAAAAAAACGTAAGATAGACAGGTGGAGCTCGAGGCGATTAGTACTATTTTTATAAGTCTCATACGTACAGTAGATAGGTTCTCTGGTATGCAGCCGTGTGTGTATATGTGCGTCTTTACTTCTCGTTCTTATAAAGGTTAAGTTTATTAATTCTCAAACTCATATTTTTTTATATCCAAGGTATATACTCTCATCTTCGAATGCCACAGAGACGATCGGCCAGGTCTTCATGAATGTTTTTGCAGTTGAAAGTGAAAAACTATCATTGGAATCATGAACACATCCTTGAAAACCTTAATAATTGTAGAAATATTAAAGTCTGTCACAATAAAACACCAAAACGTTCTAAATAACGCTGCACTGATATCATCCGTGCTTAGTGCTACACCCCATCCCGACACCTCTTGTGAATCCCGCCACCAAGTCCACAGGTGACCTTTCCAGGTTGTAGTGATGACTCGCATGGAGGAGAAGGTTAATGGAACAATACAAGAAAAGATTAACTATTTACTTTCAACGAAGAGTCGCGGAATAAGCTCTAGTGATGCTTAACGCATTACAGATTTCTTGTCTCGCTCAGGTATAAGACTAACTCAACAAGAAAATATTTTTCTTGGGATTAAAGATTCTGAAAACACTTCCAAATTATGTTATTAGAAGAAAGCACCAGAGGGGAAACATGGAGCACAGTGAGCAGGCGCCCCACGTCTCTGTTATTTCTAATATATATATATATATATATATATATATATATATATATATATATATATATATATATATATATATATATATATATATATATATATATATATATATATATATATATATATATATATATATATATATATATATATATATATATATATATATATATATATATATATATATATATATATATATATATATATATATATATATATATATATATATATATATATATATATATATATATATATATATATATATATATATATATATATATATATATATATATATATATATATATATATATATATATATATATATATATATATATATATATATATATATATATATATATATATATATATATATATATATATATCAGTGACTTGGATAGTGGAAATAGTTGTGATATTAATTAATTTGCAGACGACATGAGGATAGGTAGATTGGTTAGGTCAGATTCGGATGCCATCACCTTATAGGTAGATTTGGATAGGGAGAACAAATGGACAGATAAAGGTAAATGCAGTTCAACATTAATAAATGCAAAGTACTTATCGTAGGTTAAGGAAATCCACACAATAAGTATATACGATAAACAACGAGGCCCTGGTAGGTTCAGAATATGAAAAAAAAAACTTATGAGTTATAATTAGCTCTGATCTTGGTGAAAGAAAGCAATGCAAAGAGGTTATAAATAAGGCAAATAAAACACTAAGATGAATTTTTAGGAGTGTTAAAAGCAGAAATCCCGAAATAATATAATCATATTTGGCGCTGGTCAGACTCCATCTTAATTATGCGGACAATTCTACTCCTCGCATTATAGGAAGGATATACAGTAGGTCTTTTAGAATCCGTGCAAAGGAGGACCTCTAAAAGGATACAGGGTATGAGAGATATTCCCTATGAAGCGAGATTGAAGAAATTAAATTTGCATTCCTTAGAGAGACGTAGGTTAAGAGGGGACCTGATATACGTAAGTATTTAAGTGGTATATAGAGGTTATAACAAAGAGGACATGAGCGAAGTTCTTAGGATTAGCAGCGGAGATAGAACCAGAAATAATGGGTTTAAGCTTGAGAAATTCAGGTTTAGGAGGAAAATGAGAAGAAACTGGTTATTCAAACAGAACGGTCGATGAAAGTTGTTAGTGCAGAGTCAATAGAGAGCTTTAAAAGAATATTAGATAAATTCATGGATGAATATTATATATGGAATTAGACGGCCTCTTGCAACTTCCCTCTTTTCTTATGTTTTTATGTTCTTATGTCTCCTGCATCCGGCCTCTATGTGTAATGCACCTCGGTCGCCTGTTGGTCACCCAGCCAGTCTTCCCCATTACGGAGCGAGGTCAGAGCTCATTGACCGATCTTCGGGTAGGACTGAGACCACATCAACACACAACACACACCGGGAAAGCGAGGCCACGACCTCTAGAGTTACAACCCGTACCTATTTACTGCTAAATGAACAGGGGCCACACATTAAGAGGCTTGCCCATTTGCCTCGCCACTTACCGGGACTCGAACCCGGCCCTCTCGATTGTGAGTCGAGCGTGCTAACCACTACACTACGCGGTGTGTAATTAACCTCGGTCGCCTGCTGGTCACCCAGCCGGTCTTCCCCATTACGGAGCGAGCTCAGAGCTCATAGACCGATCTTCGGGTAGGACTGAGACCACAACACACTCCACACACCGGGAAAGCGAGGCCACAACCCCTTGAGTTACATCCCGTACCTATTTACTGCTGGGAGAACAGGTGTGTGTGTGTGTGTGTGTGTGTGTGTGTGTGTGTGTGTGTGTGTGTGTGTGTGTGTGTGTTTAAACAAGGTAGAGATAAGTGTTATTGTTTGCATCAATTCCCTTTCTTTCGGGACACATTCTCTATACAGGTTTTCTCAGTTGCCGGAGTTATGATACTCTTCTCTCACTGCTTGCGAGTATTACTGCTGCTCTTCTGAATTCCGCCTCTCCCGCTGATCAACATATTAACTTTCTACTCAGTATTTACACCTACATTTTCTCAGCGTGCACCCTCCTCACTGTTTGACACTTAGCTTTATGGCAGGGCTCATAATTAACTTTTATCTTTTTATCAACAGTTTTTAGAATGTCATGCTCATAATGGACATTTTATATACGTGGCAGTATCTTGCAATACTTAATGAGTGTATCTTGTATATTGCGGTACTCTTTCAATTATAATTTTCACTATACACACCTTGTCCGTTTCACTAAACCAGACCCATTTTTTTTTACTAATTATGTTTAACACATTATTAAAAAAATCATTTAAAACTTTGCCCTAAAATTCGATAAAATTGTGTAATTCTTGGATACGATTATAGTAAATTTACTAATTCTAACAATGTCCTGACTCTCAGTCTGCTCCGTGCGGCACAAGAATGCCACGTAGCCCTTAGAAGTGACTGCAATGTCAAATAAACACAGGACGTGGCATGAGCACAGAAGCCCTTCACTCATGGGAAAACCAACGTGCCACCACGGTAACACCAGGACGCCCGTGAGAATAGATGGCCTCACTTTCTCACTCTGCCTCCCTCCCTCCCTCCCTCCCTCCTACACCTCGCTGCTTTCACTTAATCCTGTCTACACTGACCAGCCCCAATGAAGACTTACTGTTCTGGTCAATGTATAGACTAATTCATTTACTGACAATGAATTATATTAGCCAATAATTTTTGTACCTCATTTAAGAGGAAGTCTCAAAAAAACAAAAACAAAACTATATAGCAACATATGGAGCAATGACCTCAAATCTGTCCATGTGGCATATTTAGTGGCAACAACAGGAAGCAGAGGTGAGATAAGAGACTGGCTGGTGAGGCGACGAGGCTGGGATAGAAAGACACTGGGACAGGGACAGACAGGATGATGAGTACCGTCACATCCTGAAACTTGTGTACGACCTCACTACATGTTATAAAGACATACGCCTCTTTGTTTTGACTTCTGAATGTACCACCACCACCATCCCCACCACTGCTGCCACCACCACCACCACTACCATCACAACAACAACAACAACAACAACAACAAAAACAACAACAACTACTACTACTACTACTACTACTACTACTACTACTACTACTGCTGCTGCTGCTGCTACTACTACTAAGTTTAAGACATGCTTGGTGTGTTGCTTATCATGAAGCATTTTCTCACGTCCCAGTTTGCCTTCCAGGAGGGTGGACTGTACACTAGTCACAGAAGTTTTTAAAGGTCTAGATTTTAAGAGTGCCAAGAAACCCACTCGACCTATCCAAGGCGGCAGTAAAAAAAAAAAAAATCATAAAAAAAAAAAAAAAAAAAAAATATATATATATATATATATATATATATATATATATATATATATATATATATATATATATATATATATATATATATATATATATATATATATATATATATATATATATATATATATAACCAGAGTGACACACCTGAAGTAGAAGGCGAAGGCAGCGAGGGTGGACACATCATGGAGGTACTCGGCGGCCTCCTGCAGGCGACTGGCGATCCAGGGATCCTCCACCGCCATGTTGTGTTTTTCTCCAAGATAGCGGCAAATCACCGTCGTCTGTCCCAGCTGTTCCCCGTCCACCTCCAGCACCGGCGTCTGGCCCCACTTGAAGTCTAGCAGGGATGCGAACCAAAGTTATTTTTGTCCTGTACTTTGAAACACTCTGAGCTGTCATTAGGGCTGTTCTCAAGGCCACACGGACGACTGGTAAGGTGTTCATAAGTATTTTTCTCATTGATGATGCAGAACAGTTTTAAACTAACACTAAAATTACAAAAAAACAATAGAATAAGATAAAATAAATGCTAATAGCTTCTACTATAGATGATTAAAAGTAATTAAAAATCAATAAATCGATGCATAATACCGAAAGAGAAAGTCCTCAAAGCATTATTTTCTTGCTTAGACATAAGGATTTAGAATACGTAATGTCTGGTTAAAGTATGATAACGATAAATAAATGTGATAGCAATGATTAGGTAATATCAATGCTAATATGAATTACTATATGTTATCAGTATTATTATTACTATTATTACTATCATTATTACTATTATTATTATTGTTATTATTATTATTATTATTATTATTATTATTATTATTATTATTATTATTATTATTATCATTATTATTATTACTATTATTATTATTAATATTATTATTATTATTATTATTATTATTATTATTACTACTACTACTACTATTATTGATATTATTATCATCATCGTTATCATTCTTATCTAAAACAGAGAGTACTGAATAATCCCACCGGAAGCATTAATCTCTCTCTCTCTCTCTCTCTCTCTCTCTCTCTCTCTCTCTCTCTCTCTCTCACCTTGCTTCTTGGCCCCCCACTCGGAGAACATATCGATCCGCTCTTCCTCGAATTCCACCTCCAGCGCCCGCAGCACCCACCTGATGGGCTCCCCGCGGGCCCGGATGTTCAGATACAGCAGGCGGTAGGTCATCTTGCCTGGGGGTGAGACACGCCATTACTGCAATGCTCTTAGGGAATGATTGATTGACTGATGCAGAAGAAAACAGGGAGGATGATAAGAAAAAGACTTGGTTATTTTCAATTTGTTTTCTTATCTGCAAATAAACAGTTAATAAGAAAAGAACATTATGATGAGCGACAAGTAAATGTTCAATGTTTGTTTGTGTTCCTTTTCCAATAACTTGGCCTATTATGAGTTACAAATCGAGTGATATACTTTTTTCTTTCTTTCTCTAAAGCATCTACTATACACCAACACACTACAGATTGTCTTTCGAAGGCTAGACATTAATAGTCACGTTCTCTGTTACTTTCATCCTGAATTATCACAAGTATCATGAAAACATCTTTGAAAACCACGACGAGACTCAAGATTTGTCGAGACAGAAACCGAAACGTTTCGGAATGTTGCCGCTATGTTACCGTCACTTTCATTACTATTATTTTTAATGTTAACTGTTTGACGAAAGAAGTATCAAGACATATGATCAAATTTTGGACTACACACTTTGGGGACTGGTGCCTTTAGTGGTAATTTTCTTATGTGTAAAAATGAATAATAAAATAAAAAATAAAATTAAAAAAAAGAAAGTAATGATAAATTAATGAAATTATTGATATAAAAAAGCATATATCATTACTAATATCACTTCTATTACTACTCCTACAATTACAACTCTGGATGGGAAAACAAACTGAACTTTCTTACATGGGGAGAGTGACCTTCTAATGTTCGGGGACGGGTTACAGAGACACACGATCTACACCTGTGACGTCACGTAGGTATTGATTAGTGACATGACGGAAGGTGTTCACAAGCCACCCAATCTATTCTTCATGAGTGTTACGAGCTTGATCGGATTGAGGGAGTACTCAATAGCATTTTTTTTTTTTTTTTTTTTAATGGAACAGGGTACTTATTGATTTGATCTCCTGTGTTTACATTTTATAAGAGAACTCTCTCTCTCTCTCTCTCTCTCTCTCTCTCTCTCTCTCTCTCTCTCTCTCTCTCTCTCTCTCTCTCTCTCTATCTATATATATATATCTTATATATATATATATATATATATATATATATATATATATATATATATATATATATATATATATATATATATATATATATATATATATATATATATATATATATATATATATATATATATATATATATATATATATATATATATATATATATATATATATATATATATATATATATATATATATATATATATATATATATATATATATATATATATATATCTGACGCAGTCTGCCGAGACTGAACATTATCAAAAACGCTATTCTTTTTTTTTTCATGCATGAAAACAAATAAACATGGTTCTTTTGATTAAGTGACTTTATCACACAAAACTATTTTAAATCTGTAGATAGAAAAATCCATGATGTTTGTCGCTCTGTACTCCCTTCCAGTTCAGTGGCTTACGATTCAAAATTACGCTCGCACACTGAGCTAACCTAATCAAACCAGCGTCAATACTTAGATCCCCATACTTAGAAGTGCATTGCTCTCATCAAGACTATTCAAAGGCGACAGAGATGATCTGCCGTTCTCAAGAGTATTTTCCCTATTAATAATGTAGAAAAACGTTCCTTACGCACACACACACACACACACACACACACACACGCACGCTCGACTCACAATCGAGAGGGCCGGGTTCGAGTCCCGGCGCGGCGAGGCAAATGGGCAAGCCTCTTAATGTGTGGCCCCTGTTCACCTAGCAGTAAATAGGCACGGGATGTAACTCGAGGGGTTATGGCCTCGCTTTCCCGGTGTGTGGAGTGTGTTGTGGTCTCAGTCCTACCCGAAGATCGGTCTATGAGCTCTGAGCTCGCTCCGTAATGGGGAAGACTGGCTGGGTGACCAGCAGGCGACCGTGGTGGTGGTGAATTACACACACACACACACACACACACACACACACACACACACACACACACACACACACACACAGAGAGAGAGAGAGAGAGAGAGAGAGAGAGAGAGAGAGAGAGAGAGAGAGAGATTGGAGGGACAGATCTCCCTCTCTTACAGTCTAGGAGAATGCCGTATGATAGGTCATGTTAATAATTATTAAGTATCGGACTAACGTAACCAAACGCACATTGTTCCTGTATTTTTTTTTTCAGGTGAGCTTCGTATTTACTTAAAAATACTGTTTCAGTGTTTACGCAAGTGTTGTAAGTTTTTTTCCATCAACATTATACAAATAACAGATTATTTGTTATATGGCAAAACACTTTGTCACATACGATTTCCAATAGTCGCATATATCTTAACCTGTCCATAACGGGGATCATTACTACTTCCTTCTAATTTCATTTAGTGCCTCTGCTGGGATGAAACACTGTTTCGCCCGACTGGTTCGCTATTTGAGATGCGGTGGCTCACGTGTCTGGAATGTTTGTGATCATTGAACACACAAGGAAAATGTTAAGCGTGATGGCGCAATTATTTACCAGAGAGCAGAATTTATTATCTATGAATTTCATCTATCTAATCATTTTTGCGGCTTGATATGACATGGTGAATCATGTGTGCTTCAAAGTCATAGACAAGCCGAAAATACCAATGTGTGTGTGTAATTCACCACGGTCGTCTGCTGGTCACCCAGCCCGTCTTCCCCATTACCGAGCGAGCTCAGAGCTCATAGACCGATCTTCGGGTAGGACTGAGACCACAACACACTCCACACACCGGGAAAGCGAGGCCACAGCCCCTCGAGTTACCTCCCGTACCTATTTACTGGTAGGTGAACAGGGACTACTACACATTAAGAGGCTTGTCCATTTGCCTCGCCGCTTCCCGGGACTCAACCCGGGCCCTCTCGATTGTGAGCCGAGCGTGCTAACCACTACACTACGCGGTGTGTGTGTGTGTGTGTGTGTTTCAGGTGTTGCCACAGGTAAGCCACATCGAAAGCCAGCATGATGTGTAGGTTGAACAGAGTGATGCAGCATCCGCCGCAGCTAACACTCACTATAAGTTTTGCCCGCTGATATCGGAAAATATCCGTCCAGTACAGCAACTGAATCCCTTGCTTCCAAGTGATCTCAGAGATAAGTAATACCTACATGGTGTCTATATATCCCTGCAGTGCAAACTTGCTCGTGCCTTACCTAAGAGAACGTAAGCTGTGTTAGCTGAGGAAAAAGTTCACAGCAGAAGGTGAACTCAAGAGTCACACCCAGTATACGTGTTACTTGTTGGAATGCCCGCGGACATCTGAGGCAGGGCAGTGCGCATGATACTTACCACTCCATGACGTGTCGTGACGTTGCGCTGTTTTTTCGCCAATAATCAACACACTCTGTGTTTATGGCCAATGACAGACCAAGGCAGCAGTATGACTAAAATTACTATGAAAATTCCTAGAAAGCAAAATTCTCAGATTTATCCTCAAATGCGATAAAAGGTTCCAATCTGAGGACAAAATCCCCAGAAATGGGAGCGCTGGTGGGGAGGATGAGGTGACCTGTTAACTTGTTAATATGATCAATGTTTCTGTTCGTTCTTTAGCTATTAACATTTTTATATTCGATTTCTGTCTTTTATTGAAATGTTCTTTTACTGCATGTTATCGTAAAATCGTCATCTATGGTTTCTCTTTTATGTAGTACACTTCTCAATGTTCCTTCTAAGTTTTATTCATTTATACATTGCATTAGTTTTATTAATTTTCATCTGTGATACTGTTTATAATTTAAGTTCTCTATGCGTTTGACTGTTTTATCAACAGTAGTTCTTTGTTTTAATGTTTTGAAGTTTTGGGTTTGATTTGAGTTTTCTGTTATTATTGATTACTTTTTAATGGACTGTAGTGGTTGATATTATTTTTAGAAAAAAATCTTATTAACTAGATTCCTTTTCATATCAATTGTAGCTGTGGTCTATGAACATATAATAATAATTATAATAATAATGATAATGATAATAATAATAATAGTAATAATAATAATAATAATAATAATAATAATAATAATAATAATAATAATAATGCGTGTGGGCGTGAGTTTACCTCATGCATGGGTCGCCGGCTTCCGCTTTGGGGGTGTGTGTATTATCTTTGCTCACACTGTTATATGGTGTGTATGATGCTGATGCTGGCAAGTACGGCCATAAATTATCATTGTGAGTATATATAGCGCATCATTAGTTGTCTTGATTATATTACTTATCGAATATTTGAAACCTCCCGCCTGTACTACCTCCGTCTCGCACACTTCTGCAAGGTAAGGGCATACCAGCCTGCTCTTTCTTTTTTCCAAATATTGCGAATTCCACTTTTATCTGTCACTAGAACTATGAAAAAATTTGAAAATAAATAAATAGAGTTCACCTTCAGGAAATATCTAAAACTTTCTTTTGTCAGTTTTCCTTTAAGATTTCACTAAAGACTGGTTCACACGTGCCAATTTACGACTGATATTTTACGTACGTAGAGTTTCCGACTCACAATCGGGGCCTAGCGACTGCAGAAAGCAGTCGCAAAATAAGACCAACATGTTGGTCTTGCTAGTCGATTTGCGACTTTATTTACGCCGTGACGTCAGAGTAAGCTTTGAAAATGTGGTCTCCAGATATAAAGAAAATGTTAGAGTTGGTGAGGGAAAAGAACATATCTGGAACCCCAGAAATGTATACAGTAAAAAAAAAAGAAGGAAAAAAAAAAAAAAAAACTTGCGCAAGTCGTCGTTCGACGAAAAAGCTGCCACTCTACAAGAAATGTTTTCTCTCAATGCAGGCCCTGCAGGGTGTTGTTGGAGGTGAGGATTGAAGACTTGTCAGGAGTTAATTTGATCGCAATGGTGCATAGTTTTCTTGAGATTAACAATTTTTTTTATGAGAAATATAGGCTAATTTAGAGTGTGGTAGACACTCCTTTCTTTCCTTCTAGTAAGAGATGGAAGAATGAATTTTTTCCATGTATTCTGGGTTTATTTATATTTTTCTTTTTCTTAATTTTCAGAATGATTCGTAGTGTTGTTGTGTGTCGGGGAGCATATCGTTATAGAAGTAGAATTATGTATCTGCGTAGCCTTGCGTAAGTAGTGGCGTTGTTTATCCTTTCCTTGTTCTGTATTAGCGTGAGCTCACGGCAGCTATGAGGAGTGACGAAGGATAGGATAGAATTATACTAAAAACTCGAGGGAAGTTCTTTGACGCTGCGGGTGTATCGACTCAAAGTAGTGAAGCACCGGTTGTACCTCTTGTTTATTCCTTGGGTAGTACACACACTCACACACACACACACACTATATATATATATATATATATATATATATATATATATATATATATATATATATATATATATATATATATATATATATATATTAGATAAGGTGGAATCCAAAGCTTTTCGTGTCATCAACTCCCTTCCTCGGACTAACTGTCTTCAGCCTCTTTCTCGCCGCCGGAATGTTGCAGCTCTTTCTATCTTTTATCGCTATATTCATACTAATTGCTCTACTGATCTTGCCAACCGCATGCCTGCCCTCCTCCTGTGGCCTCGCTGCACAAGCAAGAGCGGTGCCACCGGGGTGGCTGGGGGTGGCATTGGCTACCCCTGAAATTTGATTGGCCCCCTTCCAGGAACCCCCTCCAACAGAGTTTGGGAGAAAGAAGTGTTCTCAATTAGTTATGTATATTTTCCACATATGTGCAATAAAATCACAATTTTAAAGTGTTTTGAAGTTGTTCAAAATTATTTTTAATGAATTCTTATGCCGCATAATGCCTGCATTGTAACTATTTGAAAATAAGTCATTTACGGCACAGGTTATTACAGTCACCTAAAATCAGAGGCTGTCGGGGGACATTTGAAACCTTTTTTACATGTCAATATAGTATGCCACCCCTGTACAGATTGTGCCTCTATCTGCCCCTAAGAGAAAAATCCTATAGACACGCCCCTGTGCACAAAGCTTTCTTCTTCTTCTCATCCCTATTCTGTCTAATTCTCTAATACAAGAGTTAACCAGTACTCTTAATCATTCATACCTTTCACTGGTAAACTTTGGAACTTCCTGGCTGCTTCTGTATTTCCATCTTCCTACGACTTGACTTCTTTCAAGAGGAGGTTTCAAGACATTTGTCCCTATTTTTTAGCCAATTCCTTTAAAATCTTTTAGAGAACTTGCAGTTTCAGTGGGGCTTTATTTTTTTTATGTTTTGTTGCCCTTGGCAGGTCTCCCTCTTGCGTATAAAACACACACACACACACACACATTCATATATATATATATATATATATATATATATATATATATATATATATATATATATATATATATATATATATATATATATATTACACATAGCTATGCATATTCATGCACCTAAGACAGTTTAAATTAGTCATAATGAAAATTGTCCAGATTGTTTAGATAGATAGATAGATAGATAGATAGATAGATAGAGAGAGAGAGAGAGAGAGAGAGAGAGAGAGAGAGAGAGAGAGAGAGAGAGAGAGAGACTTAATTAGGTACCCACATTAATGAAAAATGTTTCATTCAAGTGCCCACAATAATACATACTGTACATTCTATATTTTGTTATCATGGTGAGATGAAAGGGTTTTGATTTCAGCCTATCTAATAAAACTGTGTGAGTGGAAAACTCCCAAACATGTGAGAGTACACCATACAGGGGCAGATAAGGCCTTTATACAGAGTTAGCAGTTGGAGGGGCGAGAAAAACTGGCGGAGATGCCTCAGAATGCCTAACTTCATAGAAGCTGTTTCAGCAAGAGATGAGATGTGAATTTTTCAGTAAAGGACAGACTGAGGATATTCAGATAAGGCCTTTGTACAGAGTTAGTAGTTGGAGGGGCGAGAAAAACTGGCGGAGATGCCTCAGAATGCCTAACTTCATAGAAGCTGTTTCAGCAAGAGATGAGATGTGAATTTTTTCAGTAAAGTACAGACTGAGGATATTCAGTGTGGAAGAGGGAGAAAGTTGTGTGTCATTGAAGAAGACGGGATAGTTGTCTGGAAGGTTGAGTTGATAAATGGAGGAATTGAGTTTTTGAGGCATTGAAAACTACTGGATTTTCTCTGCCCCAATCAAAAATCTTAGAAAGATCAGGAGTCAGGCGTTTTGTGACGTCCCTGCGTGATCTGTTGACTTCCTGAAGGGTTGGTCACCTCTGAAAGGATGTGGAATGATGTAGGGTGGCATCATCAGAGTAGGAGTGGATAGGGCAAAAAGTTTGGTTAAGAAGATCATTAATGAATACTGTAATAGAAAGGGAGTGGGTGACAGGACATAACCCTGAGGAACACTGCTATTAATAGACTTAAGAGAAGAACAGTGGCCGTCTACCACCGCAGCAATAGAACGGTTGGAAAGGAAACTTGAGATACTCAAGTTGCAGAGAGGATACAAAACCATAGGAGGGCAGCTTGGAAATCAAAGCTTTATGCCAGACTCTATCAGAAGCTTTTGATGTGTCTAATGCGACAGCAAAAGTTTCACTGAAATCTCTAAAAGAGGATGACCAAGACTCAGTAAGGAAAGCCAGATCGATCACCAGTAGTCGGAGTCGGAGTCAGTAAAAATATGAGCGACTCCGACTCCTTTACGTGATAAATTTTTGAGTAAAGATTCCACTTCATGGAGATTCCTACAAATTGGAAGAAATTGACTTTATGGAGGATGTGTCCAATCAAGCAGTCTGCGGGAATATTGGTATTTTTAATATTTTTTCATGCTTTTTATTTTGTATTTTGTTGAGGATATACCTTAAGGAAGGAGGGCGGTACATGCCGCAACAACCACCCAGACAGCAGATAATACGGGTATCCCCTTTTGCCATATTTTATGGTGTTTTGCATGAGCTAATGTGTATATTTATCATAGAGGTTAATTGCTAAGTGATATCCAATGGTGGTAAAATGAGTGTGGTCTAGTACATAGTATGATCCTGTATTATACGCGTCGCGTACATGTCTCCATTCTCCCCCTTGCTGAGCTAGGCTGACAACGCTCTTCAGCAGATGCCAAGAAGGCCTCATCAGCGAGAGAAAAAAAAAGCGGAGTCGGAGTCGCAACCTTCAAATTTCCTGGAGTCAGAGTCGGAGTCGGAGTTGCAACATTTAAATTTACTGGAGTTGAGTCGGACTTTTGAAAATCTGACTCCACACCCCTGATGGAAGCTATACTAGCAATTAGATAAAAGATTGTGAAGTGACAGATGTTTAAGAATCTTCCTATTCAGGATGGATTAAAAATCTTTCGACAAGCAAGAGATTAAAGCTATCGGATGGTAGTTTGCGGGATTAGAACGGTCACCCTTTTTTTTGGAACAAGCTGAATGTAGGCAAACTTCCAGCAAGAAGGAAAGGTAGAAGTCGATAGACAAGTTGAAAGAGTTTGGCCAGACAAGGTGCAAGCATGGAGGCACAGTTTTTGAAAACAATAGGAGGGACCCCATCAGGTCCATAAGCCTTCCGAGGGTTTAGGCCAGCGAGGGCATGGAAAACATTACATAGAATTTTGATTGAAGACATGAAATAGTCAGAGGAAGGAGAGGGAGGGACAAGCCCAGAATCATCCAAGGTGGAGTTGTTAGCAAAGGTTTGGGAGAAGAGTTCAGCTTTAGAGACAGAAGAAATGGCTGTGGTGCCATCAGGATGAAATAAAGGAAGGAAAGATGAAGTGAAGTTATTGGAGATATTTTTGGCTAGATGCCAGAAGTCTCGAGGGGAGTTTGAGTTTGAAAGATTTTGACATTTTCTATTTATGAAGGAGTGTTTGGCAAGTTGAAGAACAGACTTGGCATGATTCTGGGCAGAAATATAAAGTGTATGAGATTCAGGAGATGGAAGGCTCAAGTACCTTTTGTGGGCAACCTCTCTATCATGTATAGCACGAGAACAGGCTGTGTTAAACCAAGGTTTAGAAGATTTAGGTTGAGAAAAAGAATGGGGAATGTATGTCTCCATGCCAGACACTATCACTTCTGTTATGCATTCAGCACAAAGAGATGGGTCTCTGACATGGTAACAATAATCATTCCAGGGAAAATCAGCATAATACCTTCTCAGGTCCCCGAACTGGCAGAGGCAAAACGCCAGAGGAACCTCTGCTTTTGGGGATCCTGAAAAGGGATTGGAGAAATAGGATAAGATACAGAAATGAGATTGTGATCAGAGGAGCCCAATGGAGGTCAAAGAATTAACTATAGTCAGAGGAGTTAGGGGAGAGATAGACAACACAACTGAATTTAGTTAGAGAGTGCCTATTGAGTCGAAGCCAGATGGTGGAAAACTCGGAAGATTCGAAAGCGTGGGCACAAGAGCAAGTTAAGTCGTTGCGCAGATAGATGCAGCATCCAGCTTTGGAATGAAAATGAGGATAGAGAAAGTAGGAAGGAACAGAGAAGGGGCTACTCTCACTAGCCTCAGATAGGTGAGGTGTACTTTGGTGTGGAAAAGAAGATGAGGTTTTGTAGAGGAGAGGTGGTGTTCCACATATTGAAAATTAGATCTAAGACCATGAATGTTGCAGAAGTTAATGTAGAAAAAGTTGAGAGAGGTGTCAAAATATTTGGGGTTGTCATCAAGAGAAGAGTTGGATCTGGGGACATTTCTGGTCTCCTCCCCAGAAGGGGACTCTGAGGCTGGGCTTGGAGTTGCCATTTTTTTATATTTTGAATTTTAAGTGAAGGGTGTATGTGTAGTAAGTGCACATAGTTTTGAGTGAAGAAGGAGAGTTGCATGATAGGAGATGTATATATGCTCTTACCTACAGGTGGTCTTGCAGATGTTCTCAAAATGAAAATCTTGTCCCAGAGAACAGGTAAGAGATATTTGCTGTTTCTTCCTACCCTCAGAATGCATCACCTCAGGCAGAGTTATGTCAGTAATACTTAATTCAACATGCTAAGTCTAATAACTGACTTCTGAACATCCCTTAAAATCTTTTACCATATTTGATTTAGCTCATGGCTATTGACAGATTCTTTACTCTGTTTATACATATGTTGATCTGAAAGCCTTCGGCAGATGGCTAATACAAGATGTTTTGTATTATCATAAATACAGATATCAAGGGTTTCTCTATATTCTGCCTCCATTCCTTTTAACCACTATTTACACTGTAGTACAGACAATACAGCTGCAGCAAGCTACTTTCCCTACTCCACTGAGGAGTCAGCATGCTTCTGTAGTCTAGAGGATCTTCATGAAGCAAGAAAACAGGTGTTGCGTCACTCTCAATGTTTCCTTTTGGTCACGTAATCACCGTTCTGTTTACCACATCCAGATGTGATGGATGGGTTATGTTAAATGCCAGGATGCAATAAAAATATTTTTTTCCAATGAATATTAACAATGGTTAAAATTATGCTTGTTGAAATTGTACTAAGTACTAATATTGTAACATATAGCATTCTTTTTGTTGTGTAAATGTTAAGGTGATATCAAATACGAACAAACATAGCATAATAAAAAAAAACAAATGATATATTTGTGACTTATGTATTTATCTCTCCTCATTTTGACATCAATTATTTTAAATATAGTGTTACGTACCTTTTTCATAACAACAAATAGGCCCCAGTGAAAACAACAAGCACGCTAAGGTGACGCCCACACCTGGCAACAGGTGTAAGCTTCCATGACAAAGAATACACCATTCTGACTCTGGTGAATGATAAGTGTCCTGTTAAAGCAAAACAATACTAATAAAAATAAAGGAATTAAACAATTAATAATTCTGTAAAATGTGGTTGTTGAATTAAGGCAAAAACACAATTACTATGTAAAGTTATAGCAATAAAAAATAGAGAAAACAAAACAAAAAATAATGAAAAATATTTACTTCAATATGTTATAAACATAGGAACATTTTTTTTTCTATGATTTACTTATATAGTTGCTAAAGGCAGTGAGATAACAAGAAGCTTTGTCACCTATCAAAAAAATATTAATACTGCTGCAGTACATGAAACATTTATTATGAACATAAATTTGGTAAACCTCTTCTGATGAGTGATGATTTTCAGTATGATGTATGTATTTCTATTCATCTATACACCAGCCTGCAGGCTGACATCGCCCTTAGGAGGAGGTGGTCGGGGCAAGACATCAGACAAACAACAAACTTTGTTATTTTATGGTATTGATTCTTACTAATGCAATTCAACGATCAAATATTGAAATTCAGAGCAAAATTGATATATTAAAGCCATATTGATGGTATACTTACCCACACTCAGTACATTTGGATCTAAAGCCATGTATCCCGTATCTCAGCCCCACCAGTGACCCCGATAAGCAACTCCAGCAGTATCTTAATATTGTCTCATAAATGGAAGCATGTGTACGTATACACACACACACGGGACATCGTCGATGGCGGAGGTGGTCGCTGAGCTCCAGAGCAATCATCTATAATTCTACAGTTACCTAAGAGTAACCAAGGTGGGAAAGGAGCTGGTAATGTTTGTCCCGTCTCCATATAGTCATGTTAACTGTTGATTAGCAAAATAATGTCCAGTGAAGGTAAATATAAACTGTAGCCTGCGTTTGAGCCATCAGCTGGTTTGTTTACGTCTGCGCAACATGGCGGCCGTGAACTCGAAAGAGGAATCAGACTTCACAGGGTTTCAAGGAATAATGGAGAAGAGCGCTTATGTGAAGAAAATTCTGGAGTTAGAAGGTAAAATTGAAAACTGTTTGAAAAGTATGAGGGCCTGGAAACGAGTTATGACAATGTAAAGAGAGACTGTGCCGATATGAAGAAGGAAAATGCAGCACTGAAAGAGGAAGTTAAGCTAATTAAAGTGAATTGCGAAAATGTGGAGAATCTCTAGGAAAAGTGATGGAGAAGCAGGCTGAATGGAAAAAAGTCAGGAAGTGGAAAGAAAGGAGGTAAATTACAAAGTTGCAAGTCTGGAAAAGGAAATCAAAGAGTCAGGGAGAAAACTTTGGGCCTTGCTGAAATTATAGATCAACAGATCATAGAAGAGAAGATAGCTGAGAAAGTGGTGAAGGTTATTAAGTCAAATGAGACATTGGTGAGGGAAACTGTAGACAAAAAGAGATGTGTGGTGATATTTGGTGTGGAGGAGGATAAGACACCGAGTAAAATGGAGAGAGAGAAAACATAAAAAGGTGATAAATAATATCATTAATGTGGTGCAAGAGGAGGAAAAGACCTAGTACAAGAAATAGAGGACTTCCATAGAATTGGAAAGTTCACAAGAGAAGGTATGAGGCCAATAAGAATCAAACTTAAGTCACAAAAGGATGTAGATGAATTGGTGGAGAAGTCATGGAGGCTAGCCCAGCAGGAAACAACAAGGAAGATTTGGTTGAGAAGAGATCTCGGTGAAAAGGAAAGAGAAATGTTAAATGAGTTGAGAAAGGAGGCTTTGAAAAAAATGAAGAGAGGACAGAAGAAGAGAAGAAAGAGTTTTTCTGGAGAATCTTGGATATGAGACTGAGGAAGTGGTTCATAACCCAGAAAAGTACAGCAAGAAAGGACTAAAGAAACTTACATATGAGCGAAATGTAATGTATTCCAACATAAATGGAGTGATATCGGGGATTTTAGAACTCAACGATTACTTGAGGGACAAGAACCCAGATATTGTGGGTCTTACTGAAACAAAACTGAGAGAGGGAGAAGACCTGATGAAGGTTGGAGAAGGGAAATATAACGTTTGGAAAAGAAATAGAGTAGGTAAGATGGGAGGAGGAGTGATGTTGCTGGTTAAAAAAGATATAAAGGTGGATCAAGTGAAAAAGGTATGGGAAAGGCAGAAGTGCTAAAGATCAGAGCAGAAACTAATGAAGGAAAAAAGAGGCACTACATAGTGGTGTACGTACCACCTAAGACAAATGCATGGTCAGTACAGGAATATGAAGAAATGATAAGTGATACAGGAACATGTCTGGAAGAAATGTTGGGTGGCTGTGAACGAACTATAATGATGGGAGATTTTAATTGTAAAGAGGTGTGTTGGGAGGACTGGTCAATGGAAGGATCAGAGACAACATGGGGAAATACACTATTGACACTGGCAATGGAAAATGTGTTAACTCAGTGGGTCAAAGAAGATACTAGGTTTGGAGGAGAGGGAGCATCGTCAAGACTGGACTTGGTCTTTAGTACAGAGCCAATGGTCATTGAGGAGATGAGGGTGGAGTGCCCTTTAGCAAAGAGTGATCATGCAGTTTTGGAGTTCAAGGTGATAGACGAAGAGAAATCTAGAAGAAATGAAGAATATAAAGTGGGAAGATGGAATTATGCCAAGACAGATTTTGGAAACCTAAAGAAATTCTTTCAAGAGACAAATTGGATGAAATTCAAGAGTGCTAAGGAGCAAATGAAAAGTGGAAGGAATTTATAAAAATATACAAAGAAGGTGAGAAAAATTTGTACCAATAAGACAACATAGAGAAGTTGGAAAGCAGGACTGGTTTAACGATAGATGTGAAAAGGCTAGAACAAGAAAAGAGGATGCATGGAAGAGGTGGAGAAGGAAAAGACGGATTAAGCAGTGGGAAAGTTACAAAAGAGCAAGAAATGAATATGTGTTGATTAGAAGAGAAGAAAGAAAGAAACAAGAAAAGGATATAATTGATAAATGTAAAGACCAACCAAGGCTTTTTTACAGACATGTGAACAACAACATCAAAAATAGAGAAAGTATTGAAAGTTTAGAAGTAAATGGAGTATACAGTGAAGATCCCAGGAAATGGCAGAGGCTATGAATGGATGCTTTCGGAAGGTATTCACAAAGGAGACTGCTTTTGACAAACCACTGGTAATGGAACAGAAAGGGATTATGAAGGAGTTTCAAGTAACGGTGGAGGAGATCAAGAACATGATGGGGAGTTTAGAAGTGAGAAAAGCTGTGGGACCTGATGGGGTATCAGGATGGATTTTAAGAGAATGCAGGAGCAATTGGCAGAAAAAGTTTGTGAAGTAATTGATGCCTCATTAAGGGAAGGCGTAGTGCCCCAAGACTGGAAAAGAGCTAACATTGTCCCAATCTATAAATCAGGTAACAAGAGAGACCCATTGAACTATAGACCAGTGTCACTTACAAGTGTGGTAGCTAAGATGTGTGAGAGGGTGGTGAAGACTAGATGGACAGACTTCTTGGAGAAAATGACATACTTTGTGAGTGTCAATTTGGTTTTAGGAAAGGGCGTTCATGCACGACAAACCTGATATGTTACTATTCGAGGGTGATAGATGTAATACAGGAAAGAGATGGTTGGGCTGATGGAATATATCTGGATTTAAAAAAGGCCTTTGATAAGGTACCACACCAGAGACTGATCTGGAAACTTGAAATGGTAGGAGGAGTGCATGGCAGTTTACTAAAATGGATGGAAGACTTTTGGTAGGAAGAGAAATGAGAACAATAATTAAGGACAGACCATCAGAATGGGGATTGGTGGAGAGTGGAGTTCCACAGGGATCAGTGTTGGCACCAGTAATGTTCGCAGTCTACATAAATGACATGGTGGATGGGGTGTCCAGTTATGTGAGCCTATTTGCAGACGATGCAAAATTGTTACGAAAAGTGAGATGTGACAAAGATTGCGAACTACTCCAGGAAGACTTGGACAGAATATGGAAATGGAGCTGTACATGGCAAATGGAGTTCAACACGACAAAATGCAAGAAAATAGAGTTTGGCAAGAGTGAAAGAAGAATCAGGAGTATGTACAAGATAGGAAATGAAGACATAAAACCAGTCATGAAGAAAAAGACCTTGGGGTGACAATTACCAATGACCTATCGCCAGAGAGACATATAAACAAAATAATTGGAGAAGTATTGAACTTATTGAGGAACATAAGAGTGGCGTTCGTATATCTAGATGAAGAAATGATGAAGAAAATAATTACTGCAATGATAAGACCGAGGCTTGAATATGCAACAATACAGTGGGCTCGAACTTAAAGAAACACATAAGGAAACTAGAGAAAGTACAGAGGGCTGCAACGAAAATGGTGCCTGACTTAAGAGATTTGACTTATGAAGACAGACTGAAAAGAATGCAACTTCCAACCCTGGAAAACAGAAGAGAAAGGGGAGACCTGATAGCAATATACAGAGTGATGATTGGCATGGAAAAATGGATAGGGAAGATCTGTGTATGTGGAATGGAAGAATGTCGAGAGGGCATGGGAAAAACTAAAATGGCCACTTATAGGAGAGATGTGAAAAATATAGCTTCCTCATAGAAGGGTGGAAGCATGGAATAGTTTAGACGTGGAAGTGGTCAACGCAAGGAATATTCATGATTTTAAGAAAAAGCTGGACATTAATAGATATGGAGACGGGACAACACGAGCATAGCTCTTTTCCCGTATGTTACAATTAGGTAAATACAATTAGGTAAATACTATTATGAATAATGAGGAAACAGTAGAATTATACACAACCTATTTATGTTCAGGAATGCAGTGCACCAGTCACATATTCATTATGGTCTTACCTATTTAAAGCAATTCAAGTTCATCATTAACACAATTAAATTATTTTACTATCAAATCATAACATGTCTCACCTATAATTCATTTTTTTATATTTCTGTGCTGGAGCTGAAAAAAAAAAAATCTATTATACCATTTCATACATTAAACAACCAATCAATTAATTTCAAAAGCATCATACCTAGGAACATGAGTAGGCTTTCTTTAATACAAATATGGTATACTTTATGCACAAGAAATATATATTTGCAAACAAGATAATAAAAAATGTAGTAGTTGAAAAAAACAAACAAATGATTTTCTAATACTGCAAGGAGTTAAGAAGAGACTGGTTCAGTGCCACACATTCAATGTCACACATGTGCCTCAGGTTTGACCAACAATACAAGTTGTTACCAAATACTGGCTGTTTATGCCTACAACACTAGAGAACCAACAATAAAGAAATGTACATGGAATGATAAAACCATTAAAATATCTTTTTACACCATTTGCTATTCAAAATATGCTCTAAACAACTGTTAGATATAAGTAGTAGTTACTAAATTCTAAGTGAAAGCTTCTATTGAAAAAAATAGCCTCTCAACTGCTACCATTACAACACATGAAAGACAACTGTATAACAACACACCACAGTTCCATCACAACACAAAGGTATGTCATATTCTCCCTGCTATCTGATGTGCATCAACAACCTAGTGAGAGTAGCACAAACACAATTTTGGTAAAATGCAAGTTAAAGCTTCTTTATTCAAAATAACACTTAAAGCTTTAAGTCATGAACTGCAGCTTTAGAGGACTGACAGTGACTCTTTTCAGCTCATTCTCTGCATATCTGGTGTTCAATTAAAGACCAAAATTAATCTGTCATCACATATAAACCAAGACCAAGCAGAAGCCCAGTACTGTACCAGTGCTATATACTGTCTTGCTTGCTGTATGCTGCCTCTCACTCTTGTCTATGGAAGAAACCCACCACTTTAGGACTACTTCACAAATATCCAGTCACTTATAATTATCCAGTGATATTTAAATGCTGATACTACTGCACTAAAAGGCTGATTTTCATAGGAAGAGGAAGAAATAATAATGTTTGTTATTACTACTTAACTGCATTGCCAAAATAATGATTTTTATGAATAAGGCTGTAAAAGGTAAACTAATCATGACTAGAATGGGAAAGTTCAGTATTAAAAATAATCTATAAAAATACTGTTTCTTTGCATCTTACAACAAAAATTTTGATAACCATCATCATTCAGCACTCCTTCTTCAGCTCTACTTTTCCTTACCATATCTGTTTTAATATCTGATATAATATTCATAAGTCACATGAATAATTTGTTAGCTGGGGTCCTATTAACAAATTCATAAAGCCTTACACCTTCTAGGTACTTGGAAAAATAAAAGTGCAACTGCAGAAAAAAGACTGAAGAAAAAAGCTCATGATTCTGTAGTATCAACAGTCTTCAAATATAAATATAGAAAGAGTAGTTTGTGTTTAGTTTTACAACATTTTAGGGAATGCTGAAAAATAAATCTGCAATTTGTAGCTACTAAGAGTGGAAGGTTACAGCTTCTTCTCTAATACTGTTCTTTCATGTGAACTTGTATTTTGAGTTTTAATGTATAGTTTCATTTAACCCAAAAATTTGTTTATAAATATGTTTATATTTATGGGTTAAGAAAACATTTGAGCTTTTGTTGTTACTGAAGATATCTAAAAATTAAAGCCATTAATATAATGGTTCATGCTCCAGTATCTTGACAAAGTACAAGTTAAATGCTGAGGGAATTTGCTCTCTCCCTACCATTATGCAAATTAGAATCCAACCTCCCATACATCCAAGTTCATTGCAGTCTTGGACATGGCTGGTCCACCATGCTGAGTGTTGTCAAGACTTCAATCCAGCGCACCAAGAACAGCAGCACATCACTGTCCTCACTGCGAATCTGGTGCTCAGACCCTGACAACTGACTGTGGCTTTCATCCTGTAGAGTTACAATACCCTTATACTAATGTTAGATACATTCAACATGCTATGAACATTGTATAAATTATATGGTTATAAAATACCAAAACCACACGCCTCTCTTGATGAAGAAAATAAATTGATAATATAACAAAAGCTTACCTGTCTCAGAACTAGTAATATGGTGTTGTCTTTCACTGTTGGCTGATGCAACAAGTTCCGGACTGCTACTCGCCAACTTATGTCCCAGTTACCCCACATACCACATCGTTCCAATTTAAATATGTGCCTGAGAATAAAAAAATAGAAGAATTTAAATTGATCAAAGTAACATTTGTCAAGAATGGAAGATAGAAACTGCTGCCCACCAAACAATTGATGGTGTGCACTGATAGCTATAGCTGATCCAAGATTTTGACAAGCTCTTAGGTCTGCACTGTATCCCTCAAGACAATCAAATGTTATAAAACTGTTATTATGCAAGCAAAACAGGATATGGAAGAAAATATAAAAATAAATGCCATGACGAGAGTACAGGGTATTTTGAGAATGTATCTGCTCCATGCATCACTTAAGGTTAACACTTCCAAAAGAAAGACAAAGTGCTCAAACTGATGCAGTTTTTTAGGGCAATTCTAAGCCACAAATAGAATGATGCTTACTTATCTGAGATCAAAATCATGTCTGGCCTATTTGCTTCAGAAA